>NC_137230.1:25181330-25421330 GCF_949987685.1 Ammodytes marinus | reverse complement strand
CTCTTCCTTATTCCGTCTTTCCTGACATCTTCACTGTTTTTTAAGAGTGTGGCTATCATACTGAATCAAGATGTTTCCTACTGATTTTCTAAGCCTGTCACTATGCTTACATGCTCAGCTTGAAAAGAGGGGCACTATTGAGTGAGCCGGGTCATAAGGCTGAGTGTGTATGTGTATGTGTATGTGTGTGTGTGCGTCTGTGTATGTGTGTGTGTTTCTGGGTGTGAAATTGAGAGAGTCATTGTAGTTGATTGTATCAGTAAATCTGGCGGCTCTTTCAGCCTCCTTCATAAGGAATATTTTTCTCCTTTTGCTTTTTTTCCCTCTTCCATTCTGTATCTTCACTCTTGCCACACCTTTACTCAATCATCTCTTATTTTACACTCTACTCTAAGCAGAGCCATTCCTAGATGGAGAGCAGACGTCATTATCTTAGGATGCAGATGATCATTGAGATTAATAATGTGCAATATTTAATATAATACCTTTTGTAATAATGTTGTCTGTTCTTTCTTTCTTTCTTTCTTTCTTTCTTTCTTTCTTTCTTTCTTTCTTTCTTTCTTTCTTTCTTTCTTTCTTTCTTTCTTTCTTTCTTTCTTTCTTTCTTTCTTTCTTTCTTTCTTGTTTGTTTTACTTCCCAACTGTCCTTGTTCCATCCATCCATCTTTTTTTCATCACCTCCGTCCTTGTTTCATCCCCCTTTCGTTCCTCCTGTCTTCCTATCACTATATTCTATGTCTCTCTCTTCATAGCCCCAGATGGGTTGTCACCGCCCCGGTTGGCCGGTGCAACCAGTTCCAGACTGAATGTATCCTGGTCCGCCCCTGCCCACTCCAACGCACCAGGCCCACTCTGGTACAGCCTGCAAATGAGGACATCCCCACAAAGGCCTGTGATAAGGTGACAGAGAGCATCATATGGACAGACACAGTTGATACACATATGGACAATCCCGCTCAAGGTTGTCCACAGCACATGCAAGTGGTCTGAGACATTTGACAATAAACAGTAATAAGATAATGCAAAACACACAACACTCTAAGACACACATCACATATATATATATGCACCTAAAACATGTGTACACATACATATGCATACACATACAAAATGGGTACATTATACAGCATAGCTGACTATGTCACATTCATATGACAGACCATCAGAAAAACAGAGAGGAAATGAGCTGGAGAGATGAAGGGTTGAGTCAAAAAGACAAAAAAAAAATCAAAAACGGGGCAGAGAGAGAGAGGTAGAGAAAGAATAAAAAGAGAGAAAGGGTGTGCATCTGATATGTATTCATTACATGCTTCCTGACAACAAATTGCAATTTAATCCAAGAAGAGGAGGCTCTCATTCTGTGGTAATAAATAAATGACTAGCTACATGTATTATATATCAGACAGCCATGCCCTCCTCCTCCTCTGCTATGGAAATCTCATTGTTCCCTGATTTATTCATTCATTCATCATCCCTTCAATCCATCTGATGCTAAATGGTCAACGGTCCCTCATTTATGACAATATTCTTTTACTTTGTCCTGGATTCCTTTGTATGATCGTATGATATGGGATCCGGTATGATATGTGAATATGATGAAAAGCTAAAGCATTAGTGTCAACATTGTCACTCATTAGTGTTAATATGAAACTTGTCTCTTGACACTTTATAACATTACTCTTACTATTTAATAAATACAAAGAATACATAAGGTAGATACATGTTTTACTTAAATGAGATATACACTTACTGTGTTATAAGCATGTATTGTATGATCCATGCACAAAATATTCAGAGCCAAACAGTTCTGCACATGTAACATTTTCCTTATGAATAATGACTTTGTAGTTTTTTCATATGTGTGTCATCTTCATTTGATCTTCTTATCTTTCACCTCTGAACAACATTCCTACACAATTCATCCTAAATGATGTAAATGTTTGTTGAAAAAAGTACAGGTCCGTCCTATGCAATGAGAATATGCAGTTACAATGTTATTGTACCTTTATACCATGATGACCTTGTGTCATCTGACCTCAGGAACTCCTAATGCAGAAAACTCACTCTGGGGAGCTGTCCAGTGCTGAAACTGTGATCAGACATAAGAGAGCAAAACAAGAGAGGGCAGATAGAAAATAGATGAAACCGAAAATATTTGGGCCTAGGTAGAAATGAAGGAGTTGCTAAATGTTAGAAACCTTATATTTTTGTATATGAAGTTATGCCAAATGCCATAAAAAGCAATGGTAAAAAAAAAACTGGTGAATACAGGCCAGATATGTTCAAATTGTTGTCCCTCTTGGACCACCATATTTCAACCAGATCCAAATGTTTGTAAATAAATTTACTTTTTTCTGTCCATCAACTCCTAGGCTTCTGGAAAACATGACAAGCACCTTATTCTATTATGTAGAGGGCCTGTCACCGTACACACAGTACGTGTTTCGAGTGGTGGTTTCACACACACATGGACAGACAGTCGGCCCCTGGGCAACCCTGCGCACCGCAGAGGACAGTAAGTAGCACATTCTCATAAACACAAGTTCACACAGAAACACACAAAATGTGACGGATGCATGCATTTACACCTTAGTTCCAATGCAAACACAGCAAAAGAGAAAAGCCATTGATATATAACCATGAAAAAAAAACATTTAATTGTTAGTCAAAAACAAACTTGTTAGGTCAGATAAAAACTCAGTTCTGCTGTTCTATGGTCTATACCCTGGCCTACTCTGAATAGAGCTGCCTGGGTGCTTGTGTCAGCAGTCCAGCCGAGTTTTGCAAGTGACTGGCTGGCAGGTGGCTGGCACCAGCTGGTTGTATGTTGGCCTCTGCCGTCAGTTGGCCGTCAGTGCTGCTGAGTCAAAGTTAAACTCAATGAGTCTAACGGATCTCCTGATTTAAGATGATGATCTAAACAATAGCCTACCACATTAAACATATGGCCTGTGGGGGGAAAAACATAGCCTCTGCCCAGTTCTCTTTTATTCTCTAAAAGTCCCCATGGTTTCGTTTTAGAAAAGTGTATTAATTTCTTGTTGTTAGTGGAGGCGGGCATTATGATGGAGACAATAGAGGAAGGGATACAGCGACAACACACAGTAAAAAGGAAGGTGTTGGTGGAAACATCAGCACACATGAGAAAGGATGAAACACTCTGACAGAGAGATATTTGCATACTGTAAGGTGTGTGTCTCTGTGTGTGAGTGACCTAGCCAGTGTCATTGTGGGCTAATTGCTGTAATAGAATCATATTAGCCACTGGAACAGCCTCCTCAGTGCAAAGTTATAAATTAATTAGTACCTCGCTATTATCACATACATTATCATTAAGCAGCTGAGATTTGCATACATTGGATACATGCACAAGTACACAAACGGAAATGTGTATTATGACCACATGTATGTGCGGTGTACGTATGTACGTGTATGCAAGAACACACTGATGCACAAACCCACGCACCGATTCAGAGACACACACACAACATTGCAGATGTTTAGGATGCATTAAATTATGTCCCTATGCTTTTCTCATTGCTATTCAGAATTGAATTCCCTCTAGCAAACGCAGAGACACACACACACTCGCTCTCTCTCTCTCTCTCTCTCTCTCTCTCTCTCTCTCTCTCTCTCTCTCTCTCTCTCTCTCTCTCTCTCTCTCTCTCAAAGCAGAAGCAACCTATTTTGCAAATTTCTTTTCATGTACCCAAGAATGAGATTTGTGTTTTTGTTTATGTGTACACTTGTTTTGATGTGAGCGTGAAACTGTACGTGCATCAGTCTCTCTCTCTCTCTCTTTTTTGTTTGTGTGTGTTTGTGTGTGTATGTGTGTGTGTGTGGACTGCTGTGTCCATTTGGTCACACTGTGGCCCATCGTTCAAACGCCCATCCCTTTCCCAGCTCCCTCCCTTTCCGAGGCCCCCTCACACACACACGCATACTGAGAACATGTGTCATGCACACATACCTGCATGTCATCCTTATCAATCACACACCTCCTCATGCTCACAAGCAGTAACACACTGTCATGAAGTTTCATACAAAAACACCCAACACCCAAAGCACATGCAGTACACTAGACACTGTGACATTTTAAGTACAGGTGGAAAAAGTCATTTATAAAAAAACAAAAAATAAGAAAAAATCAACAAAACAATAAGACTTTAGCAAATCTGTCAACATGGATCCATTATGCATATTCTAAAAGCACTTAACTATATGTATTACAGTTGCCAAACAGTTTGAACCAATATATGAAAAAATCATTACTTGTAAATCTGTACATTTATGAAGGAAATCTAGTTTTTCTTTTTTATGTAATTGTGTGTGTGTGTGTGTGTGTGTGTGTGTGTGTGTGTGTGTGTGTGTGTGTGTTTGTGTGTGTGTGTGTGTGTGTGTGTGTGTGTGTGTGTGTGTGTGTGTGTGTTTGCGTGTACGCAAGAGAGAAAATATCAAACAATGTTAGCACATCCATAAAAAAGTATTTTAACATAGAAATAGAAAACATTTAATAAGAAGGGGATTTTAACACATGATGGGAAAAAGCCGAGTGCGTCAAGATTGGATTTTTTTTCTTCTAACATTGATGTGTAATTTGTCACCATAAACCCATCCTCTCATCATCCTGGCAGTGACAGGAAAGGCTGCATTCGCCTCTTAATCTCCTCTCCCACTCGCTTCAAAATGTGACAACCCTTAGGGAGCACTTTTACATTTCATTCAGTATGACTTCATGTATAGTAAGGTCAGGGCTTGCGATTTCAAAGTTATGGTCTTAGTTCAGCACAGTTCATCCATACACTATTCACTCTTGTAAACAGGTACATAAATAGGTTTAATCCACACATGATATCCCACCAGCCTGATCACTGTCTGTAGGCGTGAGCTGGAACCCTAACCCTCCACTTTGTTACTGAACTGTATATACTATTCTGTATGTTGACAAGGATCTTCATTAACAATGAATATGATTTATACTTGTTAATTCCATCCCTTCTCTATTTTAATCTCTCTATTCAACCCCTTTCTATATTTTTATTTTTCCTCTGTCTTTCTCCTTTTCCACTCTTTCTTTTTTCTCCTGTGTTTCTATGTCTTTCTTTCTTGTGTTTGAGCATAGAGTGGGTTACACACCTTCTATTTGACAGACTTGCCCTTATGTATTTACAAGAGAGAGAGGGGAGAATGGAAAATGAAAGGAAATACGAAATAGAGAGAACCTGCAGAAAGAAAAGGTAAAATGAGGAATTGAGGAAAGAGAGGAAGAGAAGAAAAGAGAGGGCTAATGACAGAACAGAGAAAGCGAGAGATCCACACATCCTCCTTTCCTTTTTATCATTCCATTAAAGTTTTATATCCATCTTTTTAATGTAATTTGGTCCCTATGAATTCCTGCTGCTGCAGAACAGACAGACGGCTCCTGTGAACATAAACTCTAGCCGTGTTGGACAGCTCCCTTTCCTCTGTCTACTCCCATGTTCACACTAGCTAAGTGATCTAAGAGAGTATGCGTCCGTATGAGTGTGTATGTATGGTTGTGTGTGTGTGTGTGTGTGTGTGTGTGTGTGTGTGTGTGTGTGTGTGTCAGTTATAGTTTTAAAGAGAGTATGAAAAAAACACTGTTTTAGCAAAATGATCTTACCCAAGCAGTCTTACAAGGTAGTGTAAGACACACATAGAAAATAGTGAGACAGAGAACATTGAAAAGCACTGTTTTACCAAATTGAACTTAAAGCATCGAGAGAGAAGTGTAAAGGACAAAAATTCAACGGAAATTAGGTAAGAGGTAGTGACAGAACACAAAGAATTCATGTTATGTAATGAATTAGCGCCTGCATTGAAAATAAATAATACTCTATGTCATTTCCCAGTATTCTGTTTTCTGAATATAAACTGTGATTTCTAAGCAGTCACATGCTGAAGTATAGATTTAAAAATAAAAATAAATATTAAGGCTACTTAACCAAGCTAGTTCCCACTGATTCAAATCATTTGATTTGATTCGATTTGATATTTCCAAATTATATTTTAACAGCAATATATTACTTTTCAACTTTTAATGTTTTCTGCAGTGCAAGGATACTTTGGAAAATTAACTTCGAATTCATTTATGACCACAGATATTCTGTGTCTGCGAAGGATTTTTTTTAAATTGAATGATTGACATCTCAGGTGTTCTGATGGTCATATTTACTTAAAGGCTAATGTGCATTTCCTTTACTCAAGATGTAATGAAGATCATGACCTTGGTCAAGAGCGTCCTCCTCTTTCTTCCTCTTCAGTGTTTCCTAAGGCAGAAATAAAATAAAATAATTATAGACTGTATAGCCTTTAGAAAAAGGAAAAATATGAAATTAAATGCTAATTCTCATTGTATTGCTTGTCACGTTTTGACACCATGCCGTAAGCATCTTGATTACAGTAAAGCTCAGGGTTTGTCTTCATTATGACTCCTAGGAGCCTCGACTCACCTTCAAAAGTCCAGTCACCCACATACACACACAGACACAAGCGCACAGGACCCTGCACTAGGCTAAAAATAATACCCTTCTCTTCACATGGATACTCACAGATGTACACACTTAAATCTACACGTGCCCTTACATACACTTACAACACACAACCACATACACTATAGATACAGCTATGCACAGGAACCTACATGACATGTGCACACACACACACACACACACACACACACACACACACACACACACACACACACACACACACACACACACACACACACACACACACACTACTTCCTTCCTCCCCCTCTCCTGGCCCTTGTCAGTTGATTGTGTTATTACTATGCTAACCAAATCCTTATAAATGTGATTTAAGGCTTGGCGGCCCCGCACTCCTGTTTTAGCCTTCTGCTACTATGTTTTACTGGAGAGAGGAGGAGTAAGGGTGGGAGGTGTGGAGGGAGGGATGAAGGGAGAGGGTAAAGCAAAAGGGGAAGGCATGAGGATTGAAGAGGTCGGAAGGTATGGGGGGAGGGGGTAGGGGGGGTTGAGAAAATTAAAGGAGTGATTGGGAAACAAGGGAGAAAAAAAGAACAGTTGCGAAAAGGGTGGAAGAGGGAAAGAGAGATAAGGAGTCAGAAAACCATGAGAGGGGTAGCTAAGCATTCCCACAACAGTCCTTCCCTACTATCCAGAGGGCAGTAAAGCGTCAGTAAAATAAAGGGGGAAAAAGCATCACCTGCATCTTAAATGAAAATTTCAATTGAAAAACTTAACAGCCCTTCAAATTGCAGAATTTTACACGCGCCAGTAAAGCTTAAATAACACTCAACACTTAGAGGGGGAAGGGGAATGAAGGAGGAGGGGGGGTGACAATAGGGGTTATTTTGGGTGGTTGACTGGGGCTGTATCAAGGTGACTTGATTGTGTTTTGTTGTTTACAGTTGAACCGTCTTCCTTGTTCATCTCTCACCTGTGTGTGTATTTTGATATCTGTTGTTTCAACAGACAGACATTTTATTAAGGCAGACAGAAGGAAATATGGTCAGACATAAAGTCAAATTGAGAGAAGGATAGGAAATGACTGATTAGACAAACAGGATAGAGAGACACCCCAACCCTCTGCAGAGGCAAAAAGGAATGTAGTGGGGCGCACCGGCAGGCCGACAGATATACACATAGGCAGAGAGGAAGACGGGCTCCTTGGTTATTTGTGGGGTTCAGTGGACCTTTGGTGGTAATTGAATCAGTGTGAGTGCTGAGTAGAGCTAGCATAAAAACCTGTTAACCCAAAAGGTCAACACTCTGCATTGTTTATTTAGCAGGGAGACCAGAGAGGGAGCGAATAAGGGAGAGAGACCGCCACACAAAGCATGAGTAACAGAGAGAAGAAAAGGAGAGAGAGAGAGAGAGAGAGAGAGAGAGAGGCGGTGGGGGAGATGGAAGGAAGGGGTCCGAGAGAGGAAAAGAGCAGGAGGAAGAGAAACAATGAAAAACGGAAGAAAGGCGTAGCCAAAGGAAAGATGGGTTGGCAGAACCATTTGTGATCTGTAAAATATGGCAAGCTTTACATCACCAATTTTATACAGTTGTTTATTTGCGTGGGAAAGTGTCTGTGTGTGTGTGTGTGTGTGTGTGTGTGTGTGTGTGTGTGTGTGTGTGTGTGTGTGTGTGTGTGTGTGTGTGTGTGTGTGTGTCTGTGTGTCTGTGTTCGAAATAGACTGGCTGGCTGCTGTCTTAATAGATTCTTTGTGTGTTTACTTGTGTTTCTCTGTTTGCCTCAAAATTAAGTTTGAGGCAAACTTTTGAATTGTTATAAGCGTTTTACTGATACACATTGTAAACGCAGCTAAGGTCCCAGGCCCGAGTCAAACTAGGGAATGCTTGACAAATACTTAGACCCAGTGGTATGGACGCCACTCGGTGAGCCATCGGGGTGCCCCACATTTTAAATTTTTAGGAGAATCGAGGTACCTGGGCCAAACAATGAATGTTTTTGGCATCTCAGTCGGTATGAAGTAAGGCCTATCAGTTAGTATATAATCTTCAAAATTCTTATGTACATGCATGCTGATATATACAAACATGCTTGCACCCTTGATCATCTCATACAGTCATGCACGCATACTCTCAAACGCTCATCTTCTTTCACCCTCTCTTTCTTTCTCTTACACACACACACAAACACACACACACACACCGCCATCTGGGAAAGCCGTTAGCGGTTAGCGGTAGCACTTAGCGACGCAGCACGCTCCCTCAGTCCGCTCAGTCACCTTGATCTGCTTGCCCTTCACACAGCAACATTACTGCTATACTGCATCACTATGGGTGTGGGCTTGTGATAGTGTGTGTGTGTGTGTGTGTGTGTGTGTGTGTGTGTGTGTGTGTGTGTGTGTGTGTGTGTGTGTGTGTGTGTGTGTGTGTGTGTGTGTGTGTGTGTGTGTGTCTATGTATATGGACATGCATCTGTGTGTCAATTATAGTGCAGTACAGTGAAATGTAAATGCTGGGTGAGGAGGGGGGGCATTACCGTCAAATGAGCTACCTTGGAGTGAAATATCCTAGTTGTGTGTACGCTCTTATCCACGCATAGATATGTGCAATCATGTGACTGTGTGTGTGTTTGTGGCCTGTGTATTTATTTTAATTTTTTATTATTATTGGGATCAAAATATCGGCACATTAGACAGATAGTAAGCCTCGTTTTCGTATTTTGTTTTTTTCTAAAGAAGAAAAATACCTGTGAGAAAAGATGACTGATTAAAATAAAATAAAAACATATCCAAGTAGACACTAGACAGACAGCGGTAAAATGAACAGAATTTCTTCTAAATAATGAAAAAATAAATATATATATAATAATAATAATAATAAAACAAATATATATTTTTTTAATTAAATACAATTAAAAAATACAGAAGAAATTAATTGTCAATAAATAAAAAATATATACTCTTTATATAGGCCTATGTATAAATCAAAAAACAGAAACAAAAAGACAACCGTGTGACTAAAATCTGCATGCGTACTTCTACAACTATGTGGATCAATATAATTTACACTGTAGACCCACATTAGGAATCTACTAGCTCTCTTATACCACAGCTTTGCTTCTGCTCTGTTTGCATGCATGTGTATGTTATATATTTGTGTTCAGCAAAGTAAGTGTGAAGTTGGGCTACAGTGTTTCCAGTCCAGCGTGGCCTACACACCACCTGAGACATACACAGACTCACATTCAAACGGTCACAAGTACTGCATACATCCACAAATATAATCTGGATTTCCTCAGGGGGAGAAATTGAGAGAAAAAGACACTTTACATTTTAATCCCCTTGGATAGGGAAGGCAAAATCACTCTTTGTCCTTCTGATGTCATTCTTGCTGTTACTTGTCAAATAATTCCCTCCTCTCCTTTCTCTCACCCTTTTACACACGCAAAGATTATTTAATCATCCCTTCATTTTTATCTGCCTCTCCTTGTCTCTTAATCTATGTGTTTCTCTTTACTCCCAGGTCCAGGACCAGTAGATACTCCAACTGTATTGGGGCTCTATCCTCGTAGTGTAACAATTACCTGGGTTCCTCCCAACCAACCAAATGGCATCATCTCCAATTACACCCTCTATCTTTGCCCCAGTTCTATATCTTGTTTTGATTTCAAATCCAGCTCAGTCTCCACTACGACCATCAACTCCAGCTTTGGTCCTAACCCAAATGTACTGTCAAGCACTGGGGCTGCATATCTCAACTCAGAATATAACCCTAGACCAACATCCAGTTTTACCACCCAAGGCTCGAGCCAGAATTCAAAGTCTACTTCGAACAAAAGCAGTAATGGGAGCTTAAGCACAATCGAAGGCACTAGACCCAGCCTCCACCCGTACCCTTTCTCTAGCTTGAAGACTGGTATCACAGAAGAGAACCACATGGAGGCCACTCGTAATGCAAGCAAAGGGCCCAGTTTGGTCTCATTCCACCCCACTGAACCTAATACTGCCAGTGTAAACCAAAGTCCCAGTCTTTTACTGACAAACCCAAAGTACAATGCAACCAGTTCTAATACTGGCCATATTCTAAAACAAGACCCCTTCCACAGTCCAATCTCTGGTTCCTTTAGTGCGGCTTCAGATTCAATTTCATCCCCTCAGTCAGTCACTGTTCCAGGGAACACAACCAACTATGCTTTCCTCAACCTACTGCCATACCAGACCTACAGCCTTCAGGTACAATATATGATAATAATACTATGGTATAACACAATACTTAACCATATACTATGATAGATTAAACATCAAACAATGATATTTAATAGACATGTAAAGAGTAAGACTTAATTAAACAAATGCTAGTCACTATTCCTGTCTTATTATGTACAATGTACAATAAATAGTTTTTTAAATTATAATGTATTATAAATACTTATTACTATGCATTTCAATATATATCTTCACCCTTTACTTTTCTTGTTTTTTCTACCTTAATAATCGTAGCGATGGTTGTTGGAGGTGCTAAAACAAGAGATTATTGTTTCAGAAATAACAGAATAAATCTTGTTCTCACTACTATTAATAAAGGATTTGGTGACTAAAGAAAAACTTGAGCCTTACAATGATAACCCTCGAAACACATAATACGTTATTGATCTCCATCTTTAGGTGCAGGTGTGCACCAGTGTGGGTTGTTCAGTGTCTGGGATGTCTCCGAGCTTTCGGACCCTCCCAGCTCCACCTGAAGGGGTTCCTGCACCTCACCTATACTCTGACACCCCCACCTCTGTTCTCCTGTCCTGGGGTGAACCAGACAGGAGCAATGGACCACTGGAGCGGTGAGAGATGATAACACACATACACTCAATCCCTCCGTGACATGCCTACTTTATATCTATATGAATTCAATTGTATCTTGTGCTGGACATAGGTGGCTGATTGAGCGCAGAGTTGCTGGGACCAAACAAGTCTCTACCGTAGGCCATTTCCCACCAGCTCCTCCACCTCTTTCCTTCCTTGATTCTTCCTCAGCTCTCAGTCCCTGGACTAGTTATCAGTATCGACTCGTGCTTCATAATCAGGCTGGCAACACCACAGGTAAAGCCATAATAATGGGTTTAACCGAAATTAAATTAAAACCCCCAAGATGTGTGTATGTTGCATTATACACTGTTTAATTACTGTCAGCTTTACAGAATTCACCAGCTTTGTGTCAAACCTGCAGGACCCTGGGTCAATATCACCACCAGACCTTCTCGACCAGCTGGTCTCAGTCCGCCGAGGGTGAACGTGTTGGGGCCAGAGTCACTTCAGGTACGGGAACCTCTTCTAAGCTTATCTTAGGTTCAATCAAAACCTCTTGGATCTGGCATGAGAGCACAAGAGCACTGATATATATGGCTGAAGCATACACACACAGACAGACAAATAAAGTGAACCATGCTGCTTCTAATAGTGAATTACAATATAGTTTCTTACATTCAACTGATAAAGGGTTTCAAAAATCTCAGAATGAGCTTTTAGAATTTCAAAAGTTTAAGTGTTTAGGAATGGAAAAATTCAAGATTTAGATTTTCTTCAGAACACTCAGAGTAGAGAAGACAAAGCAATGTCATACTGATTTCTCTGTCTTTGTGTCTTGGGATTTAATGAGAAAGAAAAAACATTCAATTCAAGGTCCCCTTCGGAAAATGGGAGGGGCTGTGACCCTGTCTAAGGCAGCTTCCTTCCTGTCGGCCATTTTGAAGGAGGGGCCAGAGTTAAATTCCACCACTGGCTAATCCCACATCAAGGCCTTTCAATGAAAGCCAGTGAGACAATATTGTATGCATGCACACACATAAGCGAACACACACACGCTTGTGC
Organism: Ammodytes marinus; assembly: GCF_949987685.1. Lineage (NCBI taxonomy): Eukaryota > Metazoa > Chordata > Actinopteri > Uranoscopiformes > Ammodytidae > Ammodytes > Ammodytes marinus. The sequence goes on along the minus strand of NC_137230.1, from coordinate 25,409,002 downwards.
ACTCACGGCCCTGCACTCGTGCTAACTGCAGAAAAATGCTAATGCCTGTCATCATTTCAGAAACGCCCCTGTCATCTCTGCAACAGCACAGCTTTAGGGGTCACAGGTCCGAGAGGGAAAGTCTTCCTTCCTGCTGGTTGCTAATTGGACAGACAGGCAGGCCGCTTCCTGGTTACCAATTGACCTTGACAACACATAGGGGATTTTGGGTATCTCCCTTCATTCTCTAAATGGTCCCATTTTTACATCACTTTTTGGTCATCTGGGTATTCTTAACCATTGCCCGTTTATTTTTCCTTTTTGTTTGTTCAGCATATGTTCTTATAGTGATACTCCTGATCAGGATATCAAGGCAAAATCAAAGTCAACTGTATGTCTCTCTTAGTGTCTGAATCATAGCAGGAAGAGTAGTAGGGCCACATAAAAGAAAAAAAATATTTACTTAATTGAATTAAGAGTTGTTATTTTAGGAGAATTAAAGTTGTTATTTTAGGAAAATAATAGTGGTAATATTATGAGAATAAAGTGGTAGTTTTAGGCTGTGTGTTGTTTGGAGGAGAAATATAAGAAGAGTCTTTTCCCCCGCATTAAAATGAGGAATGTGGAGCATCTTGTGAAGTTGTACTTCAGTATAGGTTTCACAAATAGGAAAAAGGCCTACTTAATATTGTAAACCAGCAGCACCAAACGTATCAGGACTTTGAAAAGAATATTCAAGAAACTGTGTCTGTTCGGATGAAGGAAACACACAGACTTGGAGGAAAATCTCTCTTTTGTGGAGGAAGAGGGATGTTTTGCTGAATTAGTCTATGTTTCCTTCCCCCTTAAAAGTGTGACTTTATTCTCATAATATTTAGTTTTTATGAAATGATGACTTTTAATCTCGTAAAAGTACAACTTTTATTCTATTATAAAATAATCCAACATTATGAGAAAAGACGTTGTTGTTTTAGGGAGCAAGAACATAATTCAGCAAAACCACCCTCTTTCTCCACAAAAGAGACCTTTTCCTCCAAGTCATTTTTTCAGACACAGTTTCTTGCATATTGTAGTCCTGATACGTATGCTAACGTGGTGCTGATGGGCCAAAAAAGTATTTCCTTATTTGGGAGCAGTTTCAGTGAAACTTCAGAAGACGCTCCATGTTCCTCAGGGAAGAGACTCTTGTTATATTCCTTCTCTAAACAACACAGTGCCTTAAACTACCACTTTATTTTTATAATATTACGATTTTTATTCTAGTAAAATAAAAACTTTTAATCTTATAAATCATTGTTTTTTTCTCAACGTGGCACTAATAATCTGTCGTACTGCATCTGTGACCCACCAAAAGTAGACATTCACTTTTAAACCACAAATCAGAAAAACAAACTCATATATTTGGGACTTGAGTTTAAACCCTTAGAGTTTGCTTGCAGGATGACAATATGAAGTGACTTTAATATGTAAGTGATATTGCCAGCTGCAGAGGTTTGCACTCTCTCAATGCTTCTAGATTTTTTCTAAATGTAATAGCATAGATGTGCAAAGACACACATGTATACACATCCTTACACACACACACACACACTCTCACTACCAAATGTATCATCTATCTCTCTCTTATTCATATAAACATAAATGCATACAATCACACACACTCACACACACATACCTTACTGGCGTTAGCCCCTGTGCTCTGTGTCAGCCCAGGGTCTCTGCTGTCTTCACCATCTCCAGATTACATCAGGCTATTCAATCTGTAAATGACTTCCACCACAAAGCACACCCAACACGCACTTTGGGAAATGAGCTACCTAACTCACTATGACCCTGCCCATATGTGACTGTGTGTGTGTGTGTGTGTGTGTGTGTGTGTGTGTGTGTGTGTGTGTGTGTGTGTGTGTGTGTGTGTGTGTGTGTGTGTGTGTGTGTGTGTGTGTGTGTGTGTGCGTGTGTGCGTGTGTGCGTGTGTGTGTGTGTGTGTGTGTTTGTGTGTTTGTGTCCTGTATCACCTCACTGGCACTTGTTAAATGAATATCAAGGTTGCTTGAGATATAATTATTCTTGATGTTCATTCATAATTCTCTCATCAACACTGACCACTTAATCACCTGGGGCCTCATTTATAAACGTTGCGTACGCCCAGAAGAGGGCGCACGCCAATTTCTAAGCAAATATTGGGATTTATAAAAACCAAACTTGAACGGAGATGTGCGGTCCTCCACGCAAACTCTGACCCATGCGTACGCACAGAAAGTGGAGAAAGGAGAAACGGCGACTCCGTCGGCACATGTATGAAGTGCGAGAACGAATGTGTTTGTGTAAAATTTATCCAGATAGGCCTATTATAAGCCATGTAGGTCTATCATATATTGGGAGTTCCTTTGCAAAACGGATGAAGCCATTCTTACAACTAATGAACAAATGCCTCCACGGATTTTTCCATGGAGTGATACCAACAAAAACAAAACGAATTAGGATCTTAAATAGCCTACAAACGGAGATATATGAGTGCAAATAAAAACAAAATAGCAACGTTCGAATAAGCTCTGCAGTTATTAAAGAATAACCTATCTGCATGTTGTGGAATTAATTCTGATAATATTGAGGTGGAATACAGCCTATTACTTTTACACTGACGCTGTTCTCGATGCCTCAGTCAGGCAGACAGGAGTGCACCTTTTCATACACTAATGATAAGCCTACTGTACATCACATAGGCTACTGTGATTTTTTTCACGGCTTTTAGTCCGTTTTATTTATGTGTTTTTCTTTGTGTTTAAGCACGTCGCGATTGTGTTTTGAAAGGGCCTGTGAAGTTTATTATTAACCCTCCGCCGCCCGTCACTGCCCCGGGATGAATTCTCCGAATCTGTATCTCATGGGGGGTCTCAGTGCCCCCCGCTCGTGGCACAAACACTGTTGTGTGAGTGAGGATATGCACTTGTTTGCGTCCACTTTTATGTCGGATCACTTCTTTTTATTTCGGCCACAGCGTTCACAGAGATCGCCACAGGCTGCACTCTATCGCCTTTACGCTCACACTGCCACCAAACTATATTTTCCCTGTTCGCCACTTCTCCAACGGGTACTTCGGGGTGACCGCAGTGATCCACACCGTGTGGAGATTATTTTTCCATTTCCCTTTCAGTCGGCGATTGCCACTACCGCCTTCATGCACTCAGTAAATGATATTAATTCGGGCGTGTCGATGACTATGTATGGGTAAATATGGGCGGTACGTGAAGCCCGCAAAGGCTGCGCCACATTTAGAGTTGATTGTGATTTATAAAGGGAAACAGGCGTAGGACGTGAGTGCGCACTGTTTTATAAATCCGAATATTTTTGTTCGCACGTACATCCTACATTTCTTCCGTACGCCAGCTTCCACGTGAATCCCACGCAAAGCTTTATAAATGAGGCCCCAGAACCCATAAGTCTCAACAAGCTCTCTGAACTGATCAGCTATTGTACATGACAGATGAACACAGGTTGTGTGTGTGTGTGTGTGTGTGTGTGTGTGTGTGTGTGTGTGTGTGTGTGTGTGTGTGTGTGTGTGTGTGTGCAATTGTTAAATTTATGTGACTATTTCTTTGTATGTATAAACAAATAAATCATTGTATAGATATCTGTTATTCAAACGTGTAAAGGTGTGTGTGCGTGTGTTTGTAAGTGTGTCTTTGTTCGCGTGCATTGCCATTTGTGTGTGTGCCAGTTACCTTCATCTTCACTCTGAAATGCTGACAGACTGAACTGTTTCCAAATCAGATGCAGTGCTCAACGACTGCAAGCTTTTGTTTTTGCATGCAGCAATTCCATTACCAGCCGTTTTCATTATTTTAGCATGGTGTTTGTGCATGTGCGCGCGTTTGTGTGTGTGTGTGTGTTGTGTTTGTGTGTACCCTGTTTTAAATTTGATGAAAGGAATCTTCTGCTGAAGTCAAAGTCAGGTTATCTTTCCCCACAAGTGAGATGAACAAACACACACACACACACACACACACACACACACAATGACCATCCTAGCGCTCTTCATTCACATACACCGACGACAATGTAGGACCACAAGTATACTACCTACAAAATAGCTTGAAATGAATTTAAACTGAGACACACACACACACACACACACACACACACACACACACACACACACACAAACAAACAAACACATGCACGTGCACGCATGCACTGTGCCATGACTTCCTGTAGTTCATCCATCTAAAAGCTTTCTGCTGTCCTCAGCATGCCGAGAACATTTAGGATGCCCAGCCAACCAATGAGATGACTTATCTGGGATAATGACAAGACAGTCAGAAAGGATAACGTGGACTAGGCATTTTGCTTTCTCTGTACCACTTGGATTCATCTAAAAGCTACATTTTAAATGAACCATTTCAAAACGTATGTTTCAGGTCACTTGGTCTCCTCCTCTTATTCCCAATGGAGAAATCCACGGCTATGAGATCCGCCTCCCAGAACCTCGCTTTTTCCCTGATAGTGTCAATGCTTCTGAGCTCCACGCCACGATAAGGGACCTCATTCCGTACACAGACTACAGTATCACTGTATTGGCATGTTCCAAGGGTGGTGGACATGTTGGAGGATGTACAGAAAGTCTGCCCACTCCAGCTACCACATCACCTGCAAGCCCTGCAGGCCTGAAACCACTGTCCGTAGTGGCAGTCAGTGAGTCTTTCCTGGCCATTTCCTGGCAACCACCAAGCAGGCCTAATGGACCTAACATCAGGTAATCCCAATTCCTTTACACATTGCTGCTTCCTGTTTGAATTAAATGTATGTTGATAAGACACTGCTCTGCAAAGATTAACCGTCACAGACATATGACCTTGTTTTACTTTCTCATAAACATTGTAATAAACTTGCTTGTTACCCATGTTACCACTAGCACAAAATAATGACAGAGGAAGGATAGTGAGTTGTGTATGGTAGAAATACTTTTATTTTCAGAATGGACACCATGTAAAAACAAATACAAAATCACCATAAGCTACTATGTTCATAGTATCAAGGTCAGGTTTGCTTATTCACAGTAACATTACAACATTAATTTAGCGTTCCCGTTATGGATCAGTGATGCCTAACTGCTGTCAAAATCAACAGAAACCAAACCAATCGCTGCTATTGCTTTCTGATGGCTGTAAAAAATTTTACCTGAAGCAAGTGAAATGAAAGAAGACGAAAGTATGCTTCAAAAATACCAATACTAATTATGAAGAACTAATATGTGAGGATCCCAAATCTGTGTAACCCATCATAACTTTACATAATCTCAATCGGCCTAGTGTCTTTATTCATCATGAGCTACTGTATACTCAAGGTTAGGAACTAGGCAGCCAAGACTGAAATCCACTGCATGTTGTTATTGAGAGACACGTTCTGGAGAGGTTCAATTGTTGCTGAAAATCATGTTACCAATAGACTGCTAACACGAGTGCCCTGGTAATGAGCTAAGCGTTGTGCATTTTTTAATCAGTGTTTTTTCAGTCCTAATGCACATTCTAGTCCGTCTAGTCTGTCCCGTTCTACTCTGTTGGAGATTAGGCCTAAAATAAAGGTCCATTTTCCGGGCAGGCGATTAAAATGCATGAGACCGTCTCCCTGTTCTGCTCTGCTCAGCTCTGTGTGTTTGTCTAAGTGGGTTGGTTAAAAGGCGGCATTAAGCCCTTCTCTTCTGATTACAGCAAAAATTAGCATCACTGTGGGGAGAGGAAAACACAAACCCTGCAGAAAAAAAACAACAGAGGGAGGGACGAAGCGAGGGAGGGTTGAGATACAGGGAACGCAAAAGAATAGAGATGATGAAAAAGACCAGAAGAGGAGGAAATGAGTGATAAGGAGAAGAGTCAGTTGTGCATGTGTGTGTGTGTGTGTGTGTGTGTGTGTGTGTGTGTGTGTGTGTGTGTGTGTGTGTTTTTGTCAATGTGGTGTCAATGTGGTTGCCGTTTGTGTCTGTGTTCACATTGTTCATATTGTCACATTTGTGAACATGTGTTGTGTGGTTAATGCATTCCTAAACATCCAGCCATGTGTCTGTGTGTTTTTTCTTTTATTCAAATTTCCCCTTCAGATACAAGTTGCTCCGACTTAAAATCCACCAGCCCCTGGCTGTCGCCACCGTCCCCACGGTAACAGCCGAGTCCCCTCCCCCCTCTGAAGATCTCCATCGCTGGCTCCATGTTTACTCCGGCACCAAATTGTTCTACCAAGATAAAGGCCTAAGCAGGTGAGATTACTGAAATGAGCTCTAGAGCAAACGCCGGCGCCGCAGCAAACCGTGTGTGCAGAGCCGATCGGCGAGCTGCCGCTGATGCCGATCTTTTAATACCGCTCAAAGATACATTAAGCAAATATCCCAAAGAATTAAATTGTTTTTCACACAGCGTAGCCCTAATCTCAGTTTGGCACTTGGTGCTTGCTAAACGGCTCTGGGTGGACTCTTTTTTCGGGGGTCTGTGTTTCTACTAAGCTTTGTTCAACTTGTAAACTGACAAACTTTTGACTGGGTCAGCACTTTTTTACTTGGCACTCACTTTTTTTTAATTGATGTCCTAGGAAATATTGTCTAGGAGGGAATTTGCATGTGTTTAATACAAGTCACCATATTAACAGAATAAAAATGTATTTAGAGTTAGCAAATTTATTTACAGTTAGCAAATAATCAAAAAGATTAAGCGTGGCTATCGAATCTGTTGGTTCTCTGAACTCCATGTAATTGATGTACAGATTAAATCTGTAAATGCCTGTTACTCTTGCCTAAATTCTTTTTTAATGATTGAATTCCTTTTTCTTTTTACTGCCTTTTATTCTGAATCTCCAAGATATTTCTCAGCAACATTTGCAGTGTTCAAGTGGCATGGAAGGGTGATATATAATGTAGCCACTTGATGAAAAACAGCAACATTGTCTCTCAACAGATTCACCCGTTACCAGTACCAGTTAATGGTACATAATGATGTGGGCTACTCCTCGGGAGAGATTGTTACCGCGGTGACCATGGCTGGGGTTCCCCACCGACCTCCGCTTGTGTCTGCCCATGCTATCAATCACACAGCTGTAGAGGTTAACTGGACTCAACCCTGTAAGATTACCCTCTCTGTTGAACACACAAACAGTATGTCCAGCAAAGGCCTGTCATGGCCATAAATTATACGGAGATCATTTTGTGACTTCTCCCTCTCTTGATGTCTTTTCCAGCTTTGCAAGACTTACAAGGAGAGGCGGAAACTTACTTTCTGACAATAGAGTCTGCCCAGTCAGGTCAGATGTTGGCTCTCCCCCCTGATATCATCTCTGCAGTGATAAGCGACCTTTGGCCCAGTACCACATATCTGGTGTCATTACATGTGTCCAACGGAGCACATAACACATCTAAGGCAATAGTTAATGTCACTACAAAAGATGGAGGTAGGTGTATATTTGGGAGATTTTCTGGCCAACAATTGATCTTTATTGGATAAAATGTACCTTTGTGCATATATATGAGTGTGCTGTGTACAGGATGTCAATTCAATACATCCACGAGAGGTGTCCATGTTAATGTGCATTTCTCTGCAACTCTGTGCTTCACAGGAGATGTTAAACACATCATGTAGTGAGGCATGAAATCAATACAAAGTGTGTGGGTGAGGCAGATTTAAGGTGTTGTGAAATGCTTTTTGGCACCACAGCCATACGCACAAACAAGCCAGCAAACAAAGCGCTTCCCATGTCTTATGCAGGCTAGGATTACTATACTTTACAATACAGCACTCCATTATTTAGCCATATGATTGCTTAAGTACAATCATATCTTTTCTTTATGTTGAAATGGAAATAAATTCTACCAAACTATGCAGTGACATACTTGCGATACACTCCCTTACTAGAGCTTCATCTATTCTCTCAGCTTTATCTGTCTCTACGTAATCTATTAAAGCCACTACAAGTAACATGGCACGTTGGCGTCCCCTTTGGACAAAAGCGGTAGTATTTTTACGACGCCCGCTGTCGCAAAGCAGTTTTCTAGCTCGTGCCAGGCGTGCAAGTGTGAACTGAGAAGGGCGCAATATAGTGCATGTCCGTGTGTTGAAAGTGTGAGGACTCTTTTTGGCTCCGTGAGAGTGGTTTTGACACTGCATCAACTAATGCCAGTCAGTGCTACACACACCTGATTGCAATGAGTTGATGCAGCAGTGTCACCTAACTACTCTCTCTCACGGAGCTAAAAGAGTATGTGTCCTCACAGAAAGCGAATGAACGAGAGACGGCAGTTAGTATGGATCACGATGAGGTAATGTGTTTGTGTTGTTGATGTAAATAATGACTATTTCAGATAATGGTTATCTGATGATGGTGAAGCAAAGCAAACTTTGTGTTAGTACCAACCGCTCATTCATTTAGGAGTAAACACTGCAGTCTAGTTTCGCTCTCGTGAAATTGTATACACGTTGCTTGGCAACGCCCTCGTCCCGCCCGTAGCCTATATCACTCTCCCTTTTAGCTTTTCTTCATTGCATTCTCTTTTTTTTCTTTGATGGTTCAGCCCCGTTATCAATCATTATGACGACAAATAACTGTCTCAAACAAGGCTCCCGCTCCCCTTCCCTCACCTGGAGGGATAGGCTTCTCAAATCGCGTGGCAGCGCCACACTGAAATCTGCGACCAATACGGATATGTGATCATAGAGCCTGCACGAGCAAACCGAAAATCGGACTGGGTGTGCGACCAGACCAAAAGCAGTAATAAAAACTATTTAAAAACTTATTTTTTTGCACTGATGGTCTCGTTTGCTGTTAAAGGTCATTTATGATTATCAGAGGAAACAAGGCTGTTTAAAAGATATTTAAATGTTACTCGTAGCCGCTTTAATATTAGTAAAATGAACGAGGAAGTCTCTTTTGAGAATGTAAAATCTGGAGCCGAGATGGTCTATTAAGTATATCAGTTCTCGGATCTACTGGCATTTCTTTTTTTAGGCAGGGTCAGCAATTACTATCTTGAGCTATGAATTGCACAGGCTTTCAAGCTGTCATCACAACTTTTCTCTCCATTTCCCTCTCCAATTCTTAGCGCAGTCCCTTACCATTTGAGGGTTATCTTTTAAATCACTCTCTGTAATCATATGTCAGAGGCCACTCACTCTCTCTGTTGTTTTCTTTCTGACTCCATTTCCTTCCCAATCTCTCTTTCTGACCGTCTCCCGTCTCTCTTTCCCCCGTCACAGTTCTCTTTTCTTCTTCAGTACAATCATATGTCAGAGGCTTCTCTCTTTCTCTCTAATCTGAGCAGTATAATAAAAAGTGCATTAAAAACATTACAAAATCATTAGGTGCTAAAGGCAAAGCACGGCTCGTTTAACTGAGAGGGCTCCGGAGGTAATTTCATTATTTTACAGCCATGGGTGCACGCACATACACACGCATACAATACACACTAAATCTATTTTAACTAATGTAGCTCAACCCTACCAACCATCCTAACACGGCCTGCTATCTATAGGGCAATGCTAACATCAGGACTAATTGGCAAGAAAAAATGTGTGCGCTTGTCTGTGTGTGTCTGAGTGAAAGAGGCTCGGTGTGCAGTATTGCGTTGATAATGCCATCCTGCAGTAAATGAAATGTAGAGCAGTAGGTTGGGTTTAGGTAAGTGCATTGGCAGCAAATGAATTGGGTTAACTTCTCTTAGCTGAGTGCGTTTTCACTTAGAATAATAGATGGAGTAGATGTGTGATTACCTCTCTCACACACACACCAGCTCAGATATTCTCTGTGTTTTGGATTCGTCTTTCTCCCTTTTCTGCTCATATCTGGATCCATTGCCATTTGGGGAAAAAGTTGTAAGGTTAAATTAATAATATTATTATTATTTTTTTTACTTTTAGATTTTACTCACTGTCTCTCTATTAGCTTATATTACAAATTATCTCTGACTTGTCCTTGTTTTCTGTCGATGTTCTTGTCTCATGTCCTTCAGTGTCTTCATCTGTAACTCATTCTCTATAGGTTACCATGTTATATTAATCACCAAAGGAGGTTTTCTGTATTATCCATGTACTGTATTTTGTGTTGAGGGGGTGAACTAGGGAATTAAAGAACTAAGGGAATTTGATTAAAAAAAAACTGTGAGAAAAAAAAGGGGGGAGAATATATTTAATAACAAAACACAAAAAGGTAGAAGTCTTAGAGAAGGGTCTTTTATTACCTCTAACACAGCAGAGAATGTGAGGGAGTGAGGCGATTGTACAGGATCAATCTATTATTCTTATTGAAAATGCACTCAGCTAAGAGAAGTTAACCCAGTTCATTTGCTGCCAATGCACTTATCTAAACCCAGCCCACTTCTCTACATTTCATTTAATGCTAGATAGCATTATCAACGCAATGCTGGACACACGCGGACACACAGGTGGTCTCCCTGCCTCTGTAACACACTCACAGTCTTAACATGCACACGGACACGCAACCTTTGTTTCTCTGTGTCACTCTGTTTCTCTCCGTCATGGTCACAGTTCTATTTTAAAATGTCGTTAGTGCATACTGGGGAACTTATGGTTACAAAAAAAAATGTAATTCTATTTTCAAGCCTGGCATATCATCAGTAATGGATCACTGTTTGAGGACATTTGAAAGTTTAAGTGTTGCGTCATTTCTGTAAAAAAACAAGCACGGTAAAAGCGGTTTTCAAATGAACATGGTGGGAAAATGCGCTGCGAGAACTCACAACACCAATTCCATCTTTTCTTGGCTATGCTCTTACAGTTCTGCAACAATCAAGGTAGTATTAAAGGTCACTTGTGTTGTTGTGTGTTAATAGCACTGGTTTCATAGCTCATACCACAAGTCAAAGATAATGTATGTTTGAAGATGACCTCGTCTCATATCTTCAAGCTGTAAAACCTTTTGTTTGTTGGTCAAAGAGCTGAAGCCCTTTGGGTCTCCGTACTAACATCTGCTCTCCTCAGAGCCAGACGGGATGTCTGCCCCAGAGGTGGTTCCAGTTAACAGCAGCACAGTACGTGTGCTTTGGTTCCCTCCACTACGGCCCAATGGAGCAGTTACTGGCTACTACATCTACGTTAATGACCGTCTTCAGGGTAGTGTAGACAACAGCTCTGGGTCCTTCCTGCTGGGAGACCTGCTGCCTTTCACTGTGTACAACGTACAGGTACACACACAGACAAAAGCACACATGCAAACCCAAACAAAGGCATGCAAGAATGTAAACTATGTTTTTGTCTGCTGTGTTTTCTTGTAGGTGGAGGTGTGTACTGTGTATGCATGTGTACGGAGTAATGTTACTCAAATAACCACTGTGGAGGACCTACCTGCCAACCTGCCAACTCCGCATGCACAAGTGATCAGTCCCAGGTAATACAGAGATCTACTGCGAAGAAAAATCATCAACTTTCTGCATGTTCTGAGGACTATTTTCAAGCATGCAAATATTTCATCTTAACAATATTAAGAGTGATGCCATTGCTCCAGGTTCATAAAACATAATAGTCTTTGGATTGAGTGTAGTAATCGTTAACGTTTATCCTCAGCGCAAAAGGTTGGTTTGGATGTTTGACTCAACGGCATCAAAACAGCTGCTGCTAGAAGAGTAAATGAGCTCTGTTCAGGAAGCAAATGGCTATGTACTAGGACTGCACAAAATCTAATTTCACTTAGATCTGCTAACCTCTATGTCAATAAACAAACAAATTGAGTTGTACTTTAGAACCAGATTATGTGGTCGAACAGACTACAACTATACAACTATACTTATTCCGACAACTGTTAAACCAATACAGCTCTTGAAGACAGTTGATTATTGCATGTTTTCATTTTCGGTAGTCCATCATGATTGACATACTGAATACAGTATTTAGTAATAATTACAGATAAACCATATTGATTTAAGGAAATACTAATGTATTGAGGTATAGAGATTATATTATGTAATAGTCAACATAAAATGTAACAGCTTCTAAAATAAATAAAGAAAAATTGACGGTTAAGTTTAACGACATTTTAAAACCCCTGCTTCCCACATTTGACCCAAATAACCATAATGCAAATCTTATAGTCGCAGAGGAAGTGATGATATGTGGCCTATTTTCTGTCCAGGAGACTATGAAAGTTGTAATTCTATGTGTTACTACATAGGCCTTTCCCCTGCCAAAAAATGTCAGAGATGAAAAAGAGGAAAATCAATAGTGAGAATGTACAAAGATACATACACCCTGACACTGTAACTCAACTTTGTCAGCCATTAATCGCGCATGAATGCATGTGTGTATGTGAGTTTTGGGAATGACACATTTTTGTGTGCCTTCCTGTAGTGTGAAAGGAGTGTTAAGGATCTCTCTATCTCTCTCTCTATCTCTCTCTCTCTCTCTCTCTCTCTCTCTCTCTCTCTCTCTCTCTCTCTCTCTCTCTCTTCTTGCCTTGCTCTCACTCTCTGTCAGGGTGGTGAACTTGGACTGGTCCCCTCCCGGCAGACCGAGTGGGATCATGCTGGGCTATGAGGTCTTAAGACGGACCCTGAGGTCATGTGCTGTTGGGTCAGCAGGAATCAGCACATGGTCTGTGGGGGAAGAGTCAGGAGGTGTAAGGTTCACATGTTCCTACCTGCAGTGTCCTGCAGGTCACCGTGTGTGTGGGATGTCCTGCTTCCATCCTGACAGCCAGGTACTTACAGTCCTGTTATTTATTTGAACTTGTCATCTGCATTCAGTTCCATGAGTTAATTGAATGCCAGTCATGTTGGTACATTGAAACCACCTGCCATACATGTATTCCCATAGCATCCAATAGCACAAGCAATAACAACATGATCTTGATTATTATCATTACTATTAATGATATTAATATTCTTAAAACTCTTAAAATGGCAAACATTTATAAATGTATGATACATTTGGTCAGGAAGAGTATTGTTATTGCATCATAGATAGGATGCACATCTTTTTTTGTGAAAAACAATCAAACAATCTTAGGGCAATTCCAAATTATTCAGGAAATCAATATAGGTACTGACTGTACGTCAGCGAGCTAGACAGCTTTTTCATGCCACTCATGATTTTTGACTGGATTGCAGGGTTTGAATTGAACTGAAGTAATAACAGCTTCCAGGACAGACCAATATAGAGCTTTAACTTATTTCTTCTTGTCATTGTTGAAGTTGAAACCTAAGAGATTTTATATCATAAAAAGAGATCTAACCTGCATAGGTTTCTTCCCCTTAGCGGGCAAAGGGCCTCGTCTTTGACAGGCAGTCCTATACTTTTAATGCACACACATGACTGTGTCTGTGTGTTTGTTTTAATACCTACTCGTTTGCAATTCTATGTCAACAAGGTTTGCTGCAGTGGACTACCGTACACTAAGAAGCCAAGTCATCATTGCTGTGAGGGCGGCTACCTGACTTTAAGTAATACTTCCAATCCGGTCTGTTGCAATGGCACACTGCTCCCATCTCTCCCAGACCACCAGTGCTGTGGAGGATACTATGTTCATGTCAAAACCAGTGAGTTTCTAAATCACGTTATATGTTTACAGTTTAATGGTCAATCCCTGTCCATGTTGTTGAAGTATTTCCTTCATCTGCCCTTGTCTTTGAAGATGAAAACTGCTGTCCTGACCACTCGCAGGGCCGGGTGTCAGTGGGCCTGGGTGACAGCTGCTGTGGGGGGGTTCCTTACTCCATGAAAGGCGGCCAGCTCTGCTGCAGCGGGAGCCTCCATGATGGCTATGGGGTCCAATGCTGTGGAGGCCGCATTGGAGACCATACACTGGTGTGCTGCGGTGATGCTGAGAGGGGGGAAGTGCATGCATATGCCCCAGGTGAGTGAAGGAAACAGACACAAACATAAAGCAGCATCCATATTTTCATATTTTGATCAAATAGGAGAAAATTAAAAGTTTCTGCACTCAATTCAGTTTTTTGCCCTGGGTGAAGTTTAATGCGCTGCTGAGCTTTTCTTGATCTTCAGAAAACAGTTGGTTGCTTTGTTGCAAAACTCAATAAAAAAAAACCCCATAGTACAGAAAACGAGTTCCTCTCACCCAAGAATGTTTTTGTGAGTTCAGCCTCTGGTGGCTTCTTAATGTTAATGGGGGTGACTGGAATGAGGGAAAAGATAGAAAATGATAGGAGAAGAGAGTAAAGCAAAGAGAGTTGAGGTAGACACATGGTGCAGGAACGTGGGGTCGTTTCCCTCTCTTCCTCTCCCGCCGTGTCCCGAAGCACCCGGATACCATGGCACAGATGGGACAGTGCTTGTGTGTGCGTGTAGGTGTATGTGTGTGTCATTAGACATCTTTGTCATGGCAGATGATGATGAAACACACTCGGGATGGCACCATTGAGGGCACTGCCAAGCACACAGCAGGACAAATACACACTCATTCGCTCTCCTTCACACACACACACACACACACACACACACACACACACACACACAAACTGTCACACATACAGACATATTACATTCACCAACACATACACACACACACACACACACACACACACACAGAGTCAACAGGGTGCCCTCGGCAGGGTTTGCTTAGAGTTGACTGCCAGAGTAAGACACGTGGACTCTATTCATCACACATAAACAATGGCCCCATATGGACAGGCCTATAGTAGTATTAGCCTATCCGCAAACACAAAGACACACAGATACACTCAAAATCCATACTCACTGAAATGACATGCATGTTGACAAAAAGGTTATTATAAAGCAAGTCAGCAAAAAAGCAACAAATAAACAGAGCAACGTTTTAAAACATTTATTTAAATATTTTTTTAATTTCATGGCTGTTTTTATTTTTAATTCTCATTCGTTTAAAAAATAATTATTGTAATAAAATTGTCAATAAGACTCAGATAAGAATTTCAAGACAACAGGTACAGTTCTTCACTAAATCCTCTGTTCTCTTCCAACTGAGCAGGCTATGTGGTCATCCTTCATTTCAGGTGGCCTCCCAAGGAGGGCATATGCTCCCCACCTGCTCTTCCTCTTTATCTCCTTCTTCTATTTATTTCCCTTCTCCTCTCCTTTGTCATCTTCTTTGTTACTTTTCCTCAACTTGTTCCCACACCTCCCCCTGCTTCTTCCTCTGGCCTCTTGCTCCTCCTGTCTCCTCCCAACCTTTTTCTTCCCTCCTCCCTCTTTTTATGTGCCCCCTTCCCATAAACTCATCAGTCATTAGCGTTAGCTTCCCCATTGAGAACATATGGTATGATGGATCGTAGGGCTAGCGGCACTAGCAAGGCTAAGGGCCATTTGCCTGGTGCACTGCACTGTCGGGGAGCCCTGGGGCTGGCTATGCAACCTCGACCCCACACGTCTGTTTCAAGACACTAACACACAACATGCACACAGCAACACTTATTAAAGGATAGGCTGCTTAACCTTGGCACCACTCACTCTCAATTCTGCACAGGATTTTGGTTTTTAAATGATGAGTAAGAGGCAGATGTGTGAAAGCTAGAAAAATACAAAGAAAGAAAAAAGATAATGCAAGCAAATGAACTACATATCACATGTGATTCTCTTAAAAATAAATAAAAGCATAACTTATATAAGTCACACATGAGTACAGAATATAACACAAACAAAGTGAGAGAAAGACATAGAGATGAGACGAAAAATTGAAATGTATTACAAAATAATAGTTTTAGGTAAACAGAACACCGTAAGAAAAAAGCAATATAAGAAAAGGAATGAAGAAAGAATGAAAGAAGAGACAGAAAGAGAATGGAAGAGACTTGGGGGGGAAAGTAAGTGAGATAAAAAAACAGGAGAGAACATAAGACTGGTGAAGAGCTAGATGGAGCAGATTAAAGGAGGAGTGAAGGGTATCCCATTGTGCCCAGCTGATAGACTAGGTTAGGCTGATGTGATTATGGGGTCCCTGAAGTGCGATCTATCACACATTACCGTCCACACTGTCAACAACCATACACACACACTGCAGGGGAACAGCAATGCCGGGAGACAGCCGTCTGGCAACAGATACATGTACCGGCTTGCTTGCACATGTGCACAAGTAGATACACACACAAACACATCCCCACAAACCCAATAATAATCATACAAAACCACACACAATCACAAGAAAACATGCATGTGAATACATTCTGAATTGTATGCACACTTGACTTACACCAATCCAACAATATGAAACAAAGTTACTCACACTCAAACACACATGCACACATTTGTGCTCAAGGCTGGACAATTTGAAACAGTAATCAAGAGTAAATCAGATGAAAAAGAATAAGGATCAGAAACGTCATCTCACCCAGCCAGTCCCAAATAAACACAACAAATAAGCATAAAGCTGAGCCAGTGCACAGTGTCCTTCCAACATGTTTTTTGGGGTTTAATTTGATAAAAGCACTTAGTGTTAATAGTATCCTTCCTGCCCACCTAACACCCACCCATATGTGTGCATCGCATATTTAAAGTTATTCCTGCTAACTTGATGGTTTTGTTTTCTCTTATTTTTTGGCCGGACCACAGAGCGAGGATAGCCCTATAAATGTGAATGTCACTTAGTGAGTGAGTGGCCGACCAGATTACAGGATTGGTCAGAAAGTTATTACTCTGGTTTTTGCCCATTACAAATTAGTCCGCACCAGCGGGTCCCCTCTGGTTTGTGTGACATAAAAAAATCGTCATTGTACTGAGGTTGTATTTAGTGAAGTGTATTTTGCAAAGTTAACTTCATTGTGATTAGTTTAATGTTATCTTGCCAAATGAAGTAAAACTTAAATGAATACTGTAGGCTACAGTTGAAGTAGAAATTATGATATTATTACCCAATTGCAGCCCAGCCATGTATTAGATATTTACTTAGACTTCACAGGTGAGAAGATAGAACTGGCTACAGCGGTAAAAGTTAGTTTGAAGTTGTCTATAACACTTTGATTGCTAATGTGCGATTTCTTTTTATTTATTTTGATATCTTAATAAAAATCAATGGATGGATTTTTCTTCAATAGCTTCCATAGTCTCCAGAAAATACACTAAACAAAAATATAAACGCAACACTTTGGTTTTTGCTCCCATTTACCATGCGTTTAACTCAAAAATCTAAAACATTTTCTATATACACACAACAGCCATCTCTTATAATATTATTCACAAATCAAAGGCCGAATTCCATCGGCTGCCTGTCCGGTCCTACTCCGCTCCAGCACGGCATCGGAGCTGTCAGGTTTTTACATTAGTCAGTGCGTGAGCGTCCACTAGCTCCGCTGCACCGTCTCTCTGCTCCGCTTCTGCTCCAGCTGTCCGGTGAAATACGCACTGCTTCTATGTTTGCTAGATGTCGGAGCTCACCGCATCAATTTAGCACAGAACACTTTGAGATAGACAGGAACACAGACGCCGACAAAACAATAAAAACTCAATTAATTTTCAAAATAAGACACTGTGTTCAATGCAGGTAACAATCCCAAAACAGAGACACATACAAGCGTGTCCACTGTTCTTTTACTCGTTCGGATGGGAACAATAACCTTTGTGCGTTCGTTGTTGTGTAAATACCATATAGAATCATATTATCAAGAGCAATCGCCCGTCACTTTTATTACCGCGGGAACTCCTCGGTCTCGCGACTCCAGCTGTTCAGTGGAGCTGGCCGTGCCTGCTTTGAAAACGGAGCCGGTGGGTGTTGATGCACGCGCAGCCAGTGGAATTCCGGGGTAATGCTGCGTCCACACCAAACGCGTTTTGGGGCGGAAGGGGCGGTCACTTTACATACAAAGTCAATGTACAGACGCAAATAGACGCAAATTCTTCTCGCGCGCCGCAACAACTCGGGTGAATTGAAAATATTCATCTCACGCAAATTTTTCGCATGAAGTCCCACGGTGATTATCACGCGGTTCGCGCCGAGCAATGCGAATGTTCACGTTTGGTGTGGAAGCAGCATTAATCTGTGTTATTGAGCACTTCTCCTTTGCCGAGATAATCCATCCCACCTCACAGGTGTGGCATATCAAGATGCTGATTAGACAGCATGAAAATTGCCCAGGTGTGCCTTAGATTGGCCACAAAAAAGGCCACTCTGAAATGTGCAGTGTTGCTTTATTTGGGTGGGTGGTTTTTTAAGCTTTATTTATACAGGTGAATCCCATTGAGACCAGAGACTCTTTTTCAAGGGAGACCTGTTCCCAGGTACACGTTCTGGTGTTCTGGTGGCATTACAGTATCTGGTGGGACCACCATTTGCCTCACGCAGTGCAACACATCTCCTTTGCATAGAGTTGATCAGGTTGTTGATTGTGGCCTGTGGCAGGTGTGGCATATCAAGATGCTGATTAGACAGCATGATTATTGCACAGGTGGCCTTAGAGTGGCTTTTTATTGTTGCCACGAGAACACCAGAACGTGTAAATGGGAACAGGTCTCCCTTGAAAAAGAGTCTCCGGTCTCAATGGGATGTACCTGTATAAATAAAGGTTAACATTTTATTTTGTGTATATAGAAACGGTTTTCGATTTTTGAGTGTTTATATTTGTGTTCAGTGTACCAGGCCTACACAGGCCATTGTGGTCCATCTTTGTTTTTCACTTATAATAACACTAGTCTTGTTTCTTGAGTTGTTGGCGTCACTCTGTACTGAGGGAGAACAGCTTTTCCTTATCATGGAAATTTAGACCAGAATGTTATGAATAGTCGAGTACTTAAGCTGTCGAAACCAATTTATTTCAACCAGCTTACTTGTATCTGCGTTTCGTCCTCCGAAAAGACATGCATCCAGCAGAAATCTAGCTGTGTTGACCAGGTCTCTCTTATCCTTTGTCCTAATTACATAAACTGGTTTCTCGTTCACAGTACCTATTAATCTCAAGCACATCTGAACAGATTCATTTTTAATCAGTACAGCTATGTACACCAGCCACACCTCAGTTACGCTTTAGATGCAGTGCTTCAAACTTTCTAGCTTTACTGAATTTATTGGGTAACGGTCTACATGTGTCTTTATTCAAATTTACCTGATCAAGTAACACTATTAAACCGCCTTTAATGGCAGGCCGAGCTTCTACTCTGGCCAGTTTTAGTCTTTGGGGTATTATTAGGATAGTTTATAATCCTTTTCTCAGCATTCCCTAGTTGTTTTACAATAACACAAAGTCTCCATATTAAATCCTTCTCTTCCAAATCTGCCGGTTTGTTTGAACAGCTTTCATTTCACTTTCAAGTAGATTAAATGGTGTTTGTTTTTGGACAAGAGAGCCTCTGTTTTTTGTGCAGAATTTCCTCCTGTGTTTCAGGTTCAGGACCAACTTTTAAGCTCTTCATTTGCTCCTGTTTCCTCTCTTTCTGACTTTGTATGTAAGATGTTTAGCTAAGACTTAGGTGAGATTAGATGGTGTTTAAGGGAATGTGTGTGGTGTCTTTGGCCTCCCGTTGCTCCCTGACTCTCCCAGATTCCCCCTGCCTCCACTTATCATTTCCCCATTCACACTTTGTCTTTATAGTGTGCAGTTCTTTCACTCTTCCATCTGCCCTTCAACCCTGCCTTCCCCATCTCTCACTATGGGTGCGACCATAAATGCCCTCCCCACCTCACTTTTTAGTAAGTGAGTATTCAAAATGTATGCGTTCCTTTAACTCCTTCCCTTACTCCCTCCCGTCTGTCCCAGCCCAGCAGGCCCCATCCAAACGTTCAAGGACAAATCTGAATATCCCTTTTCACCGTTTAAGTGTTAAAAGCCTGGCGGTGCTGGGGTGTTATCTTAACGCGCCTTGCCGTGCCATCATCAGAGCGCGTGATGAAAATGGTTGTGATGATGCTAAAAGAAAAAAAGAGGAGGGGGAGAAAAGTAATAATCAAATATGTTTTTCAAGGGCACAGTGACCATTTGCTGGAGGGAAATTATCCCAGTAGTTAAGCTAGCTCACTCCGAGCCTGGCGGAGTTGTGAGAGTGGATGCCGTTTGTGTGTGCAAATGTGCATAGTATTACTGCAACTCGGTGCATGTATGCTTTACTTTCTTTTCTTTTGTTTATCTATGTGGCTGTTTCTATACATGTATCCAAATGTATCCGTTTGCATTTTTAAAAGTCTCTATATTCAGAGACACATGTACTTTCATTGTTTCTGCTAAAGGATTTTCATCAGTGTCTGTGTGCGGCTGTCTGCGGATTAACACACACACAAACACGCACACGCGTGTGGTGTTTGTGTGTGTGTGTTAATCATTGCCAAAAGCCCCTCATCAATGATGGGCAGCAAATGGCCAACAGTAGTGCATTCCAGGAGCGTCTGGCTGCTTTATAAGATCGAGTACTCTCTGAACACAGGAAGACATTTTTCTCTCTGTTAATGTATTTATGATGATGGCTTTTCTATTAGGTTTACTTTAATGACTGTGTGTGTGTGTGTGTGTGTGTGTGTGTGTGTGTGTGTGTGTGTGTGTGTGCGTGCGTGCGTGCGTGCGTGCGTGCGTGCGTGCGTGCGTGTGCGTGTGTGTTTGTTTCATTTGCTTTTATTTAAATCTTAATACCTAAATTGTTCCAATTCAACTGTACCCCTACACACCGCCGGTGGCCATTGTTTTTTTCTGGCCTTAATTCACCTAACAGGGTGTGTCATGACTCTAAGGTTATATAACCATTGCGAGCACTGAAGACCCTTTGTGTTGAACTGTTAATTAAGCTGGTGAAGATGCATGAGAACTGTAAAAAAAAACAGAAGCTCTGCAAACTCTTCAATAGAGGTGAAATGTTGGCAGCGAAGAACGGGTGAAATTACGCCTTCATATGTATGTCTTCTTATGCTAACAGTTGCACCTGAACTCAAAAGTAATTTATTCTTATCCATCAACCTCTGAAAAATCAGGATGTTCAATGTATACATAGGGGGGTAACACTTTAGTATAAGGGTACATTAATTAACTGTTAGTTAATACTATAAAGGGTTAGTTAATGTGTAGTTAATGCTTCATTATTTAATACTTAGTTGAGCATAAACTAAGCATAACAGTTAGTTAATGTTTAGTATATGCTTAACTGAGCATGTACTAAGCATGTATTAACAGTTACGGCCTCCACACACATCCTACCTCTACTGCGCGGCTACAGCGCGTCTGCGTCTGACTTTTGGTCACCGACAGTGTAATCAACCTAGAGTGGGCACACATCCAACCTCAGACGCACTGCTGATGCGTGTCGGAGGCACGTCTGCAGCGATGCTCCCCTTTACCTCAGGAGGCTCGCCTATTTCTCTCTCGGGTCTCTCTGCTTTAACTGATAGAGAAATACTCTACTGAGAGTCATATTGACATCATACCGGCAGCTTTCGCTGTAGTTTCACCATTTCCTGGTGTGTCCCTTTCAAAATAAAACTTCCAACAAGCGAAAATGTGGCAAAAAAAAGGCAATGGGGCGCACAGATTACTGTACAGACTCAATATTAGACTCAATATAAATCATATGAATCATAAATGGCATGAAATAACTTAATTTTTAATGGGAATTATCTATACAAACTCTATGTATAAAGATAGGGCTTTTAGAAGCAGCGCTGCAGCAGAAGCAGCAGCAGCAGTTGAGACGTTGTATGTGTGTCCAAGAAAAGTGCGAGAGACACAGCAGTAAGGTAAGGCGACGTGCTCCAGAGGTAGACACAGGATGTGTGCAGAGGCCGTTAGGTTATGTTTAGTAAATGCTTATTAAGCCTTAATTACGTACGTACGGAGATCAAGGGCCTATCATGAACCAGTAAATGCAAACATTTTAAAAATCACATTATTTTGGCCCTATAAAGATCAGGGGGCCTATCATTTGCCAGTAAATAGTTTTTGTTTTTTAAATAACAATGTTCGGGGCTACGAAGATCAGGGGCCTATATTGAGCCATTAAAAAAAAATCCCGAAGCTGACTGGATTTTTTAAACATGTACATTTTTTCTTTCTGCTTTTTGGTAATTCTGTGTCTCCAACTTATTCCAGAAAATAGTATTACATATCTCACATAGGACACAGTTGATTTAGCCTTAGTTTACTTCTCAAAGTGCACAAGATTGATGAATTTTACTTTAAAAGATCCAGGGTTCCCACCACAGTGAAATTCCTGCGAGAAACAATGTATGTGTGTATGGTATGGTTATTAAAAGTCATAAGACCGTGGGGGGGTTATGTACAAGTTACCTTAAAATGATTTGGTCATTCACCAATAGAAATAGTGTGGTGTTATCTGGCTCAGAGAGGGACCAGTCACTAATATGTTTTGGACTCTAGACAAACATAGCTTTTACACATTTGTATTGTAAAATCGCCTCTCAGGGGGGACATCAGGACTTCTTGTATAGGGTCCCAGAATTTGGTGCTACGCCCCTGTCAACACATGTTTAAAATGTAGTGGTGCTACATTGGGCCAAACTCCCAACTGGAATAACCTGAAGGAGGTGGACCATAGGACCATTCATTTTTGTACTCAGTGATCAGTAGACTATAACACAGTATGGCATGTTCTTTATTGTCGCAGATCTTAACCATCATCTCCTCTAAACTTTAAATTCCATCCTCCTGTTTTATCACTTTGTCAAATTCGTTGAGGTGTTTCTTCATCCCTTTCTCTTTCTTCATCTCTGTCTCTCTCAGACATGAACAGCTGTTTGCTGTGTCTCAGTTTTTAGTGAATCCCTGTAGAGTGGTGAAAATATAACTGCCACCAGAGCATTTACCTAAGCTCAGCAAACACACACACACACACACACACACACACACACACACACACACACACACACACACACACACACACACACACACACATATACACATGCACGCAATGTCACACACATAGCCAGCTGGTAATGTTGTTGAGATTGAGAAAAAAAAAAAAAAGCCGTCAAAAAGACAAGAGGACAACCAGTCAGCTGGGAAAAGAGTGGGCGTGTATGTGTGTATCTTTGATTATGTGTGCACTTGCTGCCCCAACAGACTGTGTGTGTGTGTGTGTGTGTGTGTGTGTGTGTGCGCTTGTGCTTGTGTGTGTGTGCGTGTGTGTGTGTGTGTGCGTGTCCACAGGGGAACACTCTGCACTGTGTGAGAAAGTCAATCCACTGTGATTTCATCTCTCGACATGACATATAGTCTGGCCCCTCTGGAGCACAAAGTGCGCGCGTGTGCACACAAACACACACACACACACGCACACACTCCTTCCTGCAGTGAATGTGTGAGTGTGTACTAGAATTAAACCTTTACAGGAACTTTGAGGATTTCTGATACTGTTTATTGAGACTTCAATAGAGCCAAGGTTGTTTTTCTTATAAAACTTAGACCATAACAACAAACATAAATATACCTTAAATTAAGGTATGTAATGCCAAGATATTAAGCAGAACTTCACTGGAGGTTAAACAAGTTTCGGACAATAGTATTGTCATTTGAGTTGAGTTGAGCATCCATGAGTCCTTAAAATATTTTTTTAAATCAATACTACACACAAAAAAATCTGGATTTATTTTACTGTGTGGACAAGCCTGTATCATGAACATACAAAATATATATGTATGGCTGCATCTTTCATTTGCAGGCACTTTTTTGTTTCTGTCCATGTAGAGATGTAAGCTTCCGGAAAGCTTCTTATTTTCTTTTCTTATTGGCCAACATGTCCAACAATCCCAATATGTGATAAACTAAAATCGTCCCGAGCTTAAATTGTTAATAGGTAATCAGCTCCTGTCGGTGTCTGTGAAAGCTGTTTTCCCTGTGAGTGTGTGATTGTGTGTGTGCTAGTATGCTATCAAACAAACTGTGTATGTGTGCACTAGCTCTGCACTTTGTGCCAAACCCTCTTGTAATATATTCAGGTATTTAAAAGTGTTTGGTTTGTTTAAAGTTGTGGAGGGGTTTTGGTCTCCTAGAGAGCTCGGATAACCCTAATCCACAACACACATTTTTATCAGTAGTTCATTGGCAGGGCTAAATATTGACTTATCATTAAGTGGAATGAATGAAACCCTAATAATAATTCTCGTTGTCTAAGCACCTTGTGTTGACGCAGCGCTCCCGATGCTATTAACGAATGTATGCAAATCCATCGTAAATCTGAAGATTAGGGCTGAAGCATTCTGCGATGCGAGAGAGGAAACAAGAGGTGTATTATAAAATGTTGTCAACACATGTACGCATACAGTACATGCAGAAACATGCATGTATAGAGAGGAAGAGAAAATACGAGGTGTGTGTTTCAAAAAATTAACCCAAATGTACAAGCATGTCACACACACAGATAACACTTACAACGACAGGGATTGGATTTCTACCGAATGGGTTATAATACAATAGTGATGTTTGGTTACAGAAGACTAAACAAACAATAGACCTGTGAACTGAGTGGATGCAGAGAGAGAGAGAGAGTGGGAAAGAAGGAGTGAGAGCAATTCTGAAAGGAAAAGATAGGATAAATACTAGGAGAAAAGAGGATCAGAGTGGAGCTTGTAGAGTCATAGTTTATCAAGAGTATAAGAGGAAAAGGTGTGAAAATAAATCTTTGAGTTCAGAAAAAAGGAAAATCAACATCGATAAACTAAAAAAGATAGATGTGTAAGACAAAGGCAGCTGTAGAGATGGGTAGGTATCAGTTAGTTGAAAGATAGTTAGGAACGCAGGGAAAAAATACTAGATAGAACAGAAAATTAAATAACTTTTTATAATATTTTTTATCAGTTTGCATTTAATGACCTCTGAGTTGAGATTTCCTTTAGAAGACTAGGGTTTTTTAATCTAACCTGCCAATTTTTTTTTTTTAATGTTTCTTTTTATGTAATAGGCCTATTTATAAATGTTATATTTGTGTTACCTATGTTTTTTGTGGTTTTTATTTTGCAAATAAATCAAATAAAAAAAATCAGGTGACAGAGGATAAAGTTTGAAAAAGCAAAGTTTGGAAAGCAAAGCATTTGAGTTTGAACAGAGCCATGTTGGACTGTACGTCAGACAGCTCACAGAGTAAATGGAATGGAGAAAGATTTTGAATATTGCAGAGGGCCCGGTGTCCGGATGGAAGGGAGGAGTAGAGGTGAGGATGCCGAGAGGACGAAGGATGAGCGGAGAGAAGCTATTTTGGAAAAGTGTTGAGCTGTTTATTTGCGCGTCATTGAAGCTGAAGTAAGGCGCTGGGGGAATTGGCCACCAAGCCCCCGCTCTGCAACAGCTGCCGCTGCTAAGTGAGTTACTAGCCGTCAGACTGCCTTTATGTCACACAATCACACACACATACACAATGCATTCTCCTGTCACATGTTGCCTGTGATGGATGCTGTGAGGATATAATGCACTGCAACGGCACACGAGAAAATATGTGCCATTCCCCACTTTTGGCCTTTAAGTGAAATGATTGCGGAAATGAACAGCATTTCATGTGCGCAAAGAGTGAACGCTGATTAGGTTGTTAAACAATAAGTTATTTATCACTCCACAACTAGCGGCAGCCCCATTAAAGGGCGAGGCCGTGATACGAAGCAATGACTTAGTGTTTAATGTCTGCTGTCAAATAAAATGGGCCACACAGCTGGGGGTAGATAGTGCCGCGGATCAGCATGTCATCAACTGTTAGGATACATTTGCTAAATGCCTCATGAATGTTAGATCAGTTTAACTCTTAACTAAATAATCACAAAAAGGCAGAGGGGTTCTTACAATATTTATTCTGATTAAAAATGTGAAGCTTCTACTTATTAGTTCTACACAATTAGTTCTTTTTAAGTCAGCAAAGCTACATTTTAGTGGAGCCATGCCTTGCTCATTTGTATTTCCAGGACATCCTCGCAGCAGGGGGTTACTTTGCTGACTCAGTATTATAGCAGGACTATTACAGCCCTAATCCATTGCAAGTCCAACGCTCGACAGTCCTGCCATCAGCTAAGCAAAGACATCCGAGGAACAAGATTGGCTCAAGTTGTGTTTTTAGGAGGGCGACAGGAGAGAAGGCACCATGTGTGCTCTCCAGCTACAACTCTCAACCGTTTGTTTCTCAAGGCTGCTGCCAGGTTCACCCTCACGTCAATGATCACATTTAATATGATGTGGGAATACCAAGTACAAGCAGGTTCATTTAGGTAGTAGAGCAATAAACAATTGTAGTAGTTGGAGTCAAACTTTTATGAAGACATCTTAGCATTTGCGTTCCACATTGCGTTAAAGTAGCCTTTGTTGACAAAAGTTCAGTTTTAGTATTTAGTATTATAATCTTTGTACAGGTTCTGAACTTCTGTAGACCAAAACCTTTTTTTTCTCTTCCTAAGAAACTTCCTGTAGAATTTGAGATATGAGTTGCCGGAGTGTGCGAAGAAACATGCTTGAAATTTGATATTCACCTGCAAAACATTTACAGGGAAATGGAGTGATATCATGTATTTTAAATGTCACCTTGCTGCTGAAGGTTGAAGCTGTGGCAGAAAGACATCACCTATCACTGTCAAAGATGGCAGCTCTCAGAAAAACACACTTCCTCTCCCTCCAGCACTCTTTAGACGGCACAGCCTGAATATTACCGCTGTGCAGAGAGATGACTACAGGAGAGGAAAAGAGACGCGCAGGGGAGGAGGAGGAGAGGGAGGGAGGGAGGAAGAAGAGGATGTATAGGAGAGTTGATAAGAGAAGATGCTACTAATATTCAGAGCAGATGGGAACATAGGGATTGAAGAGAGGAGGAAAGGGGAGTTTGGGTAGTGTAGAGGAGAGACAATACAGTCCAACATTGCCTTGATGTCTTTCCAGTTTGGAGAGAAGAAGAGCCAAAAGAAGGAGGGATGAAGGGAAGGAATAGATGTTATGGCGGTAGGAGGAGAGGAGAAGGACAGGACAGGTCGGGAGGCGGAAAGAGGAAAGAGGCAGACTTATATGGGTAGTAGTATTAGAGGAGGAGGCGATGAATAAAGAGAATAGAAAGGCCAAGCTCTTTGTAAAATACAGTGGTTGCAGACATCACTGTTGAATGTAGAAATATAACAACAGCATTGAAATACTAGAGATGGAGCCCAGCAGAAGAGCGACTGTGAGAAGACCTGAGGCATTCAGAGTCTGAGCAGTTACGTTGAATCACAATACTTCCCGTATTGAAGTAGGTTCAATTAAATTAAATTTCGACATGTTCAAACGTATAAATTACAGACTTAAAAGACATACTTATCAGTTTTAGTCTGTAAATTAAAAGTGGAATGTGTTCCATTAAAAGATGATTTCCACCACAAGATCTAAAAAGAAAAGACGAATATATAATGTGAATATTTTCTTTTCGTCAGGTTTCGCCTGCTGTGGTCACGAGTACATAAACTCTTCAACCTCTCTTTGCTGTGTGGGGCATGACGGACATCCCACAATGCACCCTGCTGGCAACGCCACAGTGACCTTGCAGTGCTGTGGGTCAAAGGTCATACGTCAGGAAGAGGAATGCTGCAACGGGATTGGCTATGACCCTCAACGACACGTGTGTGCTGACCGAGCCACACCTGGCATGTTAATACAGGTGTGTTTGTATGTGAGATAATGAATGTCTTCTCAAAGATGGTGAAATCCTTATTGTTGTCTATACTGTGTTGCATTTGATTAGAAGTGTACCAGGACATCTAAAGCACACACATCAATCAGGTTTCTTTAGCTCTCATGCTGCAGTTGTATAGTGATCCAGTGGGGCCATAGGGACGTCACTTCCACCACAGAGTTTTAATATCAAGTTATAGTTTAAATGTACCTATTTCATTAATATGAAATAGGTAAAATACAGGCATTACATTTCTCAGTGAATTTCAAGCCTCAGAAATAAACCCTAGTCTGACGCTTACATGTCCAGTGGATATTGGTAGTTTCTCTCTCTCTATCTCTCTCTCTCTCTCTCTCTCCCCATCTCTCAAACATACACTCACACTCATTGTCACATCAGGAGTTGGGGACTGGGCCATCTTCCATTCATCAACTGGGGTCATGTGATGTTTGTGTGTTCCTTCAGCATGAGACACACACACACACACAAGCAGGGACAAAGGGTAGGAATTCTCATTAGCTCTAATGATGTCATTAAGGACCATGCGTACCACATACATACACATATGACATACAGAAATTCTCCCATATACATGCAGAATGCTGCTGTGTATGTGTATGTCT
Source organism: Ammodytes marinus (assembly GCF_949987685.1). NCBI lineage: Eukaryota > Metazoa > Chordata > Actinopteri > Uranoscopiformes > Ammodytidae > Ammodytes > Ammodytes marinus. The sequence continues at coordinate 25,380,894 of NC_137230.1, read as the reverse complement.
GTTTGCCTACAACTTGTATGATGATGGTTAACTTCTGTGGTTGATGTACAGAGATGAATAACCCCCCTCCACTCTTTCCATCCTTTATCTGTTACTCCCTCCTTCTGTGTGCAGCACCGGTGTTTGCAGGGCGCTGTGTGTCCTGTGTCCGCAGCATCTACAGCGTACTGTGGCTCCTGTGACCTCCATCCATCCACGGCAGCCTGCACGTGGGTGCTGTCAGAACACACGCACGCTCACTCGCCCTCCTCAACATACTCACCTTTCATCAACACCACACATGAAACTCTCACCATGGGCCCGTCCACACGCATACACACAAGTGACAACACATACAAAATGATAGACCCTCTCAGTCCCACACCCTATGAGAATCTGCCTATTGAGGGAAGCCTGTGCCCATTGCATGAGGAGGTGGTGTACAGCGGAGATGCCAGCAGATACACTCATACAGGTAATCTTACTTTGCTTCACAAGTGACTTAATTATGTGTCCGTATGTAGCTATATGTTTATGGATTGAGTCAAGTTTTAAACATTGTGACCATTCATTATGAGTTTGCCTCCCTGCATCCTATGACTTTGCTGTATACAAGGAGTCCAACTTTTACTTCAGTCCTCTGATCCATTATGAAGAATAAACAATACAGAATATAGCCATGTGTGAAACACATCACTCATTTATATTTTGAGCCTGCAGAAAGTAATGCTGCATTTAGTCTAAATGTGTCAGCCGCTGCAATCAACGGGCTTTACAGACAGATGCCCTTACACACACTCACACACACTAAGACAGCTGTTGCAGTGCACACTGATAGCTGTAACGTGGTTACTCTCTCTATGCTGTACACTAGTGTGTCATTAAAACTTAGAGATGGGCATTTAAATGCCATTTCAACATTCTCAACTATTTATCAGCCAAAAGGGAGTTGGTGTGTGTGTGTGTGTGTGTGTGTGTGTGTGTGTGTGTGTGTGTGTGTGTGTGTGTGTGTGTGTGTGTGTGTGTTTATGGGTGTGGTGTTCAGGATTTTCTGTCTGTCCACAAATTATTTATCTGGGTGGTTACGTCTGTTTAATCAAGACTAATTGTGGTTGCGGATGTTATGTGTGTGTGTGTGTTAGTGTCCAGCTAGTTACTATGTAAGTATGCGTCCTCCGTGAATGTGGCTCTGTGTATTTTTCTTTTCGCTTTGTGTGTGTGTGTGTGTGTGTGTGTGTGCGCGTGTGTGCATGTGTGTGTGCGTGGGTGTGTGTGTGCGTGTGTGCAGGGCATGGGGCGGTTAGGATAAGAGTTTCTAGGCAATGCTGTGACACCATCTGGGCAGAGGCACATAAAGCTGTCGCCACCCACCATACACCAGATGTTTCTCATGCACACACACTTGCACACACAGTCACACACATACACAGCTACACACACAGGGTATCATGCTATACTGCTTAACTAAAACCTAAGGTATATCAAACATAGAAAGTTGCACATGGGCAAAGAGTGCTTTAAATTAAAACTGTGTTGTCCAGACTACATATACATGTATTCTTTTTGGAATTAGATCCTAATCAAGCATGCAGGCTCAAAGGTTTAGGCATGTGTCACACATTCAGTGTTTTATTTACATGTGTGTGTCACTATTTGTGTCTTGCTGCTTCGGTTATCACAGTAGTAAAGACAAGAGTCCCAGACTGGTGGTAAAACATGGTCTCATTTACAGCAGCAGTCCCTAAACACTACTTAAAATAACACAAGTGTGTGTGCAAGTGCATCTGTATGTATATATGCTCCTGTATGTATACCTCACCAGAAGGGTTGTCATACAATGGCTCCCAGAATGCCTCAGTCACAGCCTGACGTTTACTACTATGATCCAGTGATAGTGCATATATATGGTATATTTTCATATAATGTGTGCTTACATTGGCATTACTACTCCCAGTACACACATTTTTAAACAGGGAACATTTATTTTTCTACACGTTATATTAGGTAGACATATCTGCCATATGTTTCATGAATGGTATGTGACCACTTGCATGTTACCACTTGTAACTTATTTAAAATGTGACTGTTTGCATACTGCAATCAGAAATTATACTACAGGTATGTGTGCACTTACAGTTAGTTTTGATCACATGTAATCATAGTGTTGCATTGTTGGGAAATGATTTATTCATTCACCAATGTATTGCCATCCCTTCTTAATTAATTAGTCAGTGTCCCTTGCTCCGCTTCTTTCCATTGTTCTCCTCTAATAGACTTTGACTTGGAGCCCTTCACCAGCTATGAGTACAGAGTGAGGGGCTGGAACAGCTTTGGAAGAGGTTCCAGTAATGTTACAACAGTGACCACAGGCGAAGACAAACCATGGGGCGTGGCAGCGCCACGTTGGAGTCGCTTAGGTGAACGAGATGACGTCATCCAGTTGCAATGGCAATCACCTGCCAGGCCAAATGGTGTGTATATGTGTTTGCGTGTATGTATCACTTAAAATCACTGTTTCTGTCAATATCGATTTGCATTAGGGGTTTCATGAATAATGTGCATATACTGTAGGTGCAAAAGTCCAAACCTTATATACAGGATGTATCTCTGTCTTTAACAGGCCACATCACCCATTACGTTATACTGCGTGATGGACAAGAGCGTTACCGTGGTGATGAAAGCAGTTTCACTGATGTGGGTGGGATCAGGCCTTTCCATGAATACTATTACCAGCTGAGGGTCTGTAACAGCGCTGGTTGTACAGACAGTCCACAGGTAAGACCATTTGTGATTTTTGTTGACGCTATTACGGTTTTGTTGTGTTAAACTTACATGTTCTATGCTGCATCACATCATTAACTCATTAGATGCTTATGTGGTTAACATAATAATAACAACATAATAAGAGGTTTGCATCAGAATTCAAGTTTATTAGGAAGCTGAAGGTTGGGAGGTGCTGCATTCAGAATAAATAACAGAAGTGGGCTGGCCTGTCTATATTCATACAGCTTGAAATGTCAGCAGTAGCTCATGAGAAAACCAGAAAGTGACTAGCACTTGCAATGCTCCATTGGTATAATTATTTGTGCAAGAATACAGTCAAATGTTACTGATAGGACCTTCAGTTGGAAGGGTAATATCTGTTTATACTCTGTGCTGTTTGATTCTCCATGTTCTGCTAACCTTTTATGTAAAACTTTTCTACACACACACAAACACACACACACACACACACACACACACAATCTTTCCAAAATCTTACTCTGTAAGCACTCCATTTCATAAAGACATTATTCCCCTCTATGATTATCTAATGGCTCCTCTAAAGATGGACTGAGCTTCACTGAACTAAGCACCACTTTACGCCGTAGTTTAGTTCACTCCTTCAATTTTGGCTGAACACTTAGAGGAAAGGGGAAGGTGTGTAAAAATGTGTGTTGTTGTGTGTGCATGGGTGTGTGAATGAGAGAGAGAGAAACCAGAGAATCAACAAAACACTCATGTTGGTGCCTTTGGTGTATTGCTAATCTTGAATCAATGTTGTTGCTGTTGGTTTCTTGTCAGCATGTTGTAACAAAAATCTGCTTCTTCATTAGCTACCAGTACAGTTAAATGTAACACCATAACGTATGCTTGAGCTCCTTTCCCTACTTAACTTATTCTTCTACCTACCTGTCTGAATACAAATGTGCAGATATAACTTTTATGTCAAGGACAGAACATGCAGCCTCCTGTTTCACAGTGTGTAAACTTGAACAACAGCAACATTGGTCTTCTGCAGTTGGCTGCTCATCTGATCCATTGTTTTGCCAGTGGCCTTTGATGCTAAATGCCCTTTAAACCTCTTGTAAAAGCCTCCTCAGATGCTGATTTCTAAATGTTATTTACATTGCAATTCATGTGCACGGTTTGTTCCGGCATTTGTGATATTTTACAAATTCAGAACCTGTGTCTGACCTTTGTTGTTGAGAAATGACAGAGTGAGAGTGCCTCCACATTGTATGAACCCTGTACTGTTACCATGTCGGAACAAGTTTTATTTAGCCTTTTTTTCCGCTATCCCCATGTACGCGAGGCTCTGGATTTGCTGAGCCTACCTGATGTTTGTGATAGCAACCATAATAGCTTCACACAGAACGCTATCTCTCTGGCTGTAGCCAAGCTGATATCACCACAACAATTAATTTCTCCGGCTTAGAGGTGATGAAAGCTCACTTTAAAAAAAAAAAAAAAAGATGGTTTAACATCTCATTATTATGATGAGCACATTCTGACGTAAAGACCTAGATGTGTTACTGTAGGGGTGGATGTAGGAGAAAGGGGGAGATGGAGGTACAGTTTGTTTAACTGTTTTTTAACGCTTAATAGATAAAAAGATAATGAATGGATTAATGTGTATGATTAGTGAACGCTAGATGGATGTAGGACCCCCATTAAGGAAGGAGTTATAAAAAGTCAGAGAGAAGAAGAGAGTGAAAGAAGTTTTTTTAAACATTATGGTAGGGCTTTCCACACCAACTACTCTGTTGGGAATATTATTGTGCCCTTTGCTTTCTCTATATCACAGTATTCTGCCTGGCGCTCTTCCCTTGAAAGTCAGTACATACCAGTGGATGAACTTATGATCAAAGCTGCTAGTTGAGACAGCCAGCAGTCTTTATGGTTTATGGTCATCATTGTGTTGTAACTGTTTAGAGACAGAGCAGCAGGACCCAAACAAACAGTGGAGTCCATGTGCAATTGGTCTAATGCTACAGTAACTTGTCAATCACTGAGCAAACAACTTACTTTGTTTTTAAAGCTGCTTTTGAATGAGATGAATTACCACCATGGAGCAGACGACTCCTATCCACAACACAGCCCCATATCCTATCAGCTTATCAAGGCAGTGGGAATAGTAATTCAGTAATCTGTTCCTGGTGTCTGATTTCCTTTTGTGTAAGCAACTATGAAATTGTAAAATCAGTGTTGTTTCCTAACAAGTTCATTACTTAATAGTCTGCCTGGTAGGAATTCACGTTGACTAGTGTGTCATCTTTGTGCTTCCCACACAAAGGTGTTGGTGTAAGGCATGGATTTCAGGTTACTAACATTTTGCATAAATCTATTCAAATAAATCCAATGGCATGATGCAAATGATGAACCAAGTTGAGCTCCCATAAAGACCAGTCCTGCATTGAAGCAGCCCCCTAGATCATCCTGGCTGGAAACTGGAGAACATATGAACAGTAGGAGCGCTCTGTATACATGCACATACCCTCCTGAAGCTATACGCAGTTACACCACAAACTCAATCTCTGTCTTCCATGTTCTCTCAGTTTACCTCGCACACACACACACACACACACACACACACACACACACACACACACACACACACACACACACACACACACACACACATACACACACACACACACACACACACACACACACACACACACACACACACACACACACACACACACATACATTCACACAATCAAGCACACACACTCCAGCAGCAGAGGGTGGGAAGGGAGTGAGTTGGATTAGTTTGTACACCAGTGAAAATTGGCCAAACAGTCCCAATTATGGGATAACTTGGGCTAACCTAATACACCACTGCAATTACCTGGCATCAGCCCCCTCACATACACACACAGGCACAGACAAACAAATACAGGCACACACAGACGCACACATGCTGTGACAACAGAAGGTGCTGATCTAATACGGTTGGTCACTTAGAGCGGGCGGAAGAGCGATTGGTCCTCCTCTCTCTTTGAATCCTTTTGTCCTGTTCTCTCTGCTATTTGTCTCCTGTCATTCCGCTGATCTCGACGCTGTACTTTTCAGTTTCTCCCTACTGTTGTCTCTTTTCTTTCTCTACCTCTCTCATCCCCAATCTTCCCCACTGTCCAAACACCACTTTCTCTTTTGCAGCAGCTGTCATCTGGTGTCCAACATTCTCCCCTCTCTCTTGTTTTTATGTCTCTCACAATCTCATTTTCCTTACTCCCTCCAAGTTTCCATTCCTTTGTATACAAGAAGTATGGTTAGATGGAGAGTCATACTAGTGAGGCATGCTTTTTATTACACGTATGCAACTATATTTTATTGTTCTGAACTATTAATGATTAATTGTCACGTTTAAATGTTAAATTACATATTCTATCTAACCCATCAGTAAACTCGTCAGATGCATGGATTAGTAATTTCAAGACAAACTGTAAATTAAATCAACTTTCTGTGATATGAAGTCAGGTTTTCCACCAAAGCAAGTTAACATTGAATTTTAAGTTGAGTTGATTGTTTTTAGGGAACACTTTTATACAGAGTAGGTGGTTATATGGCTTTTATTTGTTATATGTATGAGCAAAATCTTGACAGGCTTCTGAGGTAACAGCACACTGAAGCACTCACTGATTGATACTGCACTTTCGCTGCATCTTACTTATCTCCTCCTTCTTCCATGTGTGTGTGTGTGTGTATACCTACATGTACATGTGTGTGTGTGTGTGTGTGTGTGTGTTTGTGTGTGTGCACATGTTTGTGTGTGTGCACGTGTTTGTGTGTGCACGTGTTTGTGTGTTTTCTTTGTTGTAGTAGCAGTGTGTCTTTATATCTCTCTTTACCACAGTTGGTGTGTCTCAAAGAAGTGTATTCATTTATATGTCTGTATGTGTGTGTGTGTGTGTGCGTGTGTGTGTGTGTGTGTGTGTGTGTGTGTGTGCGTGTGTGTGTGTGTCTGTTTGTGTGTGTGTGTGTGTGTGCACGTGTTTGTGTGTTCTCTTAGTTGTAGTAGCAGTGTTCTAATTGCTTAGCACTGTGTGGGACAGGTGGGGGAAGTGCTAGTGACAGTCTATTAAGGCAGGATATCCCTGTTGCCATTAGCAGCAGATTGCCCTGTGATTCTGTGGTCTCTACATTCACCCAGCATTCACAGGGGCCCTCAGATAATACGCTTGGAACTTACAAAACGATGGTCGCTCAAAACACTGTACTTTAAAAAGCAGTCATTTTGACGGTGAATTGCTTGTTCTTTTCTTTTTGTGGCAGCGATAGTTCGTAATACTATGATTGGAATCCTACATCCGTCACAGTTAAAGTGCGTATGGCAAGTTGCATTGCTGAGGCAGCTTTCAAATGGATGCATTATTATAAAGAAGTGTTAAAGCGATGAAGTTTGTCTAGCAGAAATCCATCTGTTATCAAAACATTGTAAAATATCCTAAATCTGTTTTATTTTTGTGTGTGTTTTGTGCCTGTTGGTATGTGCGTGTGCGTGTGGGCATGTGTCTGTGTATGTCCATGTCCATGTGTGTGTTTAGGTGGTGGCAGTGACAGTCCAGGGTGTCCCAGAAGGTGTGCAGTCTCCACTGGTTACAGCTGTAAGCCCCTTCTCCCTCCTCGCCAGCTGGTCTGAACCTACTCGTCCCAATGGCATCATTCAACGTTACCATCTAAACCGGACTGATATCGGAACCATATTCACATTACACGATGGGCCCAGGAATTATACAGTGACTGGTAAGATTATCAAATGCCTTCAGTTTTACTCTGTTCCTCAACTCTCTTCTGTCATCGCCCTCTTCTTTTATCCCTTTTGTTATGTTTTTATTTATGTACGCTGGTTCCAGGAAGTCCTTCAATGACGGAATTTACACATGAATCCCGCCACCTGTTACTGGCCCTGCCCCTTACACAGATTAAAACACACTCACATAAACACACACTGAAAACACCAGAAAACCAAGAAACACACATGAGAAAAAAATGTATATGAAGGTACATAAAAGTAGAAAGTACGTGAGACGCAGTGCACAAACAAAACAAAGTACTCAAAAATGGTTGGCTTGTCTTAATGTTGTAGATCTGCACAGAAACATGGAGGTGTCAGGACTGGGTGGTTTGTGGGTCTGGTTTTATCTACCCTTAGGAGGGGCTGTGTTTCTGGCCCTCTGCCATCAGTCACAACACACACACTCTTACACATGCAGACACAAACCCCTGAATGACGCATTGTGGAGCAAACCTTTGTTGTCTGTATATAAAAACAAAAAATGTTGGAGAGACACAGCACATAAATACCAATAGAATACTATCAGAGTAAACACACTCACCTTTTGGAAGTGAAATAGTTGACTCAACTTTTAATTGAAATATGCAAAGTGTTTTAAAGCTGATTAGATTTTTACAAATAATTTTTCTTTTTTGTGCAAAAACCAAGTGACATCATTTGAAGCTAGAATTCAGTGGCTCTTTCCCTTTAAACTCTGCTCCCTGCTCTGTCTTGGACTCCGACCAGGCATCGGCTTTGCCAGTCGCCAATAGACTATTCCCATGGTGCCTGTGGTTGGCTTGTATGGTCAGGAGTTGTGTGCGCACGGGCATGTGTGTTTGTATCTGTAGGCACGAGGCAAAGCAAACAATGCCAAATAGAGATGGTAATATGCTGTAATACTGTACCAGCCCCATGTGCCAGTGTAAGCAACCAGCATGCGTGTGTGAAATTCCCCTGTCCCCTAGTGAGACACTGGAAAACCCTGCGTATACAGCCAAAACCACTAGTGGGGCAGTCTCTCTCCCTTTATCTCTCTCTCTCTCTCTCTCTCTCTCTCTCTCTCTCTCTTGCCCTCTCTAATTTCTACACCATGCAGCCCTCTTTTTAACACATGTATGCATAAGGGAGAGGTTACATTGTTTAAATGTATCGCAGTTCTGTGTTTCAACAGCAGACTTACTGAATCAAAATATTTTACAAGAACAAAGGATCAATAAACTTTTTATGGTAACTACAGATTACATTTGTTTAAGGCCTTCAGGGGTACCACACAGGTTCTGCAGATCAGTTTGGAACAGCTCTTCTTTATATGTGTATCATTCATAAAAAATAAGCTAATTTTATATAGTTTGAGTCAATATTGAGTCAATATTTTATTTTTATGTCGTATCCTGTGACAGTATTTTCCTCTTTTACACAGTCATCCCCAAACAGGCATTTATACACATGCAATACATATTCAGACTCAAGTGTTCCAGTTCATACTTTGTGTGTTCTGATGTTGTAATTACAGCACAGAACATTTTGAAATAGAGAAGCACAAGTAGAGTATGGGTCTTAACCTTAATAATAAAATGTAATAAAGAAGAAGGGAGTTAAACTAACAGAGAGTGTGAGATGCACATAATGACCCTTTTTTTTAAAGAGTGAAGGAGGAAAGGAGTGGGATAGATGAAAAGATGGATGAATGGATTTTTAGTGTTTTCAGTGAAATATGAACAGAAATAATTGCCATGCTGCTCCCTCATCCTTAATGTTTAATACCCCATTATTCATCTTCTCTGCATCTCTCTGAAGGTTCTCAGCGCTGTCAGAGACCGGCGCTCAAAGAGCTCACACACTCATTCAAATTGGAGAATTTTTTTTATTTTTTTTTATGCTCAAATAATATTGGTTTTCGTTTGAATGACTCTTTTGTAACTTATTTGATCTGATAATAATATGTTAGAGTATTTCCTATCAAAAGCAGTTTGGTGTGAGAGGCATTAAGTTATTCAGAAGTTCATATAAATTCACTTGTAATAATAATACATAATTTTACTAGTACTGTTATTGTAAATTATTAAAATAAAACACAATAGTAACACATTTTAACTGAGAGTACCTGTTACTTTGAGATACACAAACAGTGTTGTATACATTGTTCAAAAGTTCACATTTTAAGGAAATGAGGACCCAATTTAATATTTGTAGTTTGCTTTTGACCAGAAAAATGTGTTTTACCTCTTGGAAGCAATTCCACAAAAAAATAGACTGCCCACCTTTGAATGGCATTTAGTCACTTGTGCCGTTATAGGTAACACTAACAGTGGTGGGAGCTTAATTAGTGTTGGATCATAAATTTGTAGTCCTAAAATCAATGTTAATATAGAAAATTGTGTTATTGCATTTCACTGGTTTGCACTTTAAGAATGAAAATTCCAGTAAGCAGCAGCCTCTGTGATGCCAGAAAGTTAAAAAAAACATAAAAAGGAATCTGTGGTTTCTATTTCCATTTTATCAATGATTTGCCTTTGGAAAAAGCAAGTAAAAACTTTAATTAATAGAATTTATTTGAAGCGGTTCTGAAAAAGTGACACTTCATAAAAAAAATTAAGCACTACTGTACAAAGACACCCCATGTGAATCGATATTAAGTATTGCTATCATTAGCTCACAATGAATTATTGCCTGCAATTATATAGATTATGGCATTAATCATGTGTTTAATTGGTCTTTTGCAGGCTCATTATTAATTCAGAACAGCAGGGAATAGAGTATGTTCTTTTATTTATTAATGTGTTTCCCCCCGTAGTCCAAGCGTAGTGATTGCTCTGCGCTATAGGTACAGGCATTTAGACATGGGAGGAAGGAGGAAGGGGAGATAGAAGAGAACCTTTCTTTTCATGTATGAATCTTGAATCTGCCTTTCATGAGAGGTGTCAACTTTACACTGTGCAGAGAGATTCTTTCATCCATCTACTTAACAAGCACACCCTGTAACCTCCTCATGAATGCTAACACTAACTTTTAACACTCGGTCAAAAGCAAACGTTTAGCAGACTAACAGTTAAAAGGTAGAACTCAATAGGACAGTTTGCGTTAAAGATTGGTGTTGTCTAAGTCTAAGATATGGTGGATCCACATGTAACCTAGCTGAGTAGATCCAGCTACCATCCTCTTTCCTTTTAAAGGCTTCAAGTCACTGACTCACTTCAAAGATTGGAGAAGACAGGTCTTATTTTTCCCTCAAAGTCAACAGATATATATTGAAAAAGTAGCAAACATGGCGAAATTAGTACAGTATTCAAATTTAAATAATAACTTGAAGCTAGATTAGAGTAAATTAAGTATTTGTTTCTAAAAACAGATATTGGAATGGAAGTGGAATATTTACACGAATTACTGATTTTCTCTTCAGTTAAAGATCAAGCTCTTAAAAACATGCTTATACTCTGAAATAGAAAGAATATGAATACAATAGTCCACAGACAAATTAAGAGCTATCATTGTCAAAAGTAATAGCATTAACCATAACAACCCAATGAAAAGATGTATACATACCTATTTGCTTGAGGCACTTTCATACCTCTTTCCATCTCGACTTTCTGGCCTTGTCTACCACACTGAGATATGTGTGTGTATGTGCGTGCTTGTGTGGCAGTGTCTGTGTGAACCCGATCTCATTGTTCCATCCCAGACGCTCTCTGCATTAGGGAGCCACAGACAGGAAGTCAAACTCTTAATTATTTAGGAGAGGTGTTATCAAAGCTCTCCTCTCCCTCTCGCTGTCTCTCTCTCTCTATCTGTTTTTTTCTTTCTTTCTTGTTCTTGATACATCACCTGTTCTTTCTGTTTGTCGTGCGAATAAAACTCATTTTATTTTCATTACTTTCTTATATTGTTTCTTTTTTCCTAAGCATTTACACTCTCTCATGTTTTTAACTTTACTTTAGTGTAGGTTCTGTCTTTTTTCTCTTCCCATTATCTTTCCATCTCAGCCACTTTCGTGTCTTTCTCCACTATCCTCCGATGTTTCTCTCCTTATTCTCCCTCTCCCTCTCCCTCTCCCTCTCCCTCTCCCTCTCCCTCTCCCTCTCCCTCTCCCTCCATCTATACTGTACGGTGTATCCGGTATCTGGTGCGGTATTGCGGCCTGTGCCCATCATCCTATCATATTCTCTAATGCAAACAGGGGACGGCAACCTGTCAATAAAATGCTGTTTTAAATCAGTTACTTTTACTGTCCCACAGCAGACACACACACGCTTTCATAAAAGAAACTCTTGTTTGTACTCTTTCTCACATATACAGTCTCTCTTTTTGACTTTTTGACTTGAATGTGTCCAGCTCTTCCGATGACAGCCTAGTCTCACTCTGAGTTAGTGAGCTGCTGGCTGCTCATATCAAAACGCCCTTCACCCGTTTCTCACTTCCCTGTGCTCACAGTTAAAATGATTGAAGCTTCTTCTATTTTTCCATAATCAAGCACATAAGCACACATGTGTATGTGCGTACAGGTCCATGAACATACAGGTATGCACACACACACACACACACACACACACACACACACACACACACACACACACACACACACACACACACACACACACACACACACACACTCTCTCTCTCTCTCTCTCTCTCGCTCTCTCCCCCTATCGCTCTCAGAAACATACATACACACACACACACGCACACACACACAAACACACTATGGTAGACATGGTGTTTTTTCTTCAGCAGACCAACACTGCCCTCTTCAGGCCAGAGTGTTTAAGGTAATCTAAAACACAACTATAAACTTCAAAGCTCTTTGTGTGTGTTTGTTTGCATCCATTTGCATATGCACATATGTTGAATGAGAAGTTTAATTGTGTTTGTTTTGGTTTATATTTAAAAGACCATGAGATGAAGTGGTTGGAGAACCGGGCGATGCTTTCAAATGCAATTCCCAGAGTGTGTTGGCCTTGCAGTTCCCTCAGTTTCTGAATGTGTTGCAAATCTCCTGGAAAGTACTGATGAATCAACTTTTACAAGCATGTTTTTGATCAGTTCACTCTTTCCTGACATTCATTTGGTTGTAATTAATAACTGCCCAGGCAATCATTTTAAAGCAATTTTAATATTTTGTTTATGCACACAGATCGCATCTAAGTCTCATTAACTCTAAAGCTGTTGCCAAATGTCTTCATTGCCCCATAAAGTTTCCTACTTCTGGCCTGTGATAAATATTATTTTTTTAAATTATGGATTTTATGAATGTATTATATTAACAGTCATCTGTTCAGTTTTCTGCCCACTTTGACTCAGTCTGTATGTAGAAAAATGTAGGGAAGGGTTACTCCTGAAGGGTTATTCAACGTTGCAACAAATGACATCACTCGCAGTGTAGATATCACTTACTCTGCTAGAGTGCACACACACATATACACATGCTTAGCTGCACAGTTAAATAGTGCATCAGAGCCCTGCGCTTCAACCCTAGGACTTTCGTATGGCTGGCAGATTTCCTTTATTTAACCCAAACACAGGGTAACATTGTGAGAACATCTGCACACACACACAAACACGCACCCAAACACACACATTGATCAGAGGTTGGGTTAAGCGTGGCAGGCTGTGAGGCATGTTAAGCAGGCTAAGCAGTAGAAAGAGACGCTGAATAACACTGTGTGTGTGTGTGTGTGGGTGGGTGGGTGTGTGTTCTCTGCCGTCAACCCAGACAGACAGCAGGGTGCCCTGCCTGTATCTCAGTCTCCAAACATACACAGTTGGAAAAGGCAACAGATCATTTAGATAATTAGCTAAATGATATCATACATATGCTTCTTTGTACTCAGTTAAATGTTGGAAAAGTGTAATAACTAAATTGTGATGTTCAGAGTCCCGCAATATTGCATTTGCCTTTCAATACTGAAAATACAGACGGAGAACCATTGAATAGATGAAATTTCACTTTTTAAATAAAAAAAGCTTTTTTTATATAGCTTTTTATGTAGCCTTTGTTTAGTTTTTCGGTCAGTTTAGCAAGATTTGTCTAAAATGTATGTAAGAATAAAACATTTTAGTATTTAAGAAAACAATTAGCTAAATGTTTCTGAATATTAAAACATATTTATCTAATTTATCATTAATCATTAATAATGCAAAATATGAATTATTTCACCAGCACAGAAATAAAGAATTCAAGACGCTCTATTATGCAATGCCAAAGCCTGTTTTTGCAGTCATACTTTTGAATTAAAGACGGTTAGTTTCATTTCCCCTTGAATTTGATTTGTAAGCTGTTGTACGCTGTCAGCTAAGTGAATGACCATAAAACATTCAGTCAGCCCGCATGACAACATACACGATTTGCATTCATCTTCATCCATCCACCTTAAATCAAAACACAGGCTGAAAATACATCTGAAAGAAACAAAGGTTGTCAATCAATACAAAGTGTTTCTTACTTGAGGATAACCATGAAGGTACATGTAGGATTGTAAGCAACCTCCAGTATTTAAATCTTACTAAAATAAATTCTATATAAAACCAAAAACTGATTTCCTGTGGTTATAGTAAAAGGGCCACTCAGTCGCATTGTGATTTCTTTTAGACTGCATAGCAGGTGCCTATAAATAAATCATGTCTGGACGCCGTAGCCTAAACGCATACCGAGGTATCATAATTATCATAGATCAAAAGCTGATGACATTACAGCGTTGGACCGGTCCTATCCCATGTCAGTTCCGCGGCTGCCCATCTTTACGTTGTTTCATTATTGAGTTATGGCATGCATAATTTAACACCGACAGATATGGATCCATCCGTTGAGAGACTGTGGAAAGAACAGAGGGAGGGAGAGTGAATTGGATAGAGAGAGGGGAACGGTTAGAAAGTGAGAGCTATAGTGATACGGGCCAAACAAGCTTTCCTCTTTTTATTTCTGTTTTACTTTTTTCCACAAAAAATATTGTTTGTCTAATCTTTCTCTATGATCCCCTTGTACTTGTATATTCCTCTGTCCATTTAATTATGCATAAAAATCATCAGTGCAGTTTATTTTGATGTGAATTTAAAAAATAAATTAAAAATAAATTCTGTGGTAAATATGTGTATGATTTTCCATCCTGAAAGGGCTTATAATAACCTGTGTGGCTAATATCCGTACATGTCCATGTACCACAGGTTTAGAGCCGTGCACAGACTACAGTTTGGTGCTGGTGGCCTGTACAGCTGTTGGATGTGGAGCCAGTTTACCTTCCACAGGACAGACCCTGCAAGCCTCCCCGGCTGGTAAGTATACACACACGCACTCATAAAACTGAAATCTGTCTTGTATTTTTTTCCACACTCATGTACAGCTTATGTCAAATATGAAAATAAAAATATATAGCTTTTTGTTTTTATCTGAATTCCAAAAATATGTAAACTTGTTGTACATATCTGATTGATTATTATAAAAGCTTTGGTAAGCTTCAGTTTTTATAGATGGTAAACCTAATAATATCAGAACTTTTAAGATATAATCATTTGGATAAACACAGAAATTCAACAATGTCTGTTGTATTTTTTTATTATTTTTGAAATGGATCTTTACGTCTTCTTTACTGATTTGTTATTTCACATATGTGTTCTCCTTTTCACTTCTCTTTTCTCCTCCCTCTGCTCTCCTGCTTTGAATCCTCCCCCTCTCTTGTCCTTCTTTGGTCTCCTCACGTCTCGCTACCCTTCACCTCTCTTTCTCTCCTCGTCCTTACTGTTGACTACATTGGTAAATGGTAAATGGACTTGACTTATATAGCGCCTTCTAGCCGATTTTCTCAGCCCCAAAGCGCTTTACATATCTTACCACATTCACCCATTCATACACACACTCAAACACCGAAGGCAGTAGCTGCCATGCAAGGCGCTCTCTGAACCATCGGGAGCAATTTGGGGTTCAGTGTCTTGCTCAGGGACACTTCGACATGTGGCGGGGAGACGGGGGATCGAACCTCCGACCCTGCACTCCAGAGGCTATCTCCCTACCCACTTCGCCACTGCCGCCCACACATTGAAACAAAACCTTAGTTTTTTTGCCTGACTAAAATGGCTTCATGGATTTTTATTAATTAAAGGCATTTTTAAAAAAAATATGAAAAGAACTTAAATTGGGAGGATTATGCCTCTTTATCCAAATTAATTTTGTGTATGTTTACTCGCTTCTCTTCCTCCCCACCACATGTCCTCTCTATTGTCTTGATCTTTTCTCATTTATTGCATGTTTTGTCTTTCTTTCTACATGTTTTTTTAATCTATCGTTTTCTATAGACATCCTTCCCATCACTCCACACACATTCTGTGTCATTGTCCGCAACATGATTTTATGTCATATTAATGTTTGTATTTAAAGCATCAGCAAACAAGTTACATTTTAATGAAATGTTAATTATCCTCTCCTCCAAGCAGGCAAATGCTTTAGATGTAGGCCCTTTGTGTTAATGAGTAATGACATTCTTCACCATTTCATTTTCTAGCATATCCTGTCTGCCTTAACAGAGAAATGACTACTAATGAAAGGTGCCGGTAGTAGATGTGGAAAACACTCATTTTCCCCCTCTTCTTTCCTTCTTGGCTTTCTTTAGGTGTATGGTCAAGGCCCAGGCATCTGATGATAAACACCTCTACGGTTGAGCTGTACTGGGATCAGCCAGCCCACCCTAATGGACACATCTCCCAGTACAGACTGAACAGAGACGGTCACACTGTTTTTACCGGAGACCACGGTGACCAGAATTATACTGATACTGGACTGGTGCCAAACCGCAGGTAGAGAGCAAGCGCTCGCACACTTCACATACACGCATGAAAACATGTGCGAGTGTGTACACAAATGTAAAACTCAAACATGCATAAACACACGTCACTTGTAGCTCCATGATTAATCATCCCTTTAATTCCTAAATGTGTATGTGTGTTTGTATGGGGGTCACCGTGTTTTAAAAGCTCTCCTATCGTCCCTTCCACATCTCTCTCTCAGGACCGCGCTCTGTATATGTCTGTTTGTGCCAATTAATGAGCAAATATTTGACATGCCAATGAAAGACGCAAACATGACCACACACACACACGCCGAACACGTTAAATATCACACATTAGATCTGGCTTTTGCTTACAGACAGCAGTGGAGCGTAAATTTTATTTATCTGTTTATTTTCATTTAACCTTTATTAATCCCTGTCTTTTTTTTTCAAGATGGATATTCAGTTTTAATTATGGGAGTGTAAAATGATACCGCCTATCCTCCCCCTTTCTCTCTCTCTCTCCTTTCTCCTCCTCCCTGTCCTCGGCCCTCTCTCTCCTGAGACAATTTCTCTTTACCCCAAATAGAATTCTTGGGATAACACCCCGCAGTCCTCCAATCTCCTCTATATGTGTGTGAAAGAGAAAGAGAAAGGAAAGGAAGAAAGAAGATAGGACTGTATGTGTGTGTGACGTTTAATTTTCCCTAATTCCAGATAGCCTGCCAGAAGGCATTCCCGTCCCGACCCCTTTGCTCCTCATCACTTCTCGCTTCCTATTCACTTCTCTTTCCTCTCACCCTCCCTCCCTCCCCCATCTTTTCCTTCTTGCCTCATTCCTCCTTTCCTTATTTTCCCAATTTAGCCCTGCGCCAAGAATTACACAGGGAGCACCAGCCCCATTATACAGGCGGACTTGTGTGTGTTTTTGCCACACATGTGTGCGTGTGTGTATGCCCACGAATGCATGTCTGTGTGTGCATGTGTCCGTGCGTGAGACTGCTCAAAGTGGCCATTGATTATTTATGACAATGTTGATTAGCTGTCACTTTGCTTCGGCAGCCCAGGAAGTGTCTAAGATGACGAGAGAATTAACCTATTCCCTCTGGCTGGCCCCGCAGGACACACACACACACACACACACAGCAACATCCACAGCCAAACAGATGCAAATGCCTCACTTGCCGGTTACCTACAACACACATAAACACACACACACACACACACACACACACACACACCATTTTACTCTTGATATCCCAAGGCGGTGTTTACATTTAAGTAAATATCTTCCAGTGATGAAGTGTTTAAATTCATTCTCCCGCTGAAACCGTATGCCATGATAGAATTCTCCTTCTCCATCACAGTCTCTGGTTCACTCTCTTCCACTCATGATTTCTGTTCCTCTGTCTCTTACACTCTTTATTTCTCTCACTACCACAGTTGGTGTGTCTCAAAGAAGTGTATTCATCTATATGTCTGTCTGTGTGTATCACTGTGTGTGTGTGTGTGTGTGTGTGTGTGTGTATGTGTGTGTGCATGTGCGTGCGCACGCTTCTATGAAAGTAACATATGAGTAGTTTTAATAACCTTTACCGACTACGTTCTAACCCTCTGCAGAGACACTAATGGCCTCCTGTTTAAAACATTCTGTGCAGGAACAATAACCGAACAGCACTGGCTATTAATGTATGTGTGTTGGAGTTTATAGCAAATTAAAGGCTTTTAATGTTAAATGGTGGCCCACTTACACAGCTAATGTAGGCTTTAGCGCCAGGCAGCCACACGCTCTTAAAAGGGAAATCTATCT
Organism: Ammodytes marinus; assembly: GCF_949987685.1. Lineage (NCBI taxonomy): Eukaryota > Metazoa > Chordata > Actinopteri > Uranoscopiformes > Ammodytidae > Ammodytes > Ammodytes marinus. Next base: position 25,362,809 of record NC_137230.1, on the reverse strand, counting down.
TATGATGTCATGGGGCAGAGACGTAAAGAGTGGGACGAGAGAGAAAGAAAGGTATATGTGGGGCAGGGAAAAAGAGGAAGAAATTAATCTCAAGTGTATGAGCTTACACACGAACAAGTGCACACAAATACACATATGTTTGAATCTATTTGCAGGGGCCGGTTGCAGGCCCCTGCAAATAGAGGCCATGATTTCTGTGAGTCTCTCCAGAGGTTGTTTTGAATTTATCAATTAATCACTACTAGAAAGCCCAAGCTCAAGGGTTTTTTGGACAATGTCGTGGAACAATTTAGTCAGAAACAGCCTTGTTGTTCATAATGCATGCTAGCATGAATGCAGTATATGCATAAGCTCCCATGTCTGGTTTTAAACTATTCTAATTAACTTTCCATTCCCATCTATTGTCTGTTAACTATAGAAAGATGATCTCCTTACAGCCTCTTGCGTTGCTCTGTTATTGTCAGTATAAAAGCTCCTCTAGCATCCAGATGTGATGTTGTGCTCCTTAATGCTGCAAAAGTAGATTCATATAATATAGTCAATAAAGCACCAAGAAATGACAGATTATATATGTGGTGTATGTTATAATAAATATAATAATTAAATAATAATAATGAAAAGTGATTTTGACAACAAGCGTTCTCCATATTCGCTCACTCCACCTTTAATATGGATATTTTATTTATTAATATCAAATATATTTAACAATTATCTTTCCATATTGACTGTCTAAGCCATGGTCTGAACCAGGTGCTGATGTGTTTGCTGTATCTGTGCTGTTCTGTGTAAAAGTGACCTTAAAACCCTTTCTGTTCCCCCTGTCTGCTATCTTTTTGATGCTTTGCTCACTCACCCCTATTTACCCTACCACCTCTTCAGGTATGTGTATGAGCTGGAGGCCAGTACAGCGGGTGGGACGGGAGTGAGTGACAAATATGTTATACAAACACCAGTCTCCTGCCCCACTGGGATCCCAGCTCCCCACAACGTGACAGTGTCGGGCCCCCACTCCATCTCTCTCGCCTGGATGCCTCCTGGTGAGTAGCTCTCTAAATGGATGGATGGATGGATGGATGGAAGAGTCATTTTAAATATTTGCTTTAATCAGAGTGGTATCGCAGGTTAGACAGTTTCATCTGGTTTCTGTGGATAGAACTAACTTGTTCTGTGTTTGTTAATGAGGATATATATAAACTGAGGTATATTAAACAGTAACAATGCTGAATCACATGTGTATCTCAACTTTATTGCTTTTCAAAGATTTTTGTGTGCATCCGTGTTTAAACATACATAAACGTCACATACACTTGAAGCAATTATGAAATAACTAATAGGGGTCGCCCTTTAGCATCAATAAAGAGCAAGAGCATTTCTAAATAAACCCACAGAATAAGCAGATATAATTTATTCACTTTTTGCATGAAAGAGAGACTGTGAACAGCGTTAACATGACATTTTTCCCAGAATTTCCCCAAAATTTAAGTATGTTTTACAAGACACTAAAACAGTAGTTGTCACACACAATTATTGGATTTAGTTGTACATGGCAGAGAAAAATATTACTCTGCATATTAAACTGACCATAGAGAAGCTTCCTCCATGTGAATCTCTCCTTCCTCTGATATGAGAGGTCAGGCTAAAACAAAGCTTTCCATTCACCTTCTGGCCTCTCAGGACCCCGGCCACACACACACACACACACAGGTTTACACAAGCATACACTCAGGGCTGAGTTTCATGCTTATGGGGCAGTGATTGTCTGCCCTAACCCATCTATCATTGGCTATTACTCTCTCATTAGGCTGATATCCTATCTCAGAAACCGCTTATAGGGCCAACTAGCAAAGACACTTCACTTTGTTGCTTGTGTGTGTGTGTGTGTGTATATTTTGTGTCTGTGTATTTGTGTTTATGCATGCATCTTTAAACATGTGTATTGGAGTGTGTGTGCACACATTTCTGTGTGTGCATATGTGTGTGTGTGAACGTCACTGTGCAGACATTTCCATAGGCAGGCCCATTCTATCGTCATTACGGGTTGATTTTAAAGGTGAGGAAATATCGTCTGGGTTCGCACGCTTGGTTAACTCCCTGAGCCCAGAGTCTGGAGTGTTTTCGACTTGTGTGTGTATGAATATGTGTGTGTCAGTCTCTCTGAAAGTGTGACTGTCTGTGTGTATGTACGTGCACACGTGTATGTGTGTTCATATGCGTACATTGGCTGCCAAAGCACTGACGTATGGCTATTTAAAAGACATTTACCCTAGGATCAATTCCCCCATTGTGGTGTGTGTGTGTGTGTGTGTGTGTGTGTGTGTGTGTGTGTGTGTGTGTGTGTGTGTGTGTGTGTGTGTGTGTGTGTGTGTGTGTGTGTGTGTGTGTGTGTGTGTGTGTAAGTGTGGTAATCCAAACTCTATGTGCTGAAGTCAGAGAATAGGTGTGTGTGTGTTTGTGTGTGCGTGCGTGCATATGTGAGTTCGGGGTGAATAATTGAAGTCTTTCATTTGTCTGGTAATCAGTTCGTTCTCGAGATATCCAGAGTTCATGAATGTTGAATAACCCATCATGATACAGTTGGCCTGAATTATGGAAAAACCTCCGGTGAGAATATTAACAAAGTCTAGGTGTGTGTTTGTATCTATGTGGGTGTTTCTGAATGTATACATTTGTGTGACCACAGTGCCAGGATTGTGAAGGCAAGAACAGTCAGTTATAAGACCAAAATAAGACAGAATCTACAGGTGCACTTAGAGAGTTACTTAAGTTATCTAACCTTTTAAAAGACAGAACACATGTCCATAATCAGAATCAAACATTTGTGACTAAATATACTGTATTCTATATGCAATACAACTTTGGTATTATCAAGTTACCTAACATGAGCATGCACCTTAGTATGCAACATGGAATAAGACTTGTGCCTTTAAAGTGGTAATGTCTATAAAGGTCCACTGCCTTTTGTGTAATTGTGGGTATGGTACAGTTCATGGCTGGATGCTTTATTTGACAATATGAAGATTACCATGATTGTATGATGTTAAAAAGATAACAACAGTTTGTAGCACACTGTATACATGTATAAATACTAGTGCTGTCAGTTTAACGCGTTATTAACGGCGTTAACCCAAACCCATTTTAACGGCGTCAATTTTTTTATCGCGTGATTAACGCTCGTCATGGCCTAGCAAACGTTGTGGTTTTTTCACATGCTGTTGCATCAACTAGAAATGTTAGAACAACTGAAACACCACAAACTATACATATGGCTCGCCATTAAGTTACTGTTAAGTCATGTAGATCCCCCTCCCCCCACCCCTAGAACAGCATACACAAACATAATTGGAACTTCCTTTTTTATTCTACATTGTTGTCTATTTGCACTGAATTGTAAATTATGATATTTTAGAAGAAATACACTGAATTACAAGGGTGTAGAGAATGGGTGTGAAAAGAGCATTACAATGAGAAAAAATAATGGGACAAAAAGAAATCAAGGGAAATTTAGGCTAGAATAGATAAAAATGTGCGATTAATTGCGATTAATCGCGAGTTAAATATGACATTAATGCAATTAATCGCGATTAAATATTTTAATTGTTTGACAGCACTAATAAATACTGCTTTTATGATTGGATTGCTGTCATTTTGGATTGATGAAATGTTTGAAGTTTTAAATGCACTCAAAACCAAAGCACAAAGTAAAAGTAGCTGAAGGTAATCATGCTCTGTGTGTCTTTCTCATTTTCCACAGCTCAGCTTGAAAGCAGACAACTTTTAAACTACAATATCCTGTTAAAACCAGGAAGTGAAAGAACCATAATACATCATGCTGGGCGAGACCTGCACCTCACTATTAAAGGTCTGGAGCCATTCACCACTTACTACATCAGAGTGCAGGCCTGCCAAATTGGTAAGTATTTGATCATATACGTAATTACGTATATATTTTTTATTTAAATCCTAAATATGCTAGAAACACTTTGTTAGTAGTTTGTTCCTATCAAATAATTAAACAGAATTGAATAGAATTTGAACAGTGATCTTTAACTGTAGCTATTGGCCATTTCCCAGTAGCATGGCACATCGAGCTTTAGCCGTGTTATAGCATGTCGATGCATTTCAACAACAGCCTCACAGGAGGCAAGGATCACACTTACCTGTGATATGGCAAGTCATTTAAAACTTATATTTTGTATGCACCTTTTTATTCGTTTAGTGTTATTTGTTTTATCATAAGTTTAAGGAAGACATTGTAATAAACAATCCATGCAAAGTTCAGAGGCTCAATAAAAAAATAGCAGGAATCTAAAAAAAAATACTTTACAATCTTTATGTGAAATCTGTCTCATGGCTCGGCACAGGTATTCCCACCCATATGGGAAAATGGCATCTGTCAGCACCAGAGCCGGCCCAAGCCTTCAGGGGGCCCTAAGCGAAATATGATTAGGGGGCCCCTCTCCAATGTTAGTGCTGCTGAAACTATAGATCTTTGTTAAATATCATTCACACACCCAGTGTTTTCCGCTAGTGCCTCCACTGTGCGGCTGTGCGAAAATATTTGACAGGCGAGATTCAGACCCTCCTAGGGGGGTCCGGGGGTATGCCCCCCCGGGAGATTTTTGTAACCTTTTTAAAGTGAAATGCATGAATCTGGTGCACTTTGAGAGGAAAATTAAGAGGCTAAATATGAGAAATTGTGTGAACAAATAATTTGGAGACACTGGGTCAGATGAATTAGAAGCTATTGAAGAAGGACACATGGATTTTCCATAAAAATATTAATATAGTAAGGCGTCCCCCTCCCGGGCCGAGCCCAGCAGCAGACCCGGGTTCGATTCCCACCCGCGGTCGTTCTCTGCATGTCACTCCCCTCTCTGCCCCATTTCACCTCTGTCTCTCTGCACTATCAATAAAGCATAAAAATGCCCAAAAAATATCTTTAAAAAAATATATATATATATTAATATAAAATAAAATATTATGGAGGGTCCTCTGGGTTGGACTTGGAGCTCTTTTTCTTTTACGGGACATATTTCTCTGTAATATAGTGAATGCATTTAAATGCAGTGTGAGGAACTAAGCAGAAGAACTCTGTTGTCCAGCTACTGTATCTTTTTTTCCACAGACAAGGCTGAAATAGGCTATAGACTATACACAGTGCATGGGCAACTGAGGGCAGCCCCATTTCCAATTGTTTTTAAATAAACTCAATACACACTGTGCATGGATGTGAACGTGACATGATCAGATAATTTCGGATTACCTCCCAGATGAACTGATTACATTTTTAGGCTATTAATTATCTAGACCAGGGGTGTCCAAACTACGGCCCGCGGGCCAACTGCGGCCCGCGGCCCGCTTTTTATTGGCCCGCGGCCGTTTTTAAAAATGTAATGTAATATGGCCCTTTTAATTTTTAAATAATTTAAATGCACTCATTATATTACAGAGAAATATGTCCCATAAAAGAAAAAGAGCAACAAGCCCATCCCAGAGGACCCTGCATAATATTTTATTTTAAATTAATATTAATATGGAAAATCTGTGTCCTTCTCCAATAGCTTCTAATTCATCTGACACAGTGTCTCCATTTTTATTCACAAAATTCTTCGGATTTAGCCTCTTAATTTCCCTCTCAAAGTGCACCAGATTCATGCATTTCACTTTAAAAACTTAAAAAAATCTCACGGGGGGCATACCCCCGGACCCCCCTACGAGGGCTGGCTACTATTTTCACCCAGTTGGACATTGAACGCAAAAAAGGAAAACACTGGGTGTATCAATGGCATTTAACAAGAGAGGGAATGTGTCTGTTTAATGTGCAAGAAAAGTGTTGCCGTGAAGAAGGATTACAATTGACGAAGACACTATGAAACTAAACATCAGAGCAGCTACATGTCCTGATAAATGTGTTATTTTTGCAAAGTGGCCCGGCCCTTCGTAGATTTTTCTGTATGTGGCCCTCAGTGAAAAAAGTTTGGACACCCCTGATCTAGACCAAAACATTTTATTCCTTTTTTTGTATGATAACTCACATTTGCACAATATGATGTTAATATCAAACACACAAACTAAAAAAAAAAAAAAAAAAAAAAAAATTTTTTTTTTTTTTTGGAGGGGGCCCCCCAGGCAGTCGGGGGCCCTAAGCGGCCGCTTAGTTCGCTTATGCCTCGGGCCGGCTCTGGTCAGCACTATGATGTTTTTGTACTCTTGCTAAATGAAAGTGAATTTCGTACTTACTGCTTGAGGGGGCCTTGAGCAATACGTCATAATGGGAGAAATTACTCGTCCTGAATAAGTAAAATGTTTTTCTTAAAAGCTATTTTATTGATCTAATTTCTTTCATTCATACTTATAAAATAAACCCATGCACTGAAGACATGTCTCTATGAATGTGTGTTTTATGAAACATTGCTCCTGTTTTGGTCCCTGGAGAGGGGTGTGGTGTAGGAGAGGGTGTGTATGTTCGGATGTTAGAGAGTGTCCCAGAAGGTCTGTCGCCACCCAAAGTAAAGGCAGCTGGAGCTAATGTCCTGGAGATCCAATGGTTACCCCCCAATAAACCCAATGGACTCATCACATCCTACCATATATTCAGGTAACATACACTAAACACATACATACTGTTAACATTCACAAATGCAAATTGCCACAAAACAAATGAAACAGAATACATACATAGTATAAGCGTATTTATTTCTATATACAGAAAAGTAAAAGTAGAAGTTTTAGTGAATTTAGCAAATGTCTGCATCCCAGTCTAGGTTCTCTGTGTGAGCGTGCATGAATTAATACATGCTGAAGGTCGTGGTCTGCTTGTTGACCAGAGTGTGTGATCTGTATGCAGGGTCAGACCAGTCTAAGCCCTTTAAGTCCTCAGGAAACACACATTAGCATAGCATTTCACATACACACACACTGACACACCTGGCATGATCAGACTCATGCAGACAGAATCTCTCTTACTTTCTCCCACACCTGAAACACAGAAAAAGGGGCTTACCAATACATTAGGATGCTTGCATCAGACAGTGGCTTACACATGATGTTTAAGACAGGACGTTTTAAAACATTTTTCTAATAGCACACAAAGTATACTGGTATTTCAGTATACCAAATAATGACATCACATACCTAAGAAATGAGAATACCTTGTTTTGTTACTAGATTAATTCAAGCATTTTTTGACGGGCAGTTATAGTGGTACAATTAACTGCCGATGAGAGGCTTGTACTAAAACCACGCTATCTCTCTTTCTCTCTCTCGCTCTCTCTCTTTCTCTCTATGTCCCTGTCCCTCTCTCTCTCTCTCTCTCTCTCTCTCTCTCTTCAAAGGCTGTGAGCTTTACATTTTATTGAATTGATATTGAGTTATATTATGTGGATAATCTACTGGCAAGGGGAAGTGGGTTGTGTACTTACAGTATATAGGATTTCCAAAAAAAACAAAAAAAAATGTTTTGATGGAGCTGCTTTACTGTATTACAAACAATTTCATCATGCAAACATGTTAGAGGAAGTGATCAAAACCTTTTTGCATCTACTCCTCCCATATTTTCTGCATATGGCAAACGTACTAAATGGACAGCGCGTGTTATTTGACCAATAATCCTCAGTGAGCAAACATTAGTAGATCAGCTTGAACGGTTTTTGCACGTCAAATCATGTTTGCATGCATTTTTATATGCACAAACATTAAGTAGATCAACCCCTATATGTACTAAGTGATTTACATTTCAGAAAACACAAGGAATAAACTATGATGAATGGCTGAGACAATATATTCTATTATAGACAACCAGATGGAAAAGAGGAGGAACTGCTTGTTTTGATCTGGTCCGGTGGGCCGCTTGAATTCTTTGATGCGAGTCCAGCCCTGCAAGCCTTCAGCAGCTTCCAGTACAGGGTTCGCGCCCACAACTCCAAAGGCTCAGTTCTAAGCCAATGGGCTTCTGGTCAGACATTACAGGCCGAACCTCAAGATATGGCCCCACCCACTGTCACACCCACCGGTAAGTTCCTCGAGTCACATGAAAACTGGTTGGGCTCAAATGTCCTCGAATTTTGGTCATTTTGAGTCATTGTAACAGTCATACATTGTGTGCGCTTTGACAGGTGCATACTCTGCTCATCTGAAATGGAGTGAACCGGGACAGCCCAACGGTCTCATTTCCCACTATAGACTGGTTTACAAGAAGCACCAACAGGACCCAACACTACATTCACCTGCTGTAACTGCTCTCACTGTGGAGGTAAATGCACACATACACATAGATGCACACACACACACACACACACACACTAACACAGTGAATACTAGATAATGGGAGCATGCATGCATTTATTTTGTATGTGTGAGGACAGTCTCTTCCTTGATGGCATGTTGTTTTCTGCTGCTATTTCTTGTATCCAACATCATTTTGGAGGAGCTGCCCTCAGCCATAAATTATTCTTTGTACTACTATACTTTTAGTACTATGATTGCTCACACATGCAAATGTGTAAAAAGTAAATGGTCTATATGGTATAAATGTGTTTGTGAGAGAGTGTGTGTCTATTGTCAATTGTTGATGCATGTAAAGAAATTTGGACTCTACCTGTGGTGCTAGTGCCATCTGTTTGCCAGTGAGGGGCCTGAAGACACACACACACACACACACACACCTGCACATGCCCTGCTATTCCCTGGGGCCATTCCCACAATTATCTGCCATGCCTGACTCACCAACAGAGGGAATAACTATAGGCAAGACCCGTCACACCAAACACACACACACACACACCACATTTATACTATACAAACATACAAACATGAAGACAGATATTACTGTGTTTATAGGTGTCGTCTATTCTAAATATGAGTTTTAAGATGAATAAGCAGGCAAAGTTCACTCAAACATGCTGTGGGATAATTGCCAAAAGTGACCAGCATCCTTGAGTGCACCACTGTGTGTGTTTGTGTGTGTGTGTGTGTGTGTGTGTGTGTGTGTGTGTGTGTGTGTGTGTGTGTGTGTGTGTGCGTCAATTAATATCTGAAACTTGTTCTTTTTAAATTCTTCTTACACGCAGTAGTTATACTTTAAAGAGAGGGATGTCTCTTTCAGAGGGATGAAGAGACAGAAACATGATCAAACCAGATAAACCAAGATGTATAGATGAGAATAGAGAGAGGGGAAAGAAGAATGGAGATTAACACATCAATATACACTCAAAGAATAAATGGGAAAAATCAAAAGACAGAGAGACATAGTGGCAGGACAACGAACAGCTAAAAGAGAAGGTAAGATATCAGAGCAAGAATGAGTTAGACCTAAAGAGAGCGTGGAGGGGAGAGAAAAGACAATTGAAGGAAGAAGAGGGGGTGAGACAGAGTGATAGATAGGGAAAGGAGGAAACTGTGGTGAAGAGGTAGAAGTATATATCTATATTCTGTCCATACCAGTGGCCTCTTCTCCCTTTGTGACCTTTGGCTTGTCACTCATAATTAATACAAGATGTAAATGGAGACCTTTCACCTTCTCATTGATATGGAACACTGCTGTTTGTGTGTGTGTGTGTGTGTGTGTGTGTGTGTGTGTGTGTGTGTGTGTGTGTGTGTGTGTGTGTGTGTGTGTGTGTGTGTGTGTGTGTGTGTTTGTGTGTGCGTGCGCGCGCGTGTGTGTGCGCGTGTGAGTTTGTGTGAGCAGCTCATTGACATGGCAAAGACTTATTTTGGTGGCGGTCATTTGTCAAGCAGTTGCCTTCGCCAAATGTGCTCCAAATGCTTAGGAAAAACACAAAGCAAGTGAAAATTTGAATGTTCTGATCAAACTTGAGAAGAGCAAGCTATAGAGGAATGTGTAACATTTTGGTCTTGACTTTGTGCTGGTTAGCAATGCACAGCCAATCATTTTTGATATATGGGATAGATGTTTGACACCTAAATGGTAAAAAATCAATTAATAAATTAACTTAAAATTCAAGTCAACAGCATATCCTTGCTCAAAAGCATGTCATGTACTACACCCCATTTGTCTAGACAGAGATGGTAGATTTAATAAAGAATAAATGTTTTCATTTAAATACTTGTTGCTGTTTTTAGCTCATTTTAACAGCCCAAGACCACTACAGGTAAAATATCACCTGCAACCATCATTAAACCACAAAGTCAAAGAGGACATGGAGGACCTGTTTTTTTGTAAACAGATCTTACAGCAAGAACAGAGGAGAATTCACATTTTAAAGAAGGGAGTGGATGGATATCATCGATAAGGGAAAAAAAATAAAACGCACACACATAACATGCTGACTGTATGGGAGCTCTAGTTATTTTTAGTGCTAACAAAATAATTTAAATTAACAAAAGGTTCAAATGTAATAGGACGTGCAATAGCAAAGTGTATTTATTGCAGAATATGAATTTTGAACCACAGGAAAGGAGAGAGTGCTGGAAGTGACATTAAGACTCCCTGTAGGCTTTGTCCTCACTTCTTCATAATTAACATAAACTTGTTTCTCTCCTTAATATCACTAATCCACCCATTCTCTTCTGATTCAAATGTCTTAGTGTGTGGGGTGTACTGTTTGTGCATGTGTGTTTGTGTCTGTGTCCATTTGGTATGTGTGTGTGTGTATTGATCTCAGGCTGGGCTGGGAACCCTGCTCTGTGCCAGCTTGGCTGATTAATGGGGTCGTCATGGCAATCGGACGGAATGAGGGTACGAAGCGTAGGCGGCCTGCCTCGCTAGACCCCTATGCGCCGCCTGGCACACACACACACACACACACACAGTCTCACAGGCAAAGATACACACTCCCTATAAAATTCACTCTCGCATGGAGAGTGAATTTCTGACAGACATGTTAGTCACTCAAACAACCCAGTAGAGTTATTGTGTCAGAGTTTTTTTAATTCCACTTTTCTCTATATTCCTCTTCATTTTCTCTCCTCTGTTCTCTTAAACATCTTCCTCTTAGTCCATCCTTCCACCCAGCTCTAGTTTTTCACACAGGGCGGTATACACAGGGACTGTTTGTATTTCCCTTCTCTATAAAGCTCATCAAGCTTCTATCTCCGTATCATTGGAATTCTAGCTTCAAAGGTTATTTTGCCTTCATTAAATGTACCTGCCCTCACCTCATGCCTCCCCAAATCCTCTCCTCCCTTCTGTCTTTCACCCTTTCGTTCTTTATCTGTTTTTTCTATTCAAATCCCTCACTACATTCCATTTTGTTCCCTTTAAACCCTAACCCGTTTCTACCTCATTCCTCTTCCTGTATCTCCCTTCAACCCTACCTTCATTTCTGCAGCTCTTCTCTTACATCCGATCTCTTCTTCCACCATTTCTACAACCTTCCTTTACCTTCCTTTATTATTTCACCCAATCTCTACACCTTCAATCTCCTATCTCTTCCCTTACTCCCTTTGCACATACTTTGCCTTGTCTGGTCACTCTCCTCCCCTCCCGGTTCTTCCTCCTTTCACTTTTGGAATCCTCTTGGCTGCTGTATTTCCCTGCCTACCACCTATCTCTTTCTCATCCTTTCCTCTTCTGTCCTTTCCTCCCTCCCTTGGCTCTTCCAGATGTTACTGTGGCCCTTGGGATCACTGGTGAGGTTAGACCATGTGCATACATATGTGTGTGTGTGTGTGTGTGTGTGTGTGTGTGTGTGTGTGTGTGTGTGTGTGTGTGTGTGTGTGTGTGTGTGTGTGTGTGTGTGTGTGTGTGTGTGTGTGTGTGTGTGTGTGTGTGTGTGTGTGTGTGTGTTGTGTGTGTGTGTGTGTGTGTGTGTAGTACTTTATGTGGATACATATGTCTGAATATGGTTGAATGTGTGCATGTGTGCATACTTTCCATATTTTTGTTTGTGTGTTTACTGTATGTTCAACAATGTGTGTGTGTGTGTGTGTTTGCGTGTGTGTGCGTGTGTGTGCGTGTGCATGTGCGTGCGAGTGTGTGTTCTGTATTAATACATCCCATTGATCAGAGCAGGACCCCTGACAGTCATCATCCCTGAGAACCATCTGGCCGACGCCTGACGCTCCCTCACCCAAACACAAGCTGACACCCTATTAATCTGCTACCGCCATGCATAGATACGTGTGTGTGTGTGTGTGTGTGTGTGTGTGTGCACTTTTGTTTTAGTGTGTGTGAATGAATGAATCAGTAAGAGTGTGTGGAATGCGTATGTAAGGGGTTATGTGTAGCGTATGCGTTAACATTTTTGCCATGTTCATGTTTCTATATACATGACTGCATTTGTGCGTGTGTGTGTGTGTGTGTGTGTGTGTGTGTGTGTGTGTGTGTGTGTGCTCCAATTGCTCCAATCCAACCGTGCACACACATACGAATGCGTACACACACCACCCTGCCATCCGCCAACAACAGCCGGCGCTGAAGGGAGCTGAAGGGTGCTTGGAAATTAAGGTTATTACACAAATTGAGCCATATGGTCTAAATATTTCAGAGCTGAAATTTACTAGGCAATAAAAATGGCCCCTACCTCGGTAATGGTGTAAATTACAGCTTAACCACCAGCGCTAATGATGTCCTTCTGTACACCCCATAACCAACCGTACATGAAGGACACATTGTTTAAAAAATACCCCAGGAAAAGCAAGAGAGAGAGGGAGAGAGAGGGAAAGGGAAGAAGGGATGGGGATGGAGGCAGACAGTTGAAGCGAACAGGGGTAGAAGGGAAGTGAAAGAGGTGAGGAATGAGAGGAGTTGAAAATAAGTGACGGATATAGAAGGAGAGAAAGAGAAAGTGATTTAATATAGAAAGCTGAGAGAGAGAGAGAGAGAGAGAGAGAGAGAGAGAGAGAGAGAGAGAGAGAGAGAGAGAGAGAGAGAGAGAGGCTAGCAGCATGTTTACAATCTGTTAGTTTACCATTAAGGGCCCGTCAGAGAGTCTAGGACAGCGTGGGCCAGCCGGCGAACTGTGTCTCAAAGCTGACATGAGTTTCATTATGTATGTGTATGTGTGTGTGTGTCACCAGCACAGTCAGAATGTGTGAATTCAGCCATGTGCCACACTGAGATGGATGTAAGTATGGCCATGTTATCAGAAGGTGTGGTGTGTACTTAGACATGAATGGTCTGCAGATGTGTTGATAAGTAGTGTCAAACACATGGTGTGAATACAAATGCATAGTGCTATACTGTATGTTGGCATGTGTTTCACATTGTTTTGCTTAGATGTGCACAGTAAGGATGTGATCAAATACAAAGATGATGAGCTAAAAAGTATGGGAATATCTCAGCAGGCAACTGGCAGATGGGTTAGCTAGCCACATTACTAATAAGAAAGGGGAAACACCTTAACGAATAGCAAAACATTTTTGAGAAATAAACTTAATTTGCTTACTTGCTTAGGCTCGATGAAGGATATAGATACCACTTACTTTCATATAGAATAGGATAAATATGAAATAACACCCAGAAGCATTTTAACTTAGCTTAGCATAGCATAAAGACTTGAAGCAGGGGGACACAGCTAGGCTGGTTCTGTCCAAAAACAACCATATCCACCTTCCAGCAAGTCTGAAGCTTAACAGTTGACACATTATAAATCCCCTGTTTAATTTGACTTAAACCAAAGTTGTGGTTTTACGTTGGTTTATGTGCCCGACTATTTATTGGCAAGGCACAACGACATTCATTAGTCTCTCTTCACTGGTTGATTTACCCCAAGTTCTTGTACTTTATCTTAAATTCATCTTCAATGCAGCCAGGTCTCACAGAGACACACACAATTGTTGAATCAGTTAGTATGTAGTGAGTAGTTGAGACAAGGTGTGTTGTGTTATAATACAGTAATATGAGAATTGTGTGATCAGAAAGTTAAAACTAACATTAACACTGCCTACTCATTTTCCAGATTCATTAACAAGTGTTCAGCCTTTTCTTTTTTGGGTTTCCCTGAAAATTTGTGTTGTGTTGGACTTGCAGTGTTTCTGCACTGTGTTTTCTCTATTTGCAGCACATCTCTCTATAGTGTCTAAAGGTGTTGAGCTCTCGATTTCATCATAATGAAGCAAAAAGCCCCCCACCTATTACAGTCCTGGCTAAAGAAACATATTATAAAATACATGACAGAAAATATGAAGGTATTTATAGTTGACATTATGGATTTCAGTGAGGCTGCCTTTTAAATGTAAATAAAACGTTTATATAAAATGAGTTAAAATAACCCTTTCTTACTTGCTCTTCAGTTATCATACTCTGAAGAGACGGAGAGTGGAGGAGAGAGGGTGGTCAAAGGAATAGGAATGACAAGGCTTTGCCCTTGCTTTGGGTGACACCCTTTAACAAATGAGGGAGACAAAGGAGTGGTGGCAAAGAGAAATGCAGAGCTGAGTGCACAGAGGGTGAGGAGAGAGGGATGAGGAGGTTGAGAGGGGAGGAGGACAGGTGAAGAGAGGAGGGAAGGATTAAAGGAGAGAATGAGGAGACTGAGATGCAGAGTTCGTTAGGCCCTCGGCCTATCAGACCCCTTAGTTAGAGGTCTCCAACTCTGATTGGAGGGCCCTCAGCATTCTGCATAAACAGCCAAATAATCAGGCTACAACAGTCCTTGTTCTCTTTACTGCAATCTCTCTCGCCGTCTCCTCTTCTTTTTTCACAACTCCTCCCTCAGTCACTCCATACAGCTCAGCCCTTCCTCCATCACTACGTCTCCATGCAGGGTTTCTCTACTTCCGTCACAAATTACAGTTGTTATGTTATTCTCATCCAGCATTTTTGTCCCCCTCAATTCCTGCTTCTTCTCTCTCCCTCTCACTCTTTCAAGTGATTTCTTTTTTCAAGTGAGTTTATATTCTCCTACTTCCTCTTCCTCCTTCTCTTTGCCCCTCTCTTTCTCTCAGTAATGACAGGTTGTGTGTTATTGTGTGTCCGTCTGTGAAGAGGCCACACCATCCAGTGTAGTGCTCTCTCCTTGTCTTAATGGGTGTTTAGTGCAGCAACTGCGATATGATGGCATCACTTTAGAGGAATGCTGTGTGCAAGTGCTTATTCGAGAGCGCGGAAAAAAAGGGAATTCAGTGTGTGTGTGTGTGTGTGTGTTTGAACTTGTAACTGAATCCTTTTCAAGTGTTTTGGAAGTGGGCCCTACTGTTGACTAAAGTCTTGATAAAGCTTTTGTGTCTTTGACTTTATATTTTATGTTATCATTTGTCCGCCTGCATTATGTTCATCGATTCAGTAAGTGGGTTTAAAGATGACATGCATGCCAAAAGATTTTTTTTTTAAGATGCTTTTCTGTATCTGCACATTTTTGTTTTGTACATGTGAACCTTTAGAAGAGATTAGTTTATATAGTGCTCTATATTGGCCTCCAGTGTGAGGCTGGTAAAAAATGGTTGCATGAAAAATATGAAAGCACTACCCCAAAAATTACTTTGGTTCAGCATGGTTTTACTTCCAAAGCTGGTCCCTCAAAGAGACAGAAATATGCGAAAACAACCGGAAGCGAAATGGCATTGGCTCTTTGGCTTTTATGTTCACATGGTGCTTTTTTGGCAGCCCTTAATTGAAAATAGCTTATAAAAAAAAATTATATTGTATTGGTTTCTTTTACCAGCCAGTCATTGCTTAAAAAAGAAAAAAAATTATTTCTTGCATTGAATTGCACTGCCTGATGAAACAAAGCATTTAAAAAATTGCGTACACAGGCAACAAAGCACTTGATAATTTCAATTTCGAGAGAATATCGGTGGATTTTAAGCATACTATCTCTTGCCCAATTTGTCCGCTTTGGCCACATCACACACACACACGCACACACACACACACACACACACACACACACACACACACACACACACACACACACACACACACACACACACACACAAACATGCATACCCACACCAAATATGCTGTTCCTGGGGTCTAGAGCCGCCAAAGCCAATCATGGCTGACGGTGTGAAGTGGGCATGCCCGTTCCAGACCCCTGCAGTCCCTCTCTCTGTCCGTGCTGGCCACAGACAAAACACATGCCTAATGGCACTGTGTGTGTGTCTGTGGCTGTGCGTCTCTGCGTATGTGTATGTGTATGTGTCGCACAAGCGTCTGTATGTGTCATGGTTTGTCTGATGCACACTGACTAGCAGGGACACCCATGCAGGGCATTTGCAAACAGACACAGGGCAATTGTTCCAGCAGCATTGAATTAGGCATGCGCACATAAATACGTACACACACACACATACAAACTTGGCTTGAGAGCTTGGCATGGGGCGCGAGAGAGCAGCGTGTGGTGCTCTGGCTCACCTCAGAAACCTCCGAAAACAATTACTGCTCTCACAGGGCTGGTCAGGGCACAGCTTGCACTAATAGACCGGACTAAAGCATTGAATTGAATTGAGCGGAATTTTATTGAACCGAGCTGAATTTTATTAAATTGAGCTGAATTATATTGAATCCTATCTGATCATATCATGCTTTTCCATAGAGGGAAAAAGCCAAGACACATAGGAAAAGGTGGAACAGCATGGTGCTTTATTATCTCTCCAGGACTTAATATAACTGAGCAGAGAGGCCAGAGAAGGACTGTGGACAGACACATCCCTAAGGCAGACCAGGTGGTGCCCATTTGCCTATCATCAGGCATGGTTCTTTCATATGTTTTTAGGTACTCACTTTTTGTTTACCTGTGTGTGTGTGTGTTTGTGTGTGTGTGTGTGTGTGTGTGTGTGTGTGTGAGTGAGAGAGAGAGAGAGAGATATAGACAAAGAGCGTGTGTGCCTGTGTGTGTTGGTCTGTGTGTGCGTGTACATGCATGCTTGCAGGCGTGTAGCCATATGCTAATGTTGGTCCATCTCTCTGTCTCTGTCTCTCTGCGGGGCCCAGTGCTGGGGCCTTTGTGAGATAATCAGCATAATTATTTTGACAAATACACATGGTTATTCTTAATTAGTATCACACACTGTCCCCCCAGCCGCACCATGCCTCTCTACCTGAATATCACACACACACATACACACACATACACACACACAGCTGTGTGATTGCACACAAGCATGCACAGACTTCCCTGGACACATGGGTACAAAACAGGATGCATTGCAGATGCAGGCTTGTTAGGATAAATGCAAAATGCACACAACTAAACAGGGATAGCAAACTTCTCGGTCAGGGTTTGAGGAGCTCACGTGCACACTGACCCTTTGGTTTAGGCTACTGGCTACACACTCAGAAACACACGCGCTGTCCAGAGGGCCCCCGCTGTTGCTCAGCTCACACACCAAAGAGAAGATGTAATGAGGAAATAAAAGATTGAATAGATTGCCTTATGCCCTCAATGCCAAGTTGTGTTGAACCATGCAAGATCTGAGAGCTCTTTAATGTGTAAATTAGTGAGACCTCTCTTTTTCTCCATACGATTGTCATCTTTTCTCTCCCTTTGTCATGTTTACACTTTCTCTCTTTTACATCTGTGCAAATGTCTCTTGTTCTCCCCCATCTCTCTTTCTCTTCTTCTCTCTTTCTCTCTCTTGACTTCTTGCTCCCCCTCTGTCCTTTTGCATTTGGCTTCATTAACTAGTGACTTTGATCATCCACACACACACATGCACATGCTCATGCACACTGAATTTGGGTTGACAGGAACCTTTTCCTTTCATATTTTACATTGTAGCTTTTCATGTGATATTCATAGCTAGGCCATCTCTTTAACAAATAGACTTAACAGTAACACAATCATTTGTCTGTAGTTTTAGCTTCAAACATTGAAAATCCTATGCTGTATTTTGGCCTATATATTACCGTGAGATCATAAATACCTGCTGCTAAATGATATACATACACTGAATACAAATATAGCTTGTACCACAAAATGTGTGCTGAAAACTTAACCAGAACCATTTAAAAGCTCCAGCTGTTCCTTCTTACACATGTCAAGGTCAGATGCTGTATAGTATAAGTACAAATGTAGTATAAGACGGAAACCTTACAGATTTACAGGTTAGGAAATGTGTGTATTTATGTCATTATTTCTCTGGTATTTCTGCATGTATATGTTTACCTACATATTCTTTAATAGGTGTGTAATACAAGTGTGCGTGTGTCTGTGCGCCCGTGTGTGTGTGTCAGGACATGTGTTTGTATGAGATAGTTATTGAGGGAGCTTTTACTTTCACGTGTGCGTGCAGTAAGCAGGCTAAGGTGGTGTATTTCATAGTGCTTGATTGTTGAGTATTTGTGTGTGTGTGTGTGTGTGTGTGTGTGCGTGTGTGTGTGTGTGTGTGTGCGTGTGTGTGTGTGTGTGTGTGTGTGTGTGTGTGTGTGTGTGTGCGTGCTTCCGTGGATGTGTGCTTCCGTGGGTGTGTGTGTGTGTGTGTCCGTGGGTGTGTGTGTGAAGGCCGTTAATGTGGTGTGTTTCAGTGATAAAGTGTTTGAATGTATTGCCATCTAGAGGCGTGTAGCAGAGTCTCCACGCTCCTATAAAAGCTGCCAGCGCCAGATGCTGCTATTGACAATGTGCATATGTTAACCGCTTTATAGGCCACATGCCTCACATATTTCACTGGCTTTTAAGGTAGAGAGATCTCTCATTCTCGCTCACTTAATCTGTCTCTCCCTTTTGCCACATCTATCTTCTTTCTCTCCCACTTGAGCTTTCTTCCATCTTTTTTTTCACCCATTTACTCCATCTCTCTCCTACTTTCTCACATACTCCCCCCTCCATCTATCTCCCCTTTTTTTACTTTCCTTCATCAGTTAGTATTTCACCTCTTTGTTCTATCCCTCTTTTCTAATTTTCAGTCTTACAACACCTAACTTATGTATATTTCATTTCATTCTTTCCGGCCGTTACTTCTCACTCCCACTGCCCCTTTTCTCTCTCTATCTCTCTCCATCCCCGTGTCTCTCTCTCTCTTTCTCTCTTCCACATCCCTCCATCCCTCTCTCTGCTGAGAAGTGCTGTGATTTGCAGGAGGATTTAGCTGGTGTCTAGGTGTCTGGGGGCTTATTAATCCTATTTTACTGTGGATGAAAAACACGTTGGTGCCCAGACATGAAAACAGTGAATACATGCATTCTGGTTGTTGTTCAGACAGTTCATCCTTGGTGCCACGCTACAGTGATTTGTCAGGGTTTTCATTTGATTCAGTTTAAATTGGAGCCTTTTTTATCCTCTTGCTGCTGCATTGAAGTGGGTTACCAGTTAATCTCTTAACATGTGCTTGCTTATGTGAAAGCTTTTGGTCCTGAACAGACAATAAAAAATAAAATAAAACTGCAGACTCAACACTTGAAAAAAATATATAGCCTCCTGTGTTGTACATACACAGAAAGAACACTCTCATAGCAGCTTCAAAGCTGTCATAAACAAACAAACAAATAAACCCACAGGCAGTGCTACATCCTGGAGCCTAGTGCTCCCTGACTACCATGTCATCACACGCCAGGGCCTTTTGAAACAACAGTGTGTCTCTTATCAATTAGTAAATGGTGTTCCCACTGTATCACACACACACAAACACACACTGCCCCTGTCTCTGCCAGGGTGCTGGGTTGGGTCCCACTGCCTAAAGCTACTGGCAGACTCACTCTGCCTGTCTTTCTCTCTTTCTGTGTGTGTGTGTGTGTGTGTGTGTGCATGTGTAATATGAAAGGGTGCATGTGTGACATAAACACTCAATCTGGAAGCTTTGTATTCACTCATAAGGGACGGCCGTCTGCCTGCCAGTCTCTCTCTCTGTCTCTGCCACTTCTCTGGTGTCTACTTACTTTACCATGGCAGAGCCTGTATGTTGAAAATGTTGATATCACAATCCCATGTCATGTCATCTTAGCTCACCATTGTCTCAGTGTTCCTTTTCATTCCCCCATTTTAATGAGTAATGCACTGGTTTTTATTCATGCAGGATTTGTTCGTGTAACTAATTTCCTCCCGCTCTCTCCTCTCACTATGGCATGCTACCCACTTTCCTGTTTCCCTTTCCGTCTCTGCTTTTTTTCTTTCTCCTTTTAACTCTTGCCCAAACATCCCCTTTGTCTTTCCAATTTTTCCTATTTTTTTCTCTCCCGTACCCCCTCCTCTCTGCAACTGTCTCCCTTACATCCCACCCGTTCTCATTTTTTTCTAGTTTTTCTTACTTCTCTCGTACTCGTTCCATTTCTCTATTTATACTATCTATGTTAACCATCTCTATATATCCTTTATACCTTGGTCTTTCTTTTCTCTCCCAGGGTTCAGTCCTAGACACAACAGTATATGGTCTGGAACCGTACAGTGAGTATAGCCTGCGAGTGGTAGCTGTGAATGATGCAGGTAAGTTAATGATGATAATTTAAGATATCAGGTTTACATAACAGCAGCCAACCATTGAGCACCTCCGCTGAGTCTAGATGCTGTGTAACCCTTCAGGCAGTGTGTCCAGTCCATGGGTAGGCATTAGGACCCTGGAGGCCTCTCCAGCGGGCCTGGCCAACTTCACCATTGAGCAGCGAGAGCAGGGCAGAGCGTTACTGCTTAGCTGGGATCAGCCAAGTGCTCCGTATGGAATCATCACGGTATATAATACAATACACAAAACACATACCAAAGTGTATGCATGTGGTGGAGCAGGTGAAGTGGAGCAAGGTGCTCCTCAGGTTATATCAGTCTAGTAGAGTAAAAGAAACAGTAGACACAGCCGATTGATATGCAAATAATATAAAGACACACATATGAAAAGCCCTCGAGTATTCTTATAAGTTACCAAGTTACAACTTTACCAATGAAATGTAGCATCTACTTTGCATATTCCTAAACATAGTTAACATACTGTATATTCTGATTCACACTACATGCACAGCAGTAGGTCTGCATTTGAAGGTTAGACAGTCAATATAATAAATGGATGTCATCTTTTCCTTTACAACTGAACTGGCTTATTGTCTTTCCTCTCCAGATGTACAACCTTTACAGTGAGGGGAACTTGGAATTCAGCGGACTCTCGCGCAGCTTCCTGTTTCGTCGTTTGGAGCCATGGACCGCGTACACTTTGACTCTTGAGGCTTGTACCCTAGCAGGCTGCACACGCACCCCGCCTCAGCAAGTCACCACGGCAGCAGCTCCACCTGCTTCCCAGCCCCCTCCCAGGCCTCTCTCCATTGGCCCAGACCATGTGTCACTTACCTGGAGCCGCCCCTCTCAGCCCAACGGACCAATCGCAGAGTATTTTCTACTTGGAAGAAGTCTGGAGGAAGTGGGGAGGGGAAGAAGTAACGAAGAGGGTATTGAAAGGGAAAAGGTGGGTTGAAACTAACAACATCTCTGTAAAGATATGGGCAGTGATTTATAGGTTTATTGATAATCTGACCAATTTATCATTTAGCCTGATGGGATAACCTGGTGCTACCAATATATTTGTAAAAAGCTTGTGTCATGCCTTGTGTCTAACTAGGTGCTGTTCAGAGAATCATCCCCGCAGCATGCTGACATCTTCTCCTATACAGTGACCGGTCTACGTCCCTGGACACAGTATGAGTTCAGCGTGCGTACTCACAACCCCGCTGGACACACCGACAGCCCATGGGTATCCGTGACGACAAGACAGGCCCCTCCTCGTGGCCTCGCTCCCCCAGCAGTGAGTCACCTCCCAGGCCGGCCCAGTGAGCTGTTAGTGACCTGGACTCCTCCACTGGAGCCTAACGGGGTCCTTCAGTCCTACAGAATTCACAGAAACAATGTCAGTTTCTCATTCAGTTTTGACCCCACTGTCCTCAACTACACTGATGAAGACCTCCTGTCGTTCTCAACGTATAGGTATTGCTTGCCTTTACTATATTAGTTTAAAGTTAGTTACCTGAATGTTTTTAATTTGAATTACATCTTTAATAGAGAGTATTAAACTTTCATTCTGTTTTCTTTTTTTTTAGCTATTCAGTCATAGCCTGCACGTCAGAGGGATGCATCACCGGCCCTCATACAGACATCAGAACTCTAGAGGCTCCACCTGCCACAGTGGAAGCTCCCACAGTGGACACCATCACATCCAATAGTATAAATATTTCCTGGAGTAAACCAATGACACAAAATGGAGAGGTGACTGAATATGTGCTGAAACTGAACGACCAAGAAGCCTATCATGGAAGGGACCGACATACAGTGTTGTCGGATCTGCGGCCACACACATCATATCAGCTGGTCCTTGTGGCTTGTACCAGCGGTGGGTGCACCACCAGCACCACAATGTCCACTGTAACTGAGGAGGCTGCTCCAACTGGCATGCCTAGCCCTACTCTAAAGGTTTGTTTGTTTGTTTGTTTTTTTGTTTTTTCAGTGAAACCTCAGTTACTAGGTGTGTAATACCTAAATCTGTGTATTCCAATCCAGAACTAATCAAATGAAACAGTTCTAGGAAACATATAATAACAAGAAATAGTTAAATTGTTACTTGGGTGAGATTTGTTTTTAGTTTTACATTTAATGCTATTTGGAGCTCTGTTTGATGTGACTTTTTTTTCTCATTGGAAGGTCACAGGCCCAGAGTCGGTGGAGATTATCTGGAGAGCCCCAGAGCAGCCTAATGGCATCATCACAGGGTATGAACTCCGCAGAGATGGTGAAGTTATCTTTGTTGGCACGGAGACCCATTACCACGACTTCACACTTTTGCCAAGCGTGGAATACAGCTACGTTGTCAGGGCCAACAACAGCAGAGGGGCAGTGAGCAGCGCGGCAGCCACAGCAAAGACTCACCCGTCAGCTCCTGCTGGTGTCAGTCCCCCTACACTGACGCCTCTGGGACCAAGCACGGTGAGTCATTCGTCTGTTCAGTCCATATAAATAGTATATATAGTTGAATGTATTATTATATAGGTAACAGCTGAATCATGACACGTGTAATGTCCATTATTTACTTTCCTACTACTTTCAATTGTTTTGTTTTGAAGTTTATGTGCATGTCTGTCTTCCAGGTGAGAGTAGAATGGAGCGCCCCAGCACGACCTAATGGAGACATTGTGAGTTACACTGTGCATCAAAGGGATCCAGTCCAGCTCAGCACCACCAGCACTGTCTTCACTCCAGAGACAAGTGACTTCCATATGCGACACACCACTCTGCATAGGCTGGCTGCGTACCACAGGTCAGTCAAAGCACAGATCTGCACCACAGTTAACATAGGTTTCAGTGCAGTAAAAAAATAAGTTTGTTTATCAATGTACTGGATGGAACATGTACAAGGAGGAACATTTTTTAGTAAAAAAAAGGGGGAGTGGTATTTTTTGCAAAGTTTTTCTTGTTTGCCTACATTTTTGCCTATTTCCTTTATTACCAAGTACTGTAATAAAGGAAAATATGGGGAGCAATAAGAGATGGGTGACATAGAAGGCAACAGAGTGCCATCTCTTGGTAACAAAAAAGAACACTGTGGTGAACTATTTATAAACCACCACCATCCAGGAGCTGTTGCACCATTAATACCAGATTAAACATTTCAATGTTGCAGCATATAAAAATAAATTAGGAAAAAAAAATGTATCGCAATATCAACATGCTGTTTGTAAACAGGTGACACCTACATAGTAGATCGAAAGTATGTTTGCAATAAATTAGGATGTTCTTAATAGGATTACATTTCTTTTTATTTTATTCTGGAAAGCACTTTGTGTTGCCTTCACTGTGTATGAAAAGTGCTATACAAATTAAGTTTGATTTTATTTTAGTAATATACCTGTTAAAATGCAAATATTTTCATTTAGATAGAACAAGTACCTCTCAAATTGACATCGTCAAGACTCTGGTGTTTCAAAGCAAGAAATACATTGAGTCAGAGAAAGAAAGAAAAGGATTTGTGTGTGTGTGTGTGTGTGTGTGTGTGTGTGTGTGTGTGTGTGTGTGTGTGTGTGTGTGTGTGTGTGTGTGTGTGTGTGTGTGTGTGTGTGTGTGTGTGTGTGTGTGTGTGTGTGTGTGTGTGTGTGTGTGTGTGTGTGTGTGTGTGTGCTTGTGTATGAGGGGTGCATATGCATGTGCATGTGCAGTTGTGTGTGTCTATTCCTGTGTGTACATGTCCGTGTGCTTGAATGTGTGGCTGTGTGTATGTGGTGATAAGATTCAGATAATAAAAGCTCATCAGCCGTATCACCTGAAGATCGCTCCCCCTCTCTCTGATGACCTTCTATCCATTCAACTCATCTCCATCACCGTCTCCCTCTTTTTCTCCCCCTCACTCTTTTCCATCATCTCCTCTTATTCCTGTTGTTCTCTGAAAGAGTAACATTGCTTTCTAACTGGTTACCTAGCTGTTGTCTTGTTGTGGGTAAGGCTCAGTGAACACTTGGTTTAGACATTCATGATTGCAAACAGTTTTTTATTTATTGTTTCTATTGGAGGACTGCTCCACTTGCTGGACTGTTTGTCTATGTGGACTATTTCTTTGGTATAGAATTGGGATTAAACATAGTGGGCCATTGAACAGTTTTTGCAGTACTTTAAGTATGTCTGTTGCATGTCTTTCTTACCCAAAAATATTACTGAATATTGCATTCAAAAATATGTGCCTATATGTGTGTGTAGGTATGAAGTGAGGATGCAGGCTTGCACGGCTCTGGGCTGCTCCTCCAGTGACTGGTCATCGGTTCTCACTCTGGAGGCTCCCCCTGCTGGACAAACAGCGCCACTGTTAGACCTCCAGGCTGACAGACACAGCGGCCTACAGACCACCTTTCTACTCACCTGGTCCCCTCCTGCTCAGCCCAATGGTAGAGTCCTTTATTATGAGGTGTACCGCAGGCTGGACCGTACCACTGACACCCTCAGACCTGATGCAGCCACACTTGTCTACAGGAATATATCTACCACTTGCAAAGATGAAGCACTCCAGCCATACACTGTATACCAGTACCAGGTACAATGCTCTTCGCATTTTACGTGTGTGTGTTTGTACATAGGAGCAGAATGACAGCAAATAAATACGGCTGGTTGGCTCAGGTAGAAATTTAGCTCACTGAACTCGTATTTTTTTAAGATCAAAGAAGAAATGTAAACCAATCCTTCTGTAGTCGCCACCATAACTAGTAGAAGTGCTGGACATTATGATTGATGATTCTTTGGATTTATCTGATTCATTTTTGAGGTTGTAAACTCTCTTTTTGTAATTTATGAGAAAGATTCTAATAGGATAAGTGAGGATCCCCAGAGCTTAAACAAGTTGACGTATGACATTAAGAATTAAGACCTTATTAAATTTGAAAAACAAATGTAAAGGAATTTATTAAAAGCTGTACGTAGCTTGTTGTCATGAGGAAATGTTTTTTCCAAAAGTCCATTCAGGCAGACCCAACTACTGTTATAATCATTCATAGACACGTACATACACATATGTACATGTGCACACTAACACACAAGCCAAGTAATTTGAGGGGTGTTAAACGGAGGGGTCCATATTCATGCTGTTATGCTACGCATCGGTTTGCTAATTGACAGGCTAGCCCTTTGGAAGCAACAATAACATTAGCATTCCTGCCTGTCAGACATACGAGCCGAGGCCAGAGAACCTGTGTAATTGATTGAGTTTGCCTGATTGTGGTGCAGTCTTTATTTACGAGGGTCCTAATTTATGACAGGAGGAGGGAGGGAGGGAGGAGCTTTGTGAGATGACGAGCGGGCAACAGAGCCATTAATCACTGGGTCCTCAGAGCACCCCACTTCCTGATTACCAGCCAGCCAATCGAATTAACTGTTAGCCCCCTTGGTAACAGAGCTTGTATTGGAAAGACCTTTTAATGGTGACCGCTACACGTCCCCTGAGGATTCGCCAGTGGGGGATTCGGATACGTGGACAAGGTGGTGGTATGTGTGTAATGTCCATGAACACATGTACACACTTACACACCACTTCTGTGTGTGTGTGTGTGTGTATGTGTGTGTGTGTGTGTGTGTGTGTGTGTGTGTGTGTGTGTGTGTGTGTGTGTGTGTGTGTGTGTGTGTGTGTGTGTGTGTGTGTTAGAGTCAGGGACGCGAAGGGAATGTTTACATTTTTTGGATATTCATATAAAGTTATTCACCCTGCAGTTTACATTTTCAGGCATAGAGTGGTATTTTCCCTGTGACTACCTGTCTATCTATCAGTCTATTATCTCAGCTACGTAGCTGTCTGTCTGCCTGGATTTATTTGTATTTACCTGATAATCTGTCTGTGTACCTTTCTGGCTCTCAATCCTTTCCGTCTGTGTTTCAGGCGTACACAAGGACGATCAGTCAGTTCAGTTTAGCACAGCACAGTGCAGAGAGAGAAATCATATTAGGCTAATTACACTAGGTCATAAGCTCCTATTGACAGCTTTATGCTTGGTTTTAATTACTGCCCACTTTCACACAACTTAGCCCCTTCACCCCAAGTAGATGCACCCGCCAAGTAGCTCTGTTGGCCTATCAGAGCGCTCGAATTCAGTCCGCAGTCCAACCGTCCAATAACAAGGCTCAAATACTGTCTGGTAATTTCCTGAAGGCGTTCGTTGCCATGGCGGCTCCTTAGCTGCCGTGGCAGCTAACGGCGTATATTTTTATTTTGTGTCTAATAAGCCAAATCACGGCCCAATAGGAGAAGAGAGGACAAGAGAGGAGAGGAAGCAGTAAAATGTCTGTAGATGATATAAGGACGTAGAGAGATGAGTTTTACCTTAAAACACTGGATCAAGGGCAAGGTGATCTGGACAGACTGAAGTTTTGAACTGTTTCTCTCTTTTCTGTCTATGTTGCACAAACTTCTTAATCAAGTCCAAAGCCTTGCGTCACGTTGAGGCTGTAACTGTGTTGCTACTAGGGAAAGAATGTGGTTGTTGCTGGGGAGAAATATTTTATTGCTGCAGTTCCAATTTTGTAAGTTGGCAGAAGCTAATTTAATTGAAACTCTTGTGTGCAACAAGTAAAGACGCAGTTCATGCGTAGAAATTCAAATGTAGGAAACTTTTTTCTTCACCTAATGCAAATCTTTTCCTCAGGTTTTTTTTACCAAGCACTCTTTTCCATCAGAAGGGTGCTGCAAAAGTGATTACAATCTCCTATTTGAGCTATTCTTATCATGTTAATAGTATTTACATTACTTCATTCATTAAAAAGCAGGAACAATTTTTTTCAAATGGGCAATTAAGGAGTGGCAACTCTCTCAGCAGGTTAATGTTAGAAGTTTAAACTAAGTATGTTTTAAGTTGTCAGTTGTCACTTCAATTTGTTCACTTCGATTTATTTAATTTTTTTATTTTTTATTCTCTCGGAATTACCTTTTCAGTGCGCACTTCTAATTCCTTCTATTTCACTTAATATTAAAATGCTATATATGTGGTGTTAACTTGTGGAGTCACGGTGGGTTACAATAATGGCTAATCACATCAGATCCTCTCACCCCCTTTAAAAAGCAGCAGACAGTTTCATGGGCCTGTGGACGAGTCCAGGCCATATTCTCTGAGAGGAGACTGTAGGTGCAGTCACAAGTCGCAAATGATAATATACAATACCCCAAATAAACATTCAAGGGCAGTGGTGTGTGTCCCTTTTTGAGTTTAATGGATTTATTTTTGCATTGGCTACTAAAATGTTGTGTTTGTGCAAAGGATTTTATTAACTTACTATAAAGGTTGCCTGCAGTCACTCCTATCTGAATACATTTTACATGTACTCAATAAGAAAAAAACAATAGTCTGGCTGCTTACGTGATTGCATGTAAGAGGAGTAAATATCCTTGAATAATACTATTTCTACAAAAAAAAATTATTTTGACTGACAATAGAATTGTTTACACATTTTAAAGTTAGAGTATGCTTACATCTTTACCTAGCTTCTATGCTTTACTATACCATACTATTTTATTTAATCTATGAACCATGTAGATTAGCTCACCAGACATGTGTATACCTACTTTCTTGGTTTTGTGTTGCAAATATTCATGCTGTTTGAGCTTGACAGATAATACGCAACTTTAAGACCTAAGACTTGTCAGGTAGTTTTTGTTTACATGGTAAGAATGACCTATAAGTGTAAACTATTCTAATACAGCAGTAGTGAGCAGTAAGGCATGTTCTCTGTCACCACAAAGCAAACGCGCAATTTCATTTAAATCTCATCTGCAGAATTGCGCCAATCACTACTCAAGCCGTAACATTTGGACAATGATAGAAATCCCCTGTTTGCTCTCTTGCTTCTTCTCACTGTGCCTTGTCCACCCTTCCTCCTGTCCTCCCCTTCCCATTCCCGGTCTCTCCATCTTCCATTCTTCTTTCCCCTCTCCCATCTTAGTCCATCTGTGCTGTCACTTAGATCAATCAGGCTGATTGATCACGGCCTAATTGACTATTATTGAGGTTAATTTTACTCTTAACACTCTTGCATGAACACACATACATGCACAGAACCCTGCTATCACAGCCACAGACAACACATCACACACACAGACACACACTTTCCACGGCAAACCTCGGACCCATCCATCTGCCTTCTGCACCACTTCTGACAGGCTACAGATGACTTACACATGCAAATCTCCACCTTGCCTGACCCTGTGCTGTGTACACCCTCTAATTATACCCAACACATGCACACAAATAAGATTACTGTGTGTGTGTGTGTGTGTGTGTGTGTGTGTGTGTGTGTGTGTGTGTGTGTGTGTGTGTGTGTGTGTGTGTGTGTGTGTGTGTGTGTGTTTGTGTGAAATGAATAACTCCTTGATGAAGGTGAAAGGTAATTGTCATGCAGATATGTTACCGTTGGGTTGCATGTTGAAAAGGTTTTGCTCTCAGTAGTGATGGTAGTTTTGATCGATGGTCCAATGAATTGACTTATATGCTTTTGGGGGTCTGGTGGAAACTTGGTAATTAAGAAAAGCTTGCATTATTAAGAGTTAATAAATTGCACCCTTAAATCCTAATCTCAAGAGAAAAAAGTTTGTATGTGGCGCCCACACGTCCCTTCACTTTTTCTTGTTCAGTTAAATATGTCAATGAACCGTCTTGATATTATTGACTAATGTATGTGTTTTTCCTACAGGTGTGGGCAGTGAATACGGCCGGCCGTTCTGCCAGTGTGTGGGCCAGTGGGAGAACAGGACCTGCCCCACCTGAGGGTTTAGGCCCGCCTGTCTTCCTGAGTGTTTCAGCGACCTCAGCAGTAGTGGATATCCATCCTCCAGCCCAACCCAATGGGATTGTTAGCCTTTACAGAGTGTTCTCTCGGAACCACAACAACCACACTCTGGTAGGTTTAACAATGTGCTTGATTATAACTTGTCCTCAGTTTGGAGGTTGTATTCCTGTACATTTTCCCTTTCCTACAACAATAATAATCCTCACCCACTCTTCATTCACTCCTTCCATTTTGACTTCTTCCTACTGACCCACTTGTTATGTGTCTCTATATGACTTAACTCTTGTCTCCAACCCCATACTTTCCCCTTCCTGTAGCTTTCAGAGGGAACATCCCATCAGCAGACACTCCATGGTTTACTTCCTTACACCCAGTACTGGGTAGGAGTAGAGGCCTGCACCTGTTATCAGGTATTAGTATTGATATATCTTCATACTTAACAGCTACTTTATCATTAGAGTGACATCACAGTTTCAGTCTGGTTCCTATCTGGTATTATTCTTCAAACATACTTGTAGGTGACACCACTGTTTAAAAAAAACACAAACAAAATGATTTAGTTCAACTTAAGAGGTTTGACCTTTTTTATAGCTACAGACAGATTTTTAATTTTCTTGTCCGGATAACATCACTGATGTGGAGACACTTTGCATCAAATTGTTGTCATTAGCTGTTTCATACTGTAGTTTCCATGTCTAAGTAAGCAACTGTAAGTATTATTTAAGTATTTTAACACAAGAAAACAGATTTCCACTTGACTAATATTGTCAATAATAAGGTTATATTTACTACAACCTGACTGCTGGCCATAAATCATTGTATATTTTTACCTTAAAATTCTTGTTTTTCCACTGGGTGTTACTTTTTTTTAAACTGCACAAAAAAACATGAACTCAGTGTTTAAAAATGGTGTATGCATTTTTTCTATCTAAATTTCTGCCATGATCCTGCTGAAATGCTACAAATCTTTGACGTCTCTGTTGTGAACATTTGACAGTGCTGTAGCCAGGGTCAAGTGATTGAACTCCACACCCTGGCGGCCCCCCCAGCCCAGCAGCCCCCTCCGCGCCCTGTCACCCTGACCTCCCGCTCTGTTCAGCTGGAGTGGGACGAGCCTCTGGCACCCAACGGAGTCATCGAGAGGTGAAAAGAACAACATAAAAAAGTGCACTTTGTTTCTGTGTGTTCTCCACAGACAAACGATGTGCACTCAGATTTACTTTAAAGGGAGACAAGAGAACTTATTCCATAATCTCACACTCTTTATCTCTGTTTGCAGCTGTGAGCTACATCTCAGATCACCTTGCCCGCAGCCTCCCCAGCCTGTGCCCCTCCATTGCGTCGAAGGACCAACAGAAATCTGTTTTTTTGGCAAAAGGCTGAGCTACAATGTGACAGGTCATCCATGCTTATTACAAGATGCTCTGACACACATTACAATGTAAAAAAAGAAGAAAAAAGGAGAAGTAAAACACTGCTCAGTAAAACAACACTGAAATATCATTGATGAAAAAATACAACAAATAATTACAGAAAAAGGGAACAATGACAACAGTGGAAATGGATAGGAACTGGCACAGTGTGTTGGTTATGGATCTCTGTTATACTGTGACTTAAACAACTGAACTAATCTGTGCAGGTCTCCAACCCTACTCCACCTATCAGCTGAGAGCCTCCTGCTTCAACAACATGGGCAGCACTGCCTCCAACTGGACCACTGTC
Source organism: Ammodytes marinus (assembly GCF_949987685.1). Lineage (NCBI taxonomy): Eukaryota > Metazoa > Chordata > Actinopteri > Uranoscopiformes > Ammodytidae > Ammodytes > Ammodytes marinus. The sequence continues at coordinate 25,332,033 of NC_137230.1, read as the reverse complement.
ACCACACTCAGCGAAGGTAAAAAATGTGTCCAATCCCAGCAATTCAGAAACAGAAAATATTTCCAAAGTTTCAGTTGTCTTTAAGGGTGTATTCACACATGCCGTGTTAGTTCGGTTGAAACGAACTCAGATGCACTTTCGCCTTCGGTGCGCATCTTTCAGACATGTGTGAATACAGCAATCGCACTCGGGGGCGGACCAAACAAATGCTCCGAGACCCAGCTGAAGAGGTGGTCTCGGTGCGTTTCCAAACGCACTCTTTGTGGTGTGAATTTGATCCGACCCAATTGCAGGAAGCACTGTGGTTTTATTTTTTAATAAATCGCCGTCAGCTTCACATTATGGGAAAGTGTTGTTGTCGCCATTGTCGTTAGGAAGATTAGTTGTGGTTTGACTAGAAGCCCAGAGCGAATATATTACATTTGATAGACAGGACGCGTAAACATGCTGATGTGTTCAGCGATCAGATGAAGGAGGGGGAGCGTCTCCTGCACAGTGACAACAGGTTCACGCTGCGCTTTGCATGAAGTGCGTGTTTTTATTTTGCTTCCCATGTTACGGGACCGTCAATACTATCCCCGTGTCAGTTTGGTGCTGAGCCGCGCCGAACTCACACCCAGCTGACACACGGCTAAATCAGCTGTGTGTCAACTTGAGCCTATTCCTCGCGAGCCGCGCGTCCAGCAGCCACACATTGACACAGGCCTACATATTATAACCATATGAAACAACCATAATTTTATGTTTTTTTTTAAATTTATAGGCTAGATGTAGGCCTATCTATCTATCTATCCATCTATCTATCTATCTATCTATCTATCTATCTATCTATCTATCTATCTATCTATCTATCTATCTATCTATCTATCTATCTATCTATCTATCTATCTATCTATCTATCTATCTATCTATCTATCTATCTATCTATCTACTATCTCTCTCTCTCTCTATCTATCTATCTATCTATCTATCTATCTATCTATCTATCTATCTATCTATTTATTTATTATTTTTAATCCCATATCGTATCAGTTATATATTTTGCAGTTTTCACTTCGTGCTTCCTGCTTCGCTCCACCCCAGAATGTCTGTCCAATGAATGAATGACAACAGATCACGTGTGGTTTTACTTCTTAAAGCTGGTTCACTTGCAAAAGGGGCAATATGAAAGTGGACCACACCAAACAAAAAAAATCTAAACTCTATTTGGTCTGGACCAAAGCTAGCGGACATTCCCAGTGTGAATACACCCTTAATCTTTCTCTCTCTCTCTCTCTCTCTCTCTCTCTCTCTCTCTCTCTCTCTCTCTCTCTCTCTCTCTCCAGCCCCCCAGTACATGTCTCCTTTCACAGTGGATGGTAACCTGACAGTTATTTGGCTGGACTGGGCGACGTCTTTCTCCCTAAACGGGCACCTGAAGGAGTACAGTGTGACTGAGAGCCAGCTGAGGGTCTACACTGGCTTCTACAGCTATCTACATGTTCCACGCACCTCACAGAAAAGTGAGAACACAAACACACACACACTTAGAAATTCAAATAGATAAATAAACACTTTTTGGAAGGAATGTCTACCCCTTCTGGACACACAATACTGAAGCTGCAATTAGTGAAATACACACAAAGGCAGGCAGCGTACTCCAAACAACAACAACAACATAAGTGGTATAGTCTAACTTTGTTTTAACAGGATTGGTTAACATATACCAGTCCTTCAGCATACAATTACTGTTAAAGGATAACATAGTGTTTAAATTAATTAGCTTTGGCTGACTGGTGCACATAAGTATAATGGGCAATAAGCTACTGACATCATGAACATATATCATAATGAAGTGTTTTCTAAAGTTGAGTCAAATTTAATTATTTAATGCATGAGAACTGATGTGATTGGCTGTCAAGGCTGGTAATCATGACGAGCCATGTGTTTGATTGAGGGGATGTGCGGAGCGGGTGTTTCAGAGAATTGGGGGTCGCCATGACAGAATGTGCTGTAGTTGTGACTTGAGAGAGTTTGAGTGTTTACAGGCGTGTAGGTGTGTAAAGAGGATGTTTCCTTTCAATTAGAGCTTTTTGTTTCCAAACAGGAAGTATCTTTGCACAAATGCATCTCAAGCAATCTTCTTTTCATTTTGAGGTTAAAAGCAGCCTCACAAGTCAACCTTCCATTACAATATAATTTCATTCTAATCTGAGGTGTTTTCTTTTTCCCACCGTCTTTCCCTGTGCTCCTCTCAGCTCTGTCATTCCAGGTGACATGCACAACGAACAGTGGCAGTGCCAGTACTCCCACTATCAGATATAGCCCTGCCACAGGCCTAGGTAACACACACACACACACACACACACACACACACACACACACACACACACACACACACACACACACACACACACACACACACACACACACACACACTCACACTCACACTCACACTCAACAAAAAAAAATTCAGTGACTCAGGAGTGTCTGTTTGTTTATTTGTCTCACTACATCTTCCTCATTTCAATTCAGCAAAACTTTATTGGCATGATGTTTTGATAACAAGTGGCGGAGTAAGATAACATTAAAACCAAAGACCACAAAGTACATGGAATTATAATTATATCTGAGTTGGTATCTTATCTATTCCTCTCTCTCTCTCTCTCTCTCTCTCTCTCTCTCTCTCTCTCTCTCTCTCTCTCTCTCTCTCTCTCTCTCTCTCTCTTTCTGCAGACCCTCTGGAGCCTGAGGACATTGGTAAACAGGGCATCAGCATGTCATCAACACCGGTTTACTCTGAGCTCTGGTTCATCTTGTTGTTATCCCTGCTGGGTCTTTTTCTGCTAGCCATACTGCTGGGCCTTGTGCTACAAAGGTATTCATATGTAATACTCAACATGATAGAAGGATTAAGGCCTGAACACAATAGAATAGAATTTCTGCTCACCAAGTACTCTGCACTTGTTAATATGAAACTGCACTAAAACATCAAACTGAGGGGCGCCCTTAGCTCAGTTGGTAGGACGTCCCCCACATGGGCCTCGGCCAGCAGCGGACCCGGGTTCGATTCCAGCCCGCGGTCGTTCTCTGCATGTCACTCCCCTCTCTGCCCCATTTCAACTCTGTCTCTACACTATCAATAAAGCATAAAAATGCAAAAAAAATATCTTAAAAAAAATAAAAAACATCAAACAAGCATAACTTAAACAGATCTCTACAAAACGCAACACACTCAATGTAAAAGAACAGGCGATTTTATCTGAATAAGAACAAGAGCAAAACGGTGTGTATATATTGTTTTTCTTTCTAGAGCCCTGAGGAAGAATCCATCAGCCAGAGAGCGCCCTCCGCTGGTCATGCTTCAGAAGACAAGGAAGGCTGGGGGAGAGATGTACATGGTGAGGGAAGCAGACAAAATATGGCACTTGAAATGAAAAAAACAGTGACAAGGTGGTTGAAAGATGGAGAGAGAGGGGGGGGGGGGTACAGATGGGTTTACAAAATGCTCAAAGCAGAATAAAGGTTAGGCAGAAGATGAGGGGACGTAAAATGGAAGATGGGAAGCAAATGTGAGTTTTGTTTGATTGCATGAATTCACTTGGTAACTGAATTAAAACTCTTATTTTCTCTGGATTGTACACATTTTAGAAAAAACCTGTCTTTGCCACAGCGGCTGTGTCTTAATCTTTGTTCCACCAAAGGGGGCTGAAACAACAACTGTCACTTAAAAGCTGTTACAAGCAGGATGTAATACTTTATGACTTTGCATCTCAGTAAAAAAGAAAGAAATGGAACTGAGTCTGCTTCATGCTAAAACCTCAAACAAATCACAACTTGATTTTTGATTTTTCTTTAATCTTTCATCTTGAGGTAGACTGTCAGCATCCAATCCAGTTAACATCCAGTGTAACATTTGAATGAGAACCTTTAATCTGATATGTCGAAGTTTGATCCAAGCAGAGACATTATTCCTCTTTATCTCTCAAATCCCCCATTACCAATAACACTGCTACTCCACCCTCATCCACTGGTTCATTCATTGATAATTCACTTAGTTGTTGTGTCCATGTTGTCTTGATACTCCTGTATTTTATTCAATGGTGTTTGAAAAATGTATTTAATTTCCCTCTTTTTGAGTCTTTCATGCTTTTTCTTTTCTATTTATTTATCTGTCTTTTCTGGCTCCCTTCCTGTGTATACTACTTCTCTGTCTCTCCTCTCTCTCTCTCTCTCTCTCTCTCTCTCTCTCTCTCTCTCTCTCTCTCTCTCTCTCTCTCTCTCTCTCTCTCTCTCTCTCTCTCTCTCTCTCTCTCTCTCTCTCTCTCTCTCTCTACCCATCTCTCAGAGGTCCTGTCCTGAGTTGTGCTCCAAACATCACCCCAGTTCTGTGCTTCTCCCTGACCGTCCCACAGTAAGACTCATTTCCATATTTACTGTCAAAACCCTAAATGTTTATCTTATTGTCCCCATACAGTTTGACACTGTAGCAGACTGTGTTGAGATCACCAACGTAATGCTTAAAAGCTACACTGTGTACACTGAGGTACGGGATTGAGAATTTGAGTGGGTGCCTTTCTACGCATGTGATGTTTGTTTGTGTATGCATGCTTTTAATGTGTGTGTTTGTGTGGATGTAATAAGATGAATATAACAAGACAGTTATTGGTTCATCTGGGTTTTTCAAGGTAAGACATGTTGGTTTGTCCCTCCATATTTAACCTTTATATGTGCAACAAATACAATTTTATATATCCGTATGACATAGCATCAAGCATAAACATCTGCCACTGAAAACTGTGTTGTACTTTTTTTTATTCTTTGACTTTTTTTATGGTTCAAGCTAAATTGGTTTCACGTGTGTCTGCTGTGTTTTTGCTGAATCTTCTACAACCAAAAAAAAAACAGCCCCAAAGAGCCAATCCTTGCTGAGTAGTGCCCCCTGTTGACGGTTGATATTATAACAATAAAATGATATGTATTTTAACTTACTAAAAATTATAATATTTCTGGGTTAGTAGATGTTTAACAAATCAGTTCAAACATGTAAAACACATTGTTTTCAATACTACCATCTGACTAAGAAAATCCTTTTCAGGGTCTGACAGACACAAAGATAGTGGGCAGCAGCTCACGGTTCAGCCCCATGACTGTGCTGCGGGTTCCCATCCAGACAGACCTCAGCCAGGCTTACTCCCAGCATTCCCTGCACCGCAGTGTCAGTCAGCTGATTGACAGGAAGTCACTCATGCTGGAAGAAGGAAGTTGGGAGAACCCACTAGCACAAGATTCTGGACTGGTGAGGACGGAATTTAAATTAGCATGTTAAAATGACATTTTAAATTAATTTAGCACAATCTCAGAGGACAAAGTGTAGGAAACTGACTTCATTCTGCACACAAACATTGGCATCACAACATACCTTATATCCCTCCACAGAGTATCACGTGTCACCTTTGCTTTCTGATGTGTTCTCTTTCAGTATGTGGAGGAAGATGAGTTTGTGGACGCCATCAAGGCCTTAAATTCTGGGAAAAAAGAGCACACCATGTTCAATGACACTCATCTTTAAGACACAATCCCAATGTCTAATCAGGTATCACAATGATGATAGGTATGTCGCAATTCAGACTTACAGTGAAACATTCATACCTGGTATTGGGCCTAACAGGACGGGTATTAATTAAATATTTGTTAATATTGTTCATCCATTGTGAATAAGTTGACCAAGATGACCAATAATCACTTTTCAAAGTGTACTGGGACAGTGTTAATTATGTATTATTGATCAGATCCAAAGACCTGAGGGGCAGGGAATAGGAATGGCCTGTGGGAGCTAATAGTGTTTTACATGAGTAGAGGCAGGGATTCGACATCCATGAATACAGTACAGATAAGGACCCAGTCAGCTGGGATTAGTGTAGGTTGTGAGTTTAAAAAAAGGCTACAAATTGAATATGTCCATATCTGGATTTTAAGTGTAGAGTAGGTTATATATGAAAAACCCTGCTGAGATTAAGAACAAGAGAAGTTCTTCATGACTATCAGCAAAACGTTTTTTTTTATTTTAATTCACTCTGCTTGCCAATTGTTAATAGTTTAGTAATTTTATTTATGCAGAAAGAAAGATCCGCTATAAACGGTTTACTTGTCACTATTCAGAATCAAACCAGTCTGGAAATCAATGAATGTCGAAAGGTTTTAGTCAGTCCAAACGGACACATGGCCTTGGTGTTAGTTTTATGACAAAAAGAATGCCAACAGTTTTTTTATGTGTTAATGTGGCTGTGAATCACATATGTGCCGTCTGATTGTTGTGATAATGTGTCGTAACTTGAAAGTCCAATCTGAGATTTTTACTGTACCAGTTGTAGACATTTGTTTACTGCAGTTTAAATAGATACAAAAAAAAACTGGACCTAATGGAATCCTTCTTTGTTGTAGTAAAACTAAATGTCTGTTTTTAGACTCTGTGCAAGTTTAAGACTCTCTGCAATGTCCTGTTTGGCTGCTACAGCAGGAATGAAAGATTGATTTTATTTGGATTCCACTGATTTGGCCTTTTCATTTTTTTAAGCTAAACATGGTAGAAATGGCATTTCTTTGAACAAAATGTTGATGTTTCTGTGTGATGATGATGGGTTTTGTGTACAAAATTGAGGCCTACTGTGTTGTTATGAACCTTTTTCCTTTTTATCTTTTTTTTTACACTGTCAGTATTATTTATGGTTGTAAAAAGTTTTATTTATAGATGATTCATTGATATTTTTTGTGTTTTCTGGGAAATTATAAATAATGGTCAAAAAAGCATTTTCTATTTGTGTTTTTACTTAAATTCATTTGAAGCATATTTGAAATATGAACACATCAAGTTTTAAACCATTTACAGTGGTTCACAAAGCAACAGCTGTGTCATTATAGATACAGACATTCCTTTTGCATTATCGTTGTCCAAGAATCCCTCCATACTGTACATCTATCTGATACCTTTGTAGTATATCTTTCAAACTTGAGTGTAAGTTTCATATCCTAAAAATAATTCTTTTTTTATGCAACATTTATTTTCCACTTTTCATTCTTATAGCACAACAATTAAGAGCCGCGCTCCTGTGAAAAAACAGATCTGAGCCAAAGTCAGCTTTTAACAGTTTAATGTTATTTAACTCCATCGTGAGATGAGGAGATGTCAGTATTTCAAAGCATGTTCAAACCATGAACTTCAACAATACACTCGGACATTAAAGACATGAAAAGATGTCACTTGTGAAACAGGAATAGTTGTTCCATGATGAGGTTAATATTGTGCCTCGATTTTAAATATTAGTTTTAACTTGTACAAATACAATTATGAACAGATATTAGTTTGCACATACAGTTGAATAATTTGCATGCTATTCGTGTGTGTGTGTGTGCGTGTGTGTGCGTGCGTACAGGAGAGACAAACACACTTGCGGACACAACTGAGATACTTGTTCCTCACATAGACTTGGACTGGTCGTGGTGATTAAGCTGAAGTGCAAACGTCATTTTAGGAATTATTTTCTGCTGAGTTAGTTCAGAGACGTATTCACCACACACAAACACAGAGGGCCTGTAATTTAGTTTTGCTCCTGCGTCCCTTAAGGGAACATCAAGCTCAAGTCTGAAATTAACAAACTGGCAGCAACAACTGTGCCCTCGCTCAAGGACACCAGTCTGACAAGGGCACTTCTAAAACATTCACAGCCACATTCACAGCTTTTGTCAGCCACGGAGGGAGGGAGAGCTTGTGAAAAGAGAGCTTGTCGAGTGATTGTAAGGGACAGTATGGCTCTGAGCTACACACACACAAACACACACAGGCTTTTATTAAACTCATAAATCACAATGAGGACAGAAGGCGTCTCAGAGAGGAGACTGTCTGAATGGGAAGGTTGGTGAAAGTAAAGCGCTTGGGAGACACACACACTCACACACACACACACACCTTTTGACGCTGAAACAAAACAAAAAATCCTCACTTTGGCAGGCTATCCACACAAACCATGCGCTAAAAACTCAGCAGACACTGGCAGCATTTGTTTCAGCCTGTTTTCCCCTTTTACTGAGTCTTTAGATGTGAAACTACTGATATCACTTGAGGTGCTTGAAACTCATTAACATTGAGCACTGATAGTTTGTTTGTATTACTATTTTCAAAGTCATTTTCACATTTAAGATCCAAAATAATTGATGAAAGGTTTTCAGTAACTCTTAACCTTTTGTTGTTGGTCTGTATACAAGTCACAACAATTCAACTGCATTTCATCAATGTCAATTTACCTCTTAATCTTCAGAGAGTTCAAGAAGGGGAACGCAGACCCACTGTTTTAGTGAACGCAGGTGTAGTTTAAAATGCATAAAAACAGTGGCTCTGAAAGTTCAACGTCAACATAATATTCATCATGGCTCAGCACTGTAGGACAAAGATATGGAGGGGAAAAAAACACATTTTCCTTTTAGCTCACTAACATCTGGCTGGAACATAGTGTAAACATAGCCAGAGAGGAACTGAGGGACGACAGGTAATGACAGACAGACAGATAGGTGCTGAAATACACTTGAGACTTAATATTTTTTATATATATAGAAAATAAACACTAGCAAGTTACTCTAATATTAGTCTTAATAGTGCAAGTGCAAATGTGGTTAGGTCCAATAGCATGATAATGTCAATATAGGCATTGCATGATTATCAACGATATGTACTGAACAACAGTGTAAGCATCAACACACGATCACACACATTAACATATCCATATTAGGATTTGTTCTCAATATGTATGTCTACTTAGTTAATGTATCAACATTTACATCTCTGTACAGGCAGGGACCACATGGTTCTGCTTATAATGTTGAAATGATCAGCTACTTAAAGAGATTATACATCTGATGGATTTGGCTAATTATAATTTCAGGACATTCTTTGTTGCTCTATGTAGCTTTTCTTTTCCTTTTTTTCTTTTTTCAAACAGTTGTCGCAACACAAAGAGTACCGTAGATCAAAAACTGGCTTGGTTACCTTTATGTATGCACATCAAACAGCCAGTGGATCTGATGGGTTCAAGCAGTAAAGACGCAGGCTAAGCTCACAAAATGACAATGCTAATTAAGGGTTGCTTCCGTTTGACTTTAAGCTGTCCTTTTAGGTCTCCCCAACTATATCATAACCAAAGGCAAGGTGCATTGTTATTGTTTACTAAAGAGCAAACACTCATATTTTAATTGGAAGTGCTACTAAAAAGTACAAAGTTCAAGCTATAGATAAAAATCCCCCAGGTGTCGGAAAGCAGGATGGCCTTTCCAGTTTTAATCTATCTCAAGATAATTTACAATTTACAATAGAGGCTGATGATTTAATATGTAATGCCTATCAATTCCAGCCATCACTCATTAAAATGTAATTTGGTCTGGTGTAAATCTGTCATGGCCTATTTACTATCTATGGTCATGGCACGATTCTAGTCAAATCCAAAGAGTGGACAGGTCTGTTACGTGGCTTTACAATGAGCTGAGTCTTCACAAGCTTTTGGTCAGAAAGAAAACTCACAAACAGGTTGGTAAAATAAGTTAAATAAGGCACTGCAACAATCATCCAAAACAAAACATAGACATTTAACCATCTGTTTCAAAGGGAGTAAAGTGATGTAGTGTAGGCCCTTGTATTGAACTGAGTGTAGGTATATTGTGTGATATAGTGTAAAAAAAAATATATACATAAATAATAATTAGTGTGATCTTGCGACAGTAACCATTTATCTTTCTAACTTTCAGAATAGCGATAAAACATGTACCGAAAGATTTCTCACTGTTTCGACATCAAGGAAAAGTCATAGATATAAAAGTCTATATTGTTAGTGTTAATTTGAGATTTTGAATCGATGAAAAACTTCCCTCAAACTGTTCCAGTTACAATGTGTTTTCAAATTCACATTTAGATATTTTTCATGAACATGTGTCCAATTGCTGCATTGGATTTCACAGCAAACGTGTGTACGTGTCATAGCAGGAAAAGCACAGACATCACTGTAACATTTTTAAAAACGGCCGCATTCCATTTAGGTGAGCTAGTTTCAGCGTCCTGGTATTGTGCATGTTGGCTCGTCATGAATGACTGGAACACTTGATGGAACTGAGCCTTCAGTATTGCAAATAGTTTCACCTGTGCTTTCCCTGCTATAGCAAGTCAAAATGTCTGCTGTTAAAAAAGCAGGTACAAGCAGATCAAAATGCAGTTGGCCTGTAACTACTATGTATACAACATATCAGCATATGGCATGTTGTGGAAACCACAACCCAAAGTGTTGGTTGAGCTGTTCTGCATCTTAATTCCATTGTTGCATAGTTGTCGCTGAGCTGTCAGACTGTTGGCTTTTAGTGTCATTGCTTCAACAACAATAACCATTGTGTCTCTGGCTGCATTAGGATCCAAGTAGCTGCCAAGATTATGGCCAGGGTAGCATGCCTAAGGTAAGATGAAGTAACAAAATTAACGGCACGACTATCATCTGAGTTCTGTCTCTCAAGGAATGCTTTGACAAATGTATATGGAACTAATGCTTAAAACAATAAGTCTATTCATTGTTTGGTCAATCACAAACAATGTAATTTAAACATCTGTTGGTTTTGCTGCTTTTTTGTTAGTATTTTTTGTAATTGGGTCATTTAACCAACAAATCTAAAAGTCAAATAATAATGTTAGTCGTCTATCAACACATTTTCTATATGGGTCTTTCTGTTTGAAAAGCACATGTTTCATGTAAGCTTGAATTTAGGTCAGGTTCTGAACAAAAGTAGTATCTAAATCCATAAAAACACTTTTGTAATCTGATAAAAGTACAAGGTGTGCCTTTGTTAATTATATTGTTCTCCCATTTGTTAGAGATATGGGATAAAGCATCCCTTACATATAGCCTGAAACCCAACAAGTACTGTGCTTTGTTTTGCTTTGTTTTTCCATATTCTTGAGTTAACAACATCAACACAGGGAGAGATACCAATGGCAGCAGTTCTCCAGCAGACATGAGCCTGAAAGTATTCATCTCGTGGCCAATCTGTTAAGACAACATGAAGCAAATGCCAAAAGCAAACAGAGATAGTAGGTACCCAGCAGATTTTAGAAGTGTGAGATATAGATAAGATCAAGAAACAAAATGCATTGCTGGCCTGGTTGATATGGGTATGCTGTTACACTTGGGATGTTGTGACTGCTTCTTCATGTCAGATTGTGTAGTCAAACAAATGACACCAATGTTTTTCACTGAATTAAATAATAAAAAGGGTAGGAAGCAAACTGAGGGTAAAGGAAATTTGTCCTGAGACACAGACTCATTCAAAGATGGTAGCATCTTGTTTGAAGTCCCAAAAGAAGAAGCTCTTTTATCCAGTTCCGTCATGAACCACACCACCACACACAAAAAAAAACACTGTTAGGGTGGAGTGGAAAGTGGAATTAAAAAGCATCTGAAGTTGTTTCCTGCAGCTGATGCCACATTCTTCCCTCTGCTGTGATACGAAGGCCTCATCCTCTCTCCGACATGCACCTACAGGATCTAAAAAAAAATAAAGAATTCTGCCGTCACAGGCTGCTGTCCTGATTGGATGGCTCAGGGGCCAACTTCCTGTGTCGCGGCGAGGTGGATGAAGCCAGTTTGGTTGGGGAGGGGGAGGCGTTGGAGGAAGAGTCGCTGCTGCCACCAGCGTCAGAGGTGGAGGGCAGGGAGGAGAGGTGTGGTACTGGGGGAGCCTTCTTCCTCCCCAGAAAGCCTGCACCGTCCAGTACTCCCCTCTTCCTCACACCCAGCTCCACCCCTGATCCCAACCCTTCTCCTCCCTCCTCTGTCTGCGGCTGGTGTACCTTTCGCCTGACGTCACCTCCGGGAACAGGGCTGTCGGGGGGAGGTTGTTGTGGAGACGTGTCCTGTCCGCCTTCCGCAGCATTAACCCCGCAGACGCCAGCGGTGGTCGTAGTAGCTCCGATGGTTGTGGCTCCGGAGCTGGAAGAAGTGGCCGTGCGGTAAGCCCAGAGCTCCATGACTGAGCCTCTCCTCTCACCGTCGTCAGGCCCAAAGTCACACAGCGAGCGGCGGGCATCTGGGGTGTGCTGGCTGGGGCCCTGTGTGGACGTGGGCCCGGTGCTGTCCAGGACACCCCGACTCAGGCTGAAGTTCTGGAAGTCTCTATAGAAAGAAGTATAAGGATGGAGTCAGTTACTAGTGGGTGGATAGATATACATGAACGAAAATGCAGGAAAATTCTGAATTCTCCAAAGATAACCAGATTATTATCACGAATGGCACGTGGGAAGACTGTATTTCCTCACTTCTGCACTGCATATTTTTCCCATCTCTCCCTGCTCTGTCCATACCTGATTAGCTACACATTGGCTTAAATCTTTGTTACCTTTTTAAGTATCTAGCTTGAGATCATTGTTTTGTATTAATTGGTTTTAGGCTTTGAGATATTCGTCATGAAAGTTCTGCCACCACCACCCCAACACAATAGAGGTGAATGGATTTCCATTTGTGGTGCATACCACATAAATATAACTCAAACAAATCAAAAAAAGAATCAAGTGCACTGAAGCATTGTCTTTCTTTTGTTTTTGTACCACGGGTGAAGCGACCCTTTAATATTCCTACACACTGAGACAAACATTATCTCACCGGTAGCTGTGGAAGGACTCGGTTCGCCGTGCGCGGGCCAGCAGGGGGCTTTCTCTGTAGGGTCGCACAGCTCCGTAAGTAGCCTGGCTCTCTGGAATGGGCTCCTGAGCCTGTAACTGCAGACTTTAATAAAATGTAAGAGTAAATATTAGTCGACAACCATGTGGTGGAATGGATGTTATTTATCGTGATCTTGGTATTGCAACAGATGGATGTATCCGTGTGTGTGTGTCTCTGTGTGTGTGTGTGTGTGTGTGTGTGTGTGTGTGTGTGTGTGTGTTTAAGTGTGCTCACCTGGAGCAGGATTCTCTGAGCCGTGTTTGGTGCAGCAGAGAGGGGGCGGGACTGATATTTGGTGTGGCACAGCGGGAGGTGCTCAGGTCACACTGGTCCAACAGCTGCAGGAGCTCCTCCTCTGAAGGTCCACCTACATCTATCAAACACAGGAGCAGCTTCAGAAACACACGTATACAGCATTTCATCAAAAGAAACAGTTATATTTAATCCTAGAAATGATCCACTGTATAGCCGGCATCTAAGTCTTGTTGTAATGTCTGGATAGATTTACTGTACTGTACTGTAGCCATCTTCCTTTCTTTCTCCCCCTATCCATGTCCGTTTCCTCCTCACCCTCTCTCTTCCTCTCCTCTCCTTTGTTAGCGTTGTCCATGGCAGTGGTCAGGTCCCACATCTGGATGCTGCCGTTGCCTTGACCGGTGAACAGGTAGCGCCGAGGTCGTGACCCCATGCGGCTGGAACCCTCACACTCCCGTACCATGAAGCAACAGATGGTGGTCCCATCCACTGACTGCACTTCACAGATTCTGATGAAAAACACGAACGTACGTGCGCGCACACACACACACACACACACACTTTAAGATTAAGCATGCAAACACAAAAAGGCCAAACAGAAGCAGCAAATGCTAACAGAGAAGTGGAATAATAATGTGAAAGAAATTTAAAGAATAGGTTCATGACAGTAAAAGCCAAAACTGACCAAGAGTCAGAAACTGAACTGAAAAGAGTGAGCCAGATGGAAAATATTCTACCTCTTCCCTGTAGACGAGAGCCTCACATACAGTTTCTGGGTGATGGGGATCACCTTCTGTATGAAAACCTGCTGATCGTCTCGCTCTCCAAATGGACCTGGGAGCAGAAAACACAATGTTACTTGGGTTGACAGAAGAAGCATTTGCTAAATTAAATTTCAGCCTGGGACAGATAGGCGTCTTGGGCTTGGTCAAAATTGAAGGACCATACTGTAAAGCTATAGAATATGAACAGTATGACGTCAGGGTTAAATAGATTCCCGTAGTTGTCTATGTATTCGTCATCTACAGTATGCCTTTTACAGAACAATAACTTCTTACTATTTCAATATTATGCACTCTGATGTTTCAGATGCGCACAATCATATAAATAGTTCCTGGAACTTGTGGCCCCCTGCCCCTTAAACTACACCTCCAATTATATACAACAATCATGCAACCACAGTCCTTTTACTGAAATGAAGTTAATACTGTACAGGGACCAACAATAATGTCATTTGGCACTTAGTCAGGCAACAGGGGTTAAGAATCTAGGCCTACTGGCCCGAACAAAACGTGTACTGGCCCTTAGAATTTCCCATAAAATACCACACACTATAAAAGTGCGGCCAACCTTTTCCCCCTTTTTTAAAAACGTGGTAAACCAATGTGTTCAGCCTCTCAATGCAGCGATGAGACTCCATGGGCCAATCCGAATAGTCCAATCTCCTAACTTGTCATCAGATCTGGTGCCAGTCTCTGGCACCAGATCGCCATAAGGCACAGAGATATTTGAAACTAATCCATTATCGATGTAAAGCTGAACAAGGTTTCAGAAATTTTGTCTGATTTTCCAAGTGACTCCATATTTAACCACGCCCATTTCTGACACCAGGGAAGTGGCTCTCCATTACCTAGGTTGTTTGTGGAGCTCTCCAAAACTTGATAAAGTGGTCAAAATTCCTTTTCATGTAGATCAAGATTATTGAGAGAATATACAGTATATTATTTTTGTTAGTGGATATATATAACGTAAATAAAGTCCTTAGTCCTTATGGAAAATATATAATTATTAACTGCACAGAGCATTTATTGTATGTTCTTTTTTAAATTTAATTGTTCTTGTTGATATATAAAAACTAATTGTAAACAGTAAATTAATAAAGCTACCTTATATTTTTTTAATTAATTGTACACAATTGAATTCATTGATTTTATATCAAAAATATAATTTCAAGTAGGGAAAATAGGAACCTAGAAGGTCTTTAATTTACCAAAATAATGGTAATATGCAAGGCAATTCATTTATATTCTTTTTGTTGATATGGTTTAATCAAGTAGACTTCTATTGATAATTGAGTGTTAATTGTAATGGACCTACAGTGCAGTAGGTGGCGCTATGCACCTGTTCATATTAAAATTGAATTAGTCTTGTTGATTTATAAAAAATAATTGTACACATTAAATGACCTGGTATTGATTTCATATAAAAAATTAATATTTCATGTCATAAATATGTATTTTATCCCAGTGTATCAATATTAAGTGTTTATAGAAAAACAAGTGCAAAAAGTTGAAGACAGAAGACAAAGATGGCCCTGTAAAAGGGTATGTAAACAAAGGGGCCCAACGTAGCTAGCAACATGCCCATTAACAGAGCCTAGGCTTTGTATTAACACTGGATTTTTTTCAATTAAAACACAGTACTGACAGGTAGCAGATTGTGAGGAGATATTCACTTTTTCACGCTTGTTTTCAAAAGTGATTTTGAAAACAAGCGTCCTCCAGAATGGCTGACTCCACCTTTTAACTCACCTATATCGTTCCCAGAGCAGTAGCTCCCGTGGCTCTCCGTCTCCTCCAGGGAAAGTATTTTGAAGGAAGCCAGAGGGGTGGAGCCAGGCTGGGTAGAGATCATCCCTCTGAACCGAGTCACCGTCCACGTCCGAACATGGTTGTTGTCCGCACACACTGACCCACGCAGAAACAACAAACGAGATTCCAGTTGCACAGGAAACAACCAGGTGCAAACACATGAAGAAGAGATTTGGAGATTACGACCTGCTCCATCTCCCTCAGTCATCCCTCTATCATCTGTCATCTGTCTGTCTAATCCTCTGTTACTATCCTTTACTCACCTGACACCAGGTGTTTCTCCGACAGCATAATCTTTGTCACGGGGCTCCTGTGCACGGTGAACGTCTGGAAGAGCTGCGGGCCCGATCCCACTGTCTCCGGGTGTTGCACGATCACTCTCACCGCACCACTGCTGGTCCCGTAGGCTATCTCTATCCAGTTCCCACTCACACCTTAACGTAAAAACACACACAACAGTTTTATGTCAGCTCAGTAACTGTGTGAGTAATGTTCAATTTGTCCCAGTGGAAATGGGCAAAAAAACACATTTATGTGCAGGATTTTCTACTGACTGGTTTTAGGAGTGAGGTAGACAGACAGCGCAGTGATGGCATCGTTTGAAGGGTCATGATAAAGCTCCGTCACTAGAAGATCATTATCTTTCATCCTCAGTGGAAACTTTTGCATGTCTGGAAAAAAAAATGTAAGTGACATTTTAATTTGTTTAGCTTTTTTTTGGCATTGTTATGCTTTATTGATAGTGTAGAGACAGAGTTGAAATGGGGCAGAGAGGGGAGTGACATGCAGAGAACGACCGCGGGCTGGAATCGAACCCGGGTCCGCTGCTGGCCGAGGCCCATGGGGGGGACGCCCTACCAACTAAGCTAAGGGCGCCCCCTTAATTTGTTTAGCTTTGACAGCATTCGATGAAATCTGGATCCATAGTATTTGCAATTATTGACTCAAGATTCTTTAGATAAAAATTATTGTTGGTTCTTTTGTCCCAGTTACTTCCATTCGACTTTCCTAACTTCACAAAAATCCAATAAGCTGCGTTGCAGAAGGATGCTGGGTTACTGTGTGTGTGTGCGTGTGTGTGTCTATGTGTACCGATGTAGTAGATGGAGCCATTGTTGCAGCCCAGTAATAGGAAGGATCCTGCTGTGTCACAACTGGTAATAGGAACCACATCTTGAACCTAACACACACACACACACACACACACACACACACACACACAGAAAGGTGAACAGATCAGTTCAGTGTCATTCCATGTAGTCTCTCCATTAATAGCACATACTCCGTGGAATGCAGGCAAACAGGATACAAAAAGGCAAGAAAAATGCACTTAAAAAACACACTCACTGAGGCCCCATAATCTTAATATAATGTTCGCTCACCGAGTAGAACAGTCAAACACAAACATGTTTAACCACTCCTCGACCATCTCTGTACATCTTGTGCACACACACACACACACGCACACACACGCACGCACACACACACACACACACACACCCACCCTCCTACCTGCCAGTGTTGTGTGACAGCATTCCACACCCCAACCTTCCCCGTATGGCTTGTAGCAACCAGCTGGTTCCCAATGAAGAAGAGATCATCCACAGGTACGCCGAGACTGAATACACCTGGGGTGGAAGGGGGAGAGGTAGGAGTTAGTGTACAGTTGTGTACTTGGGGAGAGTGAGTGTTGACTGAAGGCTGTGACACAGAGTTTGCAGGAGGTCAAAGGGGCCACAAATACAAATATTATTTCGGAAGCAAGTGAATATGTTATATTTTCAAGTAGCCCAATTTTTTACAAAGTAACATTCTTTACCATCCCTGCAGAATTTGAGAGATCAGTTTCCTGACTAAATCCCACTTCCTAAAGTCCAGTAGCGTCAGTAGAAACCCCTGATTAAACCTTCAGTGACTCTCTGCCTACCTATCTCATTGCCATTGCCTCCATCTTGAATGTTCCACAGAATGATGTTGCTCTCAGACGCGGCGGCCACCATCTTGTCCTTATCACCGTGCGGCCCACCTACCACTTTGGCGTTGAGTGCGATGCGTTCAATGGTCCAGTCGAGGTACGGGGAGGAGAACACCTGCTGCCATCCAGTCGATTCCTTTATCCTGTAGTGAGAGCACACACACAGACAAACAGCTTACTTCAATTCTTATTCTGACTCAAAGGATTAACCATAATACACTGTTTCATCATTTTGATGGAAAGGACATTTATAAACAATGTGGTACAGTTTGAGATTTCATCAACAAATAACAATCAGTGTTGCAAAAACACGCACATATATAGAGCCGTATGGCAGAAACATTTTGGCACCTTTTATTCACTGAATTTCATTGAGGTTACTTTTATCTTTACCTCATATTAAGCCTCTTTGTGAGGCATATCAAAATTCACTCCCAACTGTATCAGAAGTTTAAATGTTCAGAATAACCAGCTTGTAGAAACCAGCTTGTGCACTAGTACTGATATATTGTAGGAGCATTTAGTGAGAAATGTGAGACACACGAGGCATAATGACTCCAACTTCCCATCATAAATAATTAAATCTAACTCTCCCACTTTGAAATAAAGAGTGGATGGCGATGTTTTAACTGACCATGTTGTGGCAGCATTACCTGTAACAGATAACAAAGTGTGCATAAGCTGCGACAATCCAGTTGTGGTGTCCCGCTATAATCAGCACCTTCCTGGGGTCAACCACGGGACCTGAACACACACACACACACACACACACACACACACACACACACACACACACACACACACACACACACACACACACACACACACACACACACACACACACACACACACACACACACACACACACACACACACACACACACACACACACACACACACACACACACACACACACACATAAACACAAAGCTTTTTTAGCCATGTTATCAGAATGAATTTCTTTCTTATTCACTTTCACATTTTTGTCATTTTCTAAATTACAGAATTGAATGGAAATGTGAGCAATTTATTGCAGCTCATTATATTCTCAACAGAAAACCGGCTGATGAGAAACTAGGCTAGCTCAACCAGTCCTGTTAGTCAGTGCGCTAAAAGGATGTCAGATCACATTAGCTCCAGCATTAATGCACACTCACAGATGTGGACGAGCCTAAACAGCACATGTACTATCCTCTCTTACTCGCGCACACATACAAATGTGACACACATAGGAACATCTAGAAACATGGTCAAAGAAAGACATGATCTGCTGCGCACTACAGCACATGCAGTACACGGTCTGTGAGGTGTGAAGTGCTGCTCATAGTCCTGCTTACAAGTCACTATCCAAACAATATCATTGCTACTTGTTATTTTATTTACTGACGCAGTTTGTGGTGGCTGTCTGTTCCAGGCGTGCCAGAGAGAGAAGGGTGAGGAGGGGGACCAACACGGGTGAAGCCCTCCGCTCCACTCGGACTCGGCCGCTCATCAGTGGAGCCAGAGGCTGCGCAGACAGGGCTCAGTTTACGGCCAGGGATGGCTGTCAAGGAAAGATACAATAGGATTAATAAATAGAAAGTTCTGCTGGTTTGTATTTGTGTAGTTTTCTGTGACTAAAAAACCCAATTTGTTTCATTCCTGCAAGGAACATCAATTGAATATAATGGTAAAGTTTGTTTACTCTATTTTCAGTGAACTTCACTCATGTCACGTCTTTACCTGGGGGCGGCAGGTAACCATGGAAGAGAACACTTCCACATGATGAGCGGTCCAGCTCCTCACACAGCAGCAGGCGCCGTACTGCAAACACACACACACACACACACACACACACACACACACACACACACACACACACACACACACACACACACACACACACACACACACACACACACACACACACACACACACACACACACACACACACACACACACACACACACACACACACACACACACACACACACACACACACACACACACAAAGTCCATGATGACAAGAGGAACATGATGTGACTTTCTTAATTAATTACTGTCAAACATGACTTGAGCTGGCGCAATCAACTGTAAATTAAATTGTATGTCATTTTTGTATTGTAACTACTTGCTAAGAATTGTATTATACTGAAATGTATTGCTGTGCATATTAGGATTTTAAGTAGGGGGGCAGTTTACACAAAGGTAACTTTCCCATTATTTGCCAAGTACACAGACAATGCAGGGAAGTTACAAACACTGAAACAGGAAGTAAAACAAACATTACAGTGCATGGAACTAAAAGTAATAAGGTTGTGAGCGACTCATGTTGTATTTAAAGCCAAAAACAACATTTGACTTGACAGTAAACACTTTAACATAGTTCAATTGTACTATAACTGTTCAAACTGTGTGCTGAAGACAAGCTTTGCAACAACAATGCACTGCCCTTTGATATAGGGCAGGTGTATTATGAGGTCACTGTCTGTGCTAAGAACAGGCTGCTACTTCCATTTCCTCCAAAGCCTATGCACAGCAACACACCTAAAGGGGTTATTCCGTAAAACTCTGCTTCATGTCGCAGGACACTGATGTTGACACCCCTACAGAGAGAAAAGAAGCATTAGTAAGCTCTGTGAGACCATGGTTGAAATTAAACACAAATATTTCATACAATTAACATCTGGGGTTATTATCTGAAAAGTATTAGGACTTCTTACCGCAGGTCCAATTCTTTGGTTCGGAGGAAATTCAAAATTGGTGCAAAAGCTGTAGGGTCTCTGTCAATAAATATCTGGAAGTGGAGGAACACATAATGTGATGTAAAGGCACAGCCTCATATCAGCAAATAAAGGAAAGTAATTAGTTCCTAATCAAATGATTGTACTGTCATGTAGTGTGTTACCAGGGAAGTAATGTTCAGGTTAAACTTTATTGTCACTGCAGGAAAATTATTTGGTCAATGGAGTAAAAATGTTTACAGAGCACTAAAATAGTTCTGAGATGATTGGATGATTAATTAATTGCCCAAAATGTAAGTGCTAAAATCAGTAATTATTTACAGTAATGAAATATATTGAGCAAAAAGGCAAAACATCTGCTTATTCCAGAGGATTTTCAGCTTTCCTCTCTAAAAGTTATAACTTTGGTTTTGCTTTCACAAAACAATGGGCTGTTTCACCACTTTCTGAGATCGTATTGGCCTAACAATGACATCATATTAACAAGTGGATGAAATTAAATAATTGAAAACATTGACTGCGACACAGCATTTGTCTCATATGTTCTCAAAGACTATTATGCCCTATCTTATTTGTTATTTGACACATTCACATATACTGTAATTTTAGGGCCATGCATCATATTTCAGTAAATTGCGGCACAACAGAGAAAATGACGTGACGTCCTATGTGCTGGGAGCAGATGCTGTCCTACAAATAAGAACCAACAAAGGCTATACTCACAGCTCCAGTTTCATCCCGCAGAGTGGATATCCTTCCACTCAGCAAACTGCGAAGCACACACACACACACACACACACACACACACACACACACACACACACAGTGTATAGGTAACCGAAGCACTTCTCAATTTCCATTTACCAGCAGTGTTACCACCAGCTGAAGCAAACACACAGATGATCTGCACAGCAACAAATGCCCTCACTTGTTGACTTTGAACTACAGCACAGTCCTGCATCAGTATGTCCTGCATGTTTGTATGAAGAACCGCTTAACATTGACTTCACACTGCAGACAGCTGGGGGCAGAGAGAATGACATGCAGGCAGACAGGTGCACTGGCAGGCACCGGCATTTAGCACTACTACTTGACTGCTGTCAAACTGTGAGCTCAGTCCACTGTTTGAGTTTGTTACGGCTGGTATTTGCCCGGCCCCAATCGGCTGTTTCACGTTAACATTGGGCTTCCCTCAAGGGCAGGAATCACACATATATAACTCACTAGAAACATGTGAAAATACCCAAATAAACTAAAACATATATATTTAGTCCAGCTATTTGTAATGTTACATTCTTGATCCCAAAAAAACCTTAAAACAAGGCATGGCCCTCTGTCACAGTGTCCATATTTGATACTGGATGGATGAGTACAAGACTTCTGCCTCACCATTTCAATCTACAACTGACTTTATTTTCCTACCTCACTCCAATCATAGCAGACTGTAATTGGAATCCATCACAAGATTGGAATATAAAGAAAGCCATGGACGAGATTATGGAACATCAGTTTTTAATTTAATTTAAATTTTTATTTATTTATTTATTTTACTATGGAAAAGGGGTAGGATTAAATAAGTGTATACTTCTTCCTGCTCCTTTTCAGGCATATCTCAGCAATACAGATAATTTGTTTTCTTTTATTTTTTATTTTTTTGTGAAAACATAATTTTAGTTTATTGTATTTCCATGCTTTTCATTTTGTTTTGTATGTTTGATATGTCTGAAATAAATGTAATCAAATCAAATCAAATCAACTCCATATGTTCTTCATAGTAGACACTCAATGATGGACAAAGGTTGCTAGTACTTAAATTAATTCCAGAAGGGAAAAGCAGAAATAATAACATTTCACAATACGACTTGGATAGCAAGATTCTCATTAGAGATGAGGTGGGAATAGCCTTTGTGCAAACAGGCCAGATCTATTCCAAACTTCATCTGCTTTTGAAGAAGAGTCCATGTGCCAACAACATTTAACCAACCTTGAGAAGAAAGAGTCCGGGACCCACATCAGGGTCTGTCTGGAGGTGCAGAATCTACAACATAAAGACACAACAGTATAATGATGTGAAGAATATTTGGGGTCAGTAAGTAACCCTAAATGTCAGGAGCATGAAAAATTGTGGATGGATAATTTCTTGACCAAGAGGTATGTCATTCTTGGGATTGCCTTGCTGAGGAAGTTAATCGCATTGCATCAATGTTGTAATAGGCATATAGATGTACAGTGCGTTTAGTTTGAATGATAAGAAAACCCCAGTGTGTGTGTGTGTGTGTGTGTGTGTGTGTGTGTGTGTGTGTGTGTGTGTGTGTGTGTGTGTGTGTGTGTGTGTGTGTGTGTGTGTGTGTGTGTGTGTGTGTGTGTGTGTGTGTGTGTGTGAGTGAGTGAGTGAGTGAGTGAGTGAGTGAGTGAGTGAGTGAGTGAGTGAGTGAGTGAGTGAGTGAGAAAGAAAGAAAATGAGAAGAATCGTAATGAAGTTGCTGGACTAGACACAACCTGGAGTTGTGTATCTACTCCAGCAACATCCATGGCTGCTTGTCAATGCAGATATCATCAGAGACGTACGTAGCCACCGCTCAAATTCCCCAAATGATGACTATCATCTGTTGAGTTGTCCTGTTGACGGATCTTACCTCGTTCCGCCGACGTTTAACTGGATGATATCTCCCATCCCAGGCGTTAAATTGTTGCCATTCGTAGCCATGATGGAGCGAACCGACGGGCTACTGTACGGGAGGAGAGTCACTCTTCCGTTATAGCCCTGTCTGTCACGAAACTAGCTTGCTAACGCTCCTCTCCCCGGCTCAGCCGATGTCCCGACTCCTCAGCCTCACAGCCTCTCCCTCGTCCCACCTTCCATAAAATATCCGCTATATGCACCCTATGCGGACAGCGTCCATGTCGTAAAGCCTCCTCATAGTGGGCGTAGCAATACAGGGGGAGCTTTTCATCCACAAGGCAGTCGCACAATAATTCCTTTATTTTCCTGCAGGGCTTGTTTGCATCACTGCCAGTGCCTTGCATGTAACCAAATCGTGCATAACATCTTGCGCAGAATGTTAGCAACGTGAAACAGCTGTACAACCGTCTACAAGAGAGGCGAGAGTGTTCATGTCCGACAACTTCCGCTTTCGCCTAAACCACCTAATTGGGCCCTTAGTCTTCTGTTTTAGGTAAAACATATAGTGTTTGTTTATATTTTAATGCGTTTTGTGAATATGTGAGTTGTAGATACATAATTATTATAGCAAAGGTGTATCATCTTTCACGAAACGCTGCCACCAAAACTATCATTACGTAGCCTATGTGAACAATCTTGACTGTTCGTCGAGCTGCTGGCTGCTCCCCATCACGATCAAAATTGAGTGCGCTTGATTTTATGAAGACAGCAACCACGCCATGCCTTGTTGTGCGTTATTGGCCCCCCAAAACTACGCTAACGCCTAAGTTATATAGAGGTATTTTAAACATTGTATTCAATGTAATGACAGTCATTTAAACCCCACGTGTTGTACTTATTTTGAAGGTCTCGTGGTGGTAACCCTACACGACTGCGTTTTCTGCGCGCAAACAAGCGTTCTCAAAGCCCAGCCCAGCCCCTCCCACTTCTGCTCAGAGAAAGGGACTGAAACCCAACAACATATTATATGACGAACCAGCATTTTTGTACAAGCTTCTCTTTTTTCCGCTTTTTCATCAGTATGTAGCCCTGGTCTGTTTATTTATGGTAGTTTCCCCTTCCACGGTAAGTCTTTTCACGTACCTAACTTTATGTTAGCTAGCCTATATGTTTATTTACCTTTCCTGCCTTTGCCTGTTAGCCGGGGAAAGTTAGCTTAGGAGTGGGAGGCTGAACTTCTGAAAGCTAACGCTGAATATTAGCCAGAGCCTTTAAAAGTTAAGTTAGCTATACTAATTCTTTTGAGTGACTGGTGTTTTAGTGTCCTGTAAAAGTTAAGTGTATTCGCCTCTCAGTACAAGTTACTGGTAAAGTATTCAACGCAAGTTAACTTCTCAGTAGCTAACTAAGCTATGTTAATAGAAAAGATGTTACTTAAATTATTGCAAGAAGGTTACAGTAGCCCTCTAACGCAAACGCCTTCTCTCCCTATCGCCATGTGTCATATGTTTGCAGTCCTCCCTGCTTCAGCTCTACTTTGTTGAAAGCTAGGCCGGAGAAGAAAAAAATGGACGTGTGACCAGCTCAAACGGAGCCAAGGAAAGTAAGGAAGCCCACAAGTTGTGTCACGATGTCGGAGGAACAGGAGAAAGGCTCTCCAGGTACGGAGGGGAACATGCCTGGGGAGACTGCGGAACAAATGCCCACTGATACTCAACAGGCACAAGGTGGAGCATCTGTGGCCTCGCCAGTGGCATCGCCTGCGCCCTCCATAGCTCCTGCCACCACGGCAACGGAGGATGAGGATGACAGCGACGATGAGTCAGAAATCCTGGAGGAGAGCCCCTGTGGTCGTTGGCAGAAACGCAGAGAGGAGGTAAGGGTGCGCGGGAGGGCGATTTAAATCATCATTTTGACGCAAAACATTTCTCTTGATCGCCATCGATTAGACCTGAGAGGGAGTTTTGACACTTAAGGCCTTACCTATATCAGATTACTTGATGCATTAATATCGTAATTTATATATGTTCCTACTGGGACTGCATTACATTTAAAGGTGGAGGGATTCTGGATAATGCTTGTTGCCAAAATCACTTTTGTCAAAATCAGTAAATATCTCTTCACGATCTGCTCCTGTACTGTGTGTGCGCTGGGGGGGGGGGGGGGGGGAATCCAGTGTTAATACACAGTCTAGGCTAGCTGTCAGTATCAGCAGGGCAATACTGCACTCTATCCAGTTTGTTATCCTATCAGTAGGTTTACGTACAGGGCCAAAAAAGCTCATTGCTCATCACAAATGTGGTCTTTATTGTACATGTAATTGTTCATTAGTAATATGCAGAAGCACAAGTGTTAGTGTAGACTTAAAAACTAAAATTATGGAGGACAAAGAAAAGGAAATAAATTATCAAATAAGTCAGACAAAGACCACGTAAGCTGAAACAGGAGGAGGAAGATGTACTACAAGTTTATTTTTTATTTATTTTTCGTTGGTGTTTTTTTTTTTTTGTGTCCTAAAGCCGTTTTCTGTTCACTTCTACTTTAGGTGAATCAGCGTAATGTCCCAGGGATAGATGCTGCATACTTAGCCATGGACGCAGAGGAAGGGGTAGAGGTAGTTTGGAATGAAGTCATGATCTCAGAAAGGAAGAACTTCAAACAGCTGGAGGTGAGTCTCAGTGTTATAGAGTATAAATAAAACAGTTGCACTGATTCCCATCTAGTCCTGTGAAATGTTCAGTTATTTGATTATGGGACAGTAAACAAAACATGCGTTTCTGTGCTAAAGTGTGGTAAAGATTTAGGAGTACATCTCAAAATGTTAAAAAAAAAGAACAAGAAGAAAAAGAAAAGCAATGTCAAAGGAGTTGGTGCAAATCTAAACCTGTGTATGCATAGTAGTATTATAACATATATATATATACTTTATTCTATTTTGTTTCCTGTGTGTTTAGGAGAAAGTGAAGGCAGTATTTGATAACCTGATCCATTTAGAACATGCCAATATTGTCAAGTTTCACAAGTACTGGGCTGACAAAAAGGAGAACCGCGCCAGGGTGAGTCTCAGACCTCGCAAAACATGAACTGGGTGACCTGAAACTGGAGAGATAGGCGTGTTCTTTCATCTTTTTTCTGAATGTATAATTCAGATCATCATTTTCTAAAAAATTATAAACGATAACAATTTTTCTATTTCTATCTGAATGATTCCTCTCGCTCAGGTGATTTTCATTACCGAATACATGTCATCGGGAAGCTTGAAGCAGTTTCTAAAGAAGACAAAGAAAAACCACAAAACAATGAATGAAAAGGTAATAACACACTGTACCTTTTTTAATAGAATAATGTTATACGAAAATCCTGCTTAACATGGCCTACATATCTTGTGAAAAGCCCCTTCATCACAGCATGGATAAGAGGGTCTTTCCAAAAGAGCGGACCTCTAATTTTGTAAATACATGAATTGGCATTGGGCTGTTGCAAAACTAAATAATATGTAAATATACTGTGTACCTGCTTTTGAGCAAAGTTAAATCAAGTCATAGTTACTTCATATTGAAAACCAATCTAGTATGCACTTTGATAAGGTGTATGGTCCTACAGGCTTGGAAGAGATGGTGCACACAGATCCTGTCTGCTCTTAGGTTGGTTCCCGCTTTTCAATTGATTGAACATTATGCAAACATTCAACATGGAAAACAATCCAATCCCTTTCTCATGTCGTTTAAACCGTACTTAAGGATGTTTTGGTTTTCTCTGTTGCAGTTATCTCCACTCATGTCACCCTCCCATCATCCATGGCAACCTGACCTGTGACACCATCTTCATCCAACACAATGGGCTCATTAAGATCGGATCAGGTATAGAGTTGCACAGGCTTATGTCATAGAGCTGGAGCGAATGATCAAATGATACTGAATTATGGATTTAAAGGCTGCAAGATTCACCCGAAATATACAGTGATTTTCCATGACTACACAGTACCAGTGTCAACTACTCTGGTACTTTAAATGGAAAAATCAAAACTTCTAATTTGTCAACATTGGTGGCAATATCCCTTTTCTCCAATACTGAAAGAAGAACCCTGTACAGTGTATTTGATTTGACAGAATGTGGTGTTTTAATGTAGTTTTCCAAAGTTTGTATGCAAATACTGTGTCTCCAGTCCAGCTACAAAATCTTCTTGATATTCCCTCTTTTCCCCTGCCTTGTGTTCGTCCCTCTACATACCTTCTTTCTGTATATTCCTTCATTCTGACACTGTCCTCCATCCGACTTCTATTTATCCTCCATATTCTCTCTGCTCTCATCTGCAGTTGCCCCAGACACCATCAACAACCACGTGAAGACATGTGTTGAGGAGCAGAAAAACTTGCATTTCTTTGCCCCAGAATATGGAGGTAGACATGGAAAAAATTACTTTACTGGATTCTCATCACTGACATTGACAGTTTCCTGACCTCTAGAGTAATATGATAAAGATATATTGAAAACATATCATACTTTTTTTTATCCATGAAAAATACAAAATTACTTTCTCACAAAATTACATACAGTAATAAATTGACACAATATAATAATGGAATTATATATATATATAGGTTTATTTTTTCCATTCCTTTGTTTGATCAATATGTTGTTTTGGAATATTTTTCTATGGTGGCTTTTTTTTACATAAATATGGCAGGTTCTCTTTGCAACAGTGTTAACCCATTGATGACGGCTGCTGCGCGATGCCACATTGGCTCTCCTGCCTGATGCTGCGTCGCGCAGCATTATTACTTTATCTAATTTTCATGGCATTCCCAGCATAGAATGCACTGTCATTGGTTCAAATACACATGAGGTGGGTTTTGTTGATTTTTTTTAAGACCACTTGACCACCCAAAAGTTGTGTGGTTTGCCGAAAATCATGTCAATCAAAAAAATAAAAAATAAAACAAAATAATAAAAAAAATACGCCAGCTATGTCGGCGACAGAACAGTTAGTGGCGTTTGGTGCGCAGAATCAAGGTCTACTATAGACTACTGACGAAAATCACACAACACATTGCATCTATTTATTAACAATATTTTGTAAGCGCTAAGGGAGCATGTTTAAATGAAACCTGTGAACCTTAACTTTTAAATGTATTTTATTTCATGTTTCTATGTGCTACACAGGCTTAGATATTAAGGTTTTGGTAGACTTGACAATTCGTACAATTTTTTCAGAAAACCCTCAGGCATTAAGGACATGCCTCCTAGATTGCCATAGTCATCAATGGGTTAAAATAGTTTTGCTTAAAAATTATCATTTTAAAAAGTGGTTTAAATCAGAACATATCAGATCAGAGAAAGAGAAGCAGTAGAAAAATACCTCCTACATTTATATTTTTTCTTTTTCTTCTCTCTCTCATTGTAGCTGTGGATGATGTCACCACGGCTGTAGACATCTACTCATTTGGCATGTGTGCCTTAGAGGTGAGATGGGATAATGAATGATGGAACAGCCTGAGCCCTTTCCCGAAGCACCACGGTAACGTGTGTTCTGGTGTGTTGCAGATGGCACTCTTAGAGATCCAGGGGAATGGAGAGACCTCTTATGTTTCTCAGGAGGCCATCAACAGTGCCATACAGTTACTGGAGGACCCACTGCAGAGGGTATGATGACCTGTCTTTGAAAGATCATACCTGAATTCAGCTTTTGACTGTGTGTTTTATTGTGTCTTAGTGTTTCTTTGAATCCCCCCATTTGCGTCCATAAGTGTGTGTGACCCCAGATGTTTGTCTTTGTAGGAGCTAATCCAGAAGTGCCTAGAGTGTGATCCCAGTACAAGGCCAGCAGCCCGGGAGCTGCTGTTCAACCAGGCGCTGTTTGAAGTTCCGCTGCTAAAACTGCTGGCTGCGAATTGTATTGTCAGCAACCAACGTGAGTCTTGGCCAACATACACACATTAACATTTTTAGTAGTTTTTCATTTGAATTCAAATAAAGTTGTATAGGGGCCGACTGGTTAAAAGGAATGCTGTACCAATTAGTGACTTGCTCAACAAAAAAAAAGAGTTGCAACTGAACTAATATCCACTTCAGTGTTAAAAATGATCTGATGCCACTAAGCCAGTGTACATTTTTACCCTAACAACCACCTACGGTAATCACTTGTCAATGTATTTTATTGTCCAGACATGATTCCTGAGAATGCCCTGGAGGAGATTACCAAGAACCTGGACCCCAACCTGCTTATTGCTGAGACAAAAGACGTTCAGCTCAAGTAAGTGGGGTTTCAAAAACAATATAATAATGTCTTAACCCATTGATGACGGCTGCTGCGCGATGCCACATTGGCTCTCCTGCCTGATGCTGCGTCGCGCAGCATTATTACTTTATCTAATTTTCATGGCATTCCCAGCATAGAATGCACTGTCATTGGTTCAAATACACATGAGGTGGGTTTTGTTGATTTTTTTAAGACCACGTGACCACCCAAAAGTTGTGTGGTTTGCCGAAAATCATGTCAATCAAAAAAATTAAACAAAATAAAAAAAATACGCCAGCTATGTCGGCGACAGAACAGTTAGTGGTGTTTGGTGCGCAGAATCAAGGTCTACTATAGACTACTGACGAAAATCACACAACACATTGCATCTATTTATTAACAATATTTAATAATTTTCTAATTAATCTAATTTTGACGATTTTTAGAAATATTTGTTGGTTTGTAAGCGCTAAGGGAGCATGTTTAAATAAAACCTGTGAACCTTAACTTTTAAATGTATTTTATTTCATGTTTCTATGTGCTACACAGGCTTAGATATTAAGGTTTTGGTAGACTTGACAATCCGTACTATTTTTTCAGAAAACCCTCAGGCATTAAGGACATGCATCCTAGATTGCCATAGTCATCAATGGGTTAATTCAAGAGGTATTTCAGGGTTTTTCCTGCATAGAGAATTTGTTGCCGCCCGCCAAGGAGGATTTATCCAGCGCAAAAGGAAAATCGCTATTGGCAAAATGATAAAAAATGTAGAATACTAGCAATTTAAAACTTCTCCAAATTCAGCCCAATTCAAGCTTTCCTCAATCATGAAAACAAAATAATTGTAATTAAATTTTCATTGTGCCCGCACTCCCTGGCATGCAGGCTGCAGCGAACCCTTACAGCCGTGTGCTCCGCTCGGCCCCGCCATCACCTGATAGAGAGAACATTTTGACTTCATATCTACAGAAACTCCCCTCCCAACCCCACACCCCTCTTAAAATCCAGAAACTTTTCGCCTTTTAAAAAAAAAAAGCCAACCCGCGTTCTGACTCCCCAAAGGCCCATTCTGAGACAGGAAAAACCCGGTATTTGTTTTAATAGCAACAAGAATATATCTTTTTTTTCATCAATAAAATGATATTATACAAGTGAAAAAGAGGAAGAACTACTTTCTGTTTTTCATTACCTATACAGATTATGTAAATCCTCAATATTTCATTTGAGTTTGTAGGAAATGTTATTTTATCGTTTTTCAAATTCTGTGCTTCTAACATTCAAAACTGTAGTATCAACTTTTATTCTTTTTTTCCTGTAGGCTTTCACAGTTTCCTGCCTTGGAGCTTGATAAATTCCTGGAGGACGTGAGGTAAGAAGCAAAACAGTAAACAACAAGAGTCGTAGAAAACTCAGATGTCCACTCAATTTCTTTTAGAAAGATACAAAACTGTCCGGCCACATGGGGGCAGTACGGGACCATCTGCCTATTGTAGTGCATCCTCCATCATGTTTTATAATATGATATCTAAGTATGTTAATAAATAGCTCTTTCTCACTGATTTTTTTCTTTAACTTAATGTACTAAATTTAAAAAGAAGGTTTGTTATATCCCCTTTTGTAGACATCACCACTCCTGATCTCTGCTACACATTTTACCTCCTCACATGTCCGTCTTTTAAGTCAGTCTACTGTTGTATCCACTGTCGTAAATGGGACTTCATTGTTTAATATGAAATGATGGCCATATAACTGAGTTAGTCACAGGTAGAGTTTGATTCATCTGAATGAATTACACATTTTTAAATAGTAACTGACGTATGTGGTATTTTTGTGGTAAGTTGGAACATTTTATTAAGGTTTCGACTATAGAAATAGAAAGAACCTGTTTATTTCAAATACTTTGGTACATGTTTTTCTTTTTTTGTGCACATTTATATTATCAGTTATAGTTATATATTATTCACATCTCTTTTTTTAATTTTTCACTTTCCCTACCTTAACATTTTTTGAATAAATATTTGTTCCCTCTTTCATTCCCTCTTTCACATTTTCTTCATCTCTCCTTTTCTTTGTCTCTCCCTTGATCAGGAATGGTATTTATCCAATGACGGCGTTTGGGCTGCTCTGTCCTCAGCAGGCTCCACCGCTGACTGTTAAATCTCCCGTTGTTGTTCCCTTGGTCAAATCTCCCACTCCTGAACCTACAGAGCTTGAGACACGGCGGGTGTGTACAAAAGTTTATATCACAAATCATAAAAGGAAGATACAATCACAATGGTGACATTTCACAAGTTATCATCCCTGTGCTAACAGATCTTAATTTTCATGATCCATCACTGAATCTATATATATATTCTGTATATATCCACATATAATGTGTTAAAGGATAAATGTTCTGAAATGTCCATACTTCTTCTGCAGGTCATTCATATGCAATGTAACGTTGAACCTGTGGAGGAGGGAGCAAAGTATCATGTAAGTATTTATAGGTCAATTCAAAATGCATAATATAGGTTTACCTCAATGACCAACAACATGATATCATTTTCAATCTTTCTGTTATTTCCTGACCATACAGAAGAAAACACTAAAAATAACCATAGTTTTGTCTGTTGTCTGGTTTTCTTTTAGCTAACATTGCTGCTGAAACTGGAGGACAAACTGAATAGACATCTAAGCTGTGACATGTTACCTCGTAAGATCACCTCTTCTACCACACATTGACACTTATTCACTCTGTGAGCTTCAAAACAGTCACTTGATTGTTGCTGGTTGCCCACATCATAACATTTCAACGCAGATTCTTACTGCAAATGTTTTTAAAATACAAAACAAGTTCACGGTCAAGTTTCATTACATCCGATTGAGCTGGGAGTTTTGATTTGGGCAGGTATTGGTTACTAAAACAAAAAATAGGAACAATGGTTTTTATTTAACGTTTCCAACTGTTGGCTGGCTCTTGAAACTATATGATTGTGTTTGTTGAAGCTGAGTCCTTTTGTAGCTAAGATTAAGGGAAGATGATAGGATTAGAAGCCTTTCTTTGAGGCGTATGTGAAATGTGAATGTGTGTTATCTTACTTTTGAGAATGGAATGAAACCTGCTTATGTATTTTCTTTGCATGTGCATTTTTCTATCCATGTGAGAACCTCCAGAGTATAAAGGTTTTTATGAAATAGTCATTTTGTTCACCTGGACAGTTCAGAGTTAATGTTAGAATTGCATTTGACTAGAGGTGTTGATAAAGGATAAGGTTATGTCAGTATGAATATGTGTGCACAGAGGCATGCAGGAAATTGAGAGTGAGATTCCAGAGAGAGCGTGAAACTTGGATGGAGTCACAATATACACTATGCAAGACTATTTTAGGCAGGGAGACTGACTGCCGCTTATGTGTCATGAAAACCTTGCACCTCCTATTTTGGACAAATTTATCTGGATTGCTTTTTATGGCTATATTTGCTTTTGAAACATCACTAGACATAAAATCACTTTAAAAATGTTCTCTGTGAAAACAACAATGATTCTCAGTGACAGATTGTTAATTGTTCTAGTACCTAATGAGAAAAGAATGCACAACACAACTGTTGAATTGTTATGGTCAGAATAATGTAGGCAGTATGATCCTATGTGCACATGCACACACAGGTATGGCAGGCATGTATAATGTTGCAGGCGTGTGGGGAATGCCCGGCCTGTGAATGGCTGTAGCTGACAGCTGTCACCTACTGTGTGGAGATGGGGCCATATCTTCCCAGGCTTTCATCTCCCCGTCTCTCATTCACTCATACACTTTCTCTCACACACACGTTCACTTAACTTTGTCTGTTCTGCTCTTTTTCTCTCACACTGTATCTCACATCATATATTCTCTTGCACACTCACGCTCTTATACTACTTGCAGACATACTGGACCTTGGCATCCATGCACACCCACTAGTCCGTCTCACAGACGCACCCTTTCCTCTTTGTAAACAGTGATACTGATATCAGGGGATTTTGTGGCTTTCTTTATCAAGATGTCAAAGTCCAAAGCATAGCATGGCCATCCTGCACCCTACTTCTATGTATTCACAATTCACTCTTATTATCCTTTGATAATACGGGATGTTTTTAGAATATTTTATATGAGATCACATGACCCAAACAAGCCTCTCCCTCAGCTCCAATATCAAACCCCTCATCATATTGCTGTGAGCTGCTTGTGTTTCGTCAGAGTTATTTCATGATCCTTCTCCTCTACTTGGTCTCTTGTCCCAGCCACATTCCTGATATAGTTATTAATTGACAGTTAGGTTATTAAAAATTGACAAACCATGATAACTCCCCCGCTCAGTTGAGTTGTTTTTTATTTTGTTGGTGTGCTAACGTGAATCTGCCTTATATTCTCACCGACGGTATTGAGTTCTAACACAAAAGTTGTGCAGCCGCATTGAAACATGGTCTATTGACAGTAGTGTTGGTTGTCTTTTTCGAGGGATAGATTTGTTAAACTTGACTGCCCATTTTTAGGTGAAAGGACTAAGCATAAACATTACGCCGTTAACATTAAGGCCAAAGGAAATACAAAAAAGCTAACGTGTTTTAACAGATCAAGCCCTAATGAAGACCACGCCAGTTGAAACATGTTGGCCTTTTCCTTTTTCTGCCATATGAGTCCATTCAGGGCACTCTGCCCCTTTTAGCTGTATTGAATATCACTTTATGAATGCTTTACTGGATGTCCAAAGAATGGATTAAAAAAAGCAAAGAGGGAACAAGGGTGAAGTGAGTGACTTGTAGAGATGATGTGAAGTTGACATTACAAGTCCATGAATTACTGTAACTAACTGCAGATGTGTCTGTGTGTTTCAGATGAGAATGTTCGAGAGTTGGCTGGAGAGTTGGTGGAGCTGGCATTAATCAGTGAGGTGGGTGTTTAGTGTGTGAAAGAGAGATCCGTGTGTGTGTGTGTGTGTCCATGCGTGCAAGTATAAAGCTGTAAGCAAACGTGTTGGCGAGTGTGCTATTTCTGTGCCAAACTGTGTGAAATGTAAAAGGTGGGTTGACCCCTGACACTACTATACCCTCCCTCCCACACACACACACACTCCCTCCCCTCTAAGAGCATCATCACATTAAATGCTACATATGTTCTCCTGTGCCCACTCAACTCCCCACGTTAGTTGTATAGTCACTTCAGCTCTTTGTGGGCGAGAGTATACGTACACCTTTTGTCTTAATGAACTTATATATATAATTGTCTTAATTGTGTGTGTGTGTGTGTGTGTGTGTACAATAATAGGCCATAGCTTAACTATCTAACAGATTGGTTTATCTTTTGTCATGATTGTTAAGATTTTTGTGTTTTTCTTCATAGGTGGACCAAAACAGTGTAGCCTCCCTACTAGAAGAAACATTCAGCCAAGCTCTTCAGTAGCGAAGGTTTCTTCAACCGTGTTACTGTCTTCTCATGAGTACACACTCTCAACCCTGTTACATGTTGTTTTGGGTTACTCCACACAATGACTGTATTTAATGTGCTTTATTTTCTTTTCTTCTAAGCCTTAGCAGGTAATGTGACCAAAAGAGTAGGTTTTCCCCCTGCATTGGGGATTAAAGATTCCTTAAAGTATACAAAACCGTTAACATTAAGCCACTTTTAGAGTCCGGATGAGGCCAAATACGCCACCTAAAGTAATTTCACATTTTTATTTTAACAGTCATAACAGTTATTTTGAATGAATCAATAAACATAATTAATGCTGCAGAATACACTGACTAGATTACTTGCAGCTTTACAATGATACCCTCTTTTTCTCAAACGGACAGCTTGTGAGGAGTTAACATAATGAATTTCCTGTTCTGTTAGGATGTCACAGCCTCATATTAACTCATCTCTTGCTGCTGTTGCACCTCTACATTTTAATGGTTGTACCCACACCCGTTGACCACCAGCAAAATGACAGCTTCCCTACAGTTGAAGTGATCAATTTCTATCCACAGAAAATTGTACAAAATAAGCCAAGCCATTATTTCTGTATCCAAATTTCATGAGCTTCCGCCTCTGAATTCGGCTCCCTTCGGACTCGCCTCATATGACAGAACATTCCCAGCTCTCTGACTTTTGTGATGTGTTTGACCAACTTGTCGGCAATCAGGTTAAATATATTTAATAGTTTAAAAACTGGATGGCCGAGATGCTCCGTTCTCAGATGCCCTTGATAACAGACAAATTTCCAAGAGTTAGAAGTCTTTGATACACAACAGAATGTATATGCACCAGTGCATTTTGCATTTTGGGTGGGCATCTTGCAAATTTTCTCTGGAAAAAGGATACCTGATAAATTTTTAGGTACTGTGAACTTGGAGTTACTGAAAATTCCGTTTGTGTGTTTGTTTTTATAGTTTGCTCTTCTCTTTGCCTTATTGTGGGCCTACGCACACACCTTAATGTCCTCTTTTATCTGTTAGTTTTTATTATTTTATTCATTGTTTTACCATTTGCTGCTTGTCGGGTTCACACATGCTACTCTGCCTTTAAAATTCATTCATGTGAGACTTGTGTACTGAACTCGGCTGCCATATGCTGTAGAAAGAGGACCTAGCCTTTTCCTGATACATCCGTGTGAGAGTTACATGTGTTTTATTTATGTTACAGATGCTGTATATAATGTGTTTTTCTTTAATGATTCCCCTTTTTTGTTTACTGTGATTTCCAACAGAGAACACTTCTGAGTCTGAGCCAAAACACAACTTTTCTTGTTTGTATTGCTATAGTTTTCATTTGATCACCATTTGAAATACTGGGATTGGATTGACTGATTATCCTTGAGAGTGCAGAGGCTCCTGTACTCAAAGACACAATCATACATATCTTGTATAGACTTGTATTGAGATCAGGGAGTTGCCTGAGGGCCTTTTTGGGACATTTCGGCTCAGAACTCTTTGTGGACTACTGGTACTACCATTTCTGAAAACTCATACAATACAGGACCTCAAACAGGCAGGAAGAATGAAAGAAAACATCACATTCTCAGTTTGTATAGAAAAACAAACAAAAGAACAACTGTTAAGACTATAAGATGCAACAAATAACTATTTTTCTGGCATATTAATGAGATTATACTTGTGGAGTGTCTTACATCACATTACTACTGCACGAGCTTGCAGACAGTTTTTTTCCTTGATGCTGGTTGTGGAGTTATAAAGATGATTTGGTCACCTCACTAGTGAGATCATATTAATCCACTGATCTCCACTGTCTGCATTCAGGCCACTTTTGTGCCCCAATCTGCATTTTTTTCTTCCTATGTAATATATGTAGTCCATCTTAATGGATCGCTAACTTCTTTTCCCCTGTTTGTTTTTGTCTATTTGTGAATTGCTAAGATTGTATATTCCAAAGATATATTTTAAAGTCAGCCAGCAGAATGTAAGTATGCCGCTTCTTGTATAGAGAAGTGGTATCAACCAACCAATGTGATCACTAGAGCAGCTTTACTCCCTTTCTCTCCCTCCCTCCCTACCTCTCTCTCTCTCTCTCTCTCTCTCTCTCTCCTGTTTTCTCTGTCATATATTGTGTGTTTACTATTTTTCCACCCAAAGTATTGGTGGTGTAGAAACTGGTTATTAAATAATCATATGGGATGGGCCTGTCACTCAAGGATGTGAGGGTTTGGTTATACTTGGATATTCGTATATTTTATATATGATATGAATGTCAGTAAATGTTTGTGTCTTTTCTGAGACGTGTATCCTGATGGAATCTGCAAAGTATGACTATTCTTTCAAATAAATGTGTGAAATGCTTCACCTTGTTATTTTCTAGCAGGTCTTCAAGAAAGGTACTAATGAATAATTCCTGTTTAATACCGTCCTGCAAAAAGTTCATGTTTTGCTATAATCCGACAATTCTGAAAGGCCCGTTGCGCCCCTCAGCGTCCAGCGAGCCGCAGGTGATTCACAGGTGTACTTACTGACGTCATACAGGAAGTGGACGGAGAGACGTTGGGACTTTCTCGTCTGTGTCGGACGTAGTTCCTTGAAAGTTTCGGACATTGATTTGTTTGGAAAAAAAGGAAACGTGACAGCGGGGAAATGTGCGGTTTCGGTGAGTGATTCTTTGATGTATATTATTGTATTGAAAAAGCCTCAGGCGTGCGGTAAGAAATGTTCCAGCCTTATTTGTTAGGTGCTATTGTCCCTCCACGAGTCCAACTGCCCGCAGGCCTGGCTGCAGTTAGGATGATACGGTTTCATTTGTCAATCTTCTGCATCGCCTATGTAGGCTACCGTGTAACAGTGCGTGTATAGGCTACATGCATTGCCCTCAAATGAAATTGATCTGTCGGCACTTAAAGAGACTAAACGAGATGTGAACCATTACTTAAACGCCTTTAAAGCATCAGTTTATATAGCCAACACTGCTTCCTCCCACCTGTGACTCACAGTATTCTAGACAAAGACTGCCACAGTGAGTGTGAGTGTAGCCTTTCTATGCAAATGCATTAGTCCATTCCCACGCTGTAAACCGCAGGACTATAAATGTCCAGGAAAATGACCTGCCGCTGTTAATTTAATCAGATTCCATATTGTGATACCGGCTATGATCAGCAGGTAGCATATGCGATAGACTTTTAATAGAATAAAAGATGATTCGTGAAGTGTTATCAGTTTGTTAACATGCAACTTATGTTGCTGCAATGGTTCAATAGCCTAATTGAAATAACGTGCAGCAGGGCAAGGTCATTTATTTAAAAATAGCACAGTTCATACACTGATGCAATCTAAAAAGCTTTACAAAGTAAAAACAATAAGAAACACAAAAACAAAACATTACAATGAATGACGAGTGTAATCATAAAAATAGAAAATAAAAATCAAGTTGCAAATCACAACTATACACACAATGCCTGGTTGCTTTGGCACATTTTCCATTGATGGTTAACAGCTCACACAATCTGTATTGGCCTTTGAAAGTCTATATTATCAATCGGTCTGCAATACCAAATGAGTGAGAGCAAAAATAGTTTTTTACCTTGCGTTCAATATGAAGTCTGACCAACTAGCCTACATCCTAAGATTTCGCTCTGGCAATTGATTCAAGATTCCAGCCAGTGTTATGAATGTTATACTAAGTTAAGCTGTGTGAAGTATTTCTTATATTTCTGTCATCCAGATAAGGATAAAGGGCCACGCAGGCTGATGAAAAAGGGATTAACTCTCATCCTGGTCGGCCACATTAACTTCATCCTTGGGGCGATTGTCCATGGCAACGTCCTCCGCCACATCTCCAAACCGAGCCAGGAAATCAGCACTGAATACACTGTGGCCAACATCATCTCTGTCACCTCCGGCCTGCTGGTGAGTCAATAGTTAAGACATTTCCCCTTTCACCAAGAGGCTAGAGGTTTGTACTAAAATAAACATAAACTACCCTTAAAGGCCAAAACAATTTAGATACATTAATGAGATATATTGTTTTACTTTGTAAAATGTGTTCCCCCTTGTGACTTTCTGTGTTCTGTGCATCATAACAACATGTTTATTTTCAC
Organism: Ammodytes marinus; assembly: GCF_949987685.1. Lineage (NCBI taxonomy): Eukaryota > Metazoa > Chordata > Actinopteri > Uranoscopiformes > Ammodytidae > Ammodytes > Ammodytes marinus. Next base: position 25,293,369 of record NC_137230.1, on the reverse strand, counting down.
CTGCTGAAAACCACAAATGTGATTTTCACTGCTAGGTTTGGTATAGTGTTGTGTTTTTTTTCTCAGTAGTCAAGACTGAACTTGCCTATTATAAGGGATCTGGTTTTTCCAATGCAGTTGATCTAGGGAAGGCTTCCCTCCAATAAGCTATCAGAGAAACTGGCAGCTGTTGATAATGAGATGGAGTTATTGTCACTTTTCTTTGAAATGTACTCCACATGAACTTCTCCACACAGGATATTACAAACAGAGCAAGAACACAATTAAAACATGTATATCCTGCTAGCACTGTGTTCCATAGATGAGCTCTCATCTAGTCATTCATTCTCTTTCTGGGTCTGAAGTCTTTTAGTCTTGGCACCTGAATAAAAAGACGCAGCCTCACATCCTCGGGGCCAGGATTACAATTTGTGTGACACATCATTTAATTAAACCCTTTTCCATGCCAAAGCATTGAAGCTGAAACAATCATCTTGTCATTTGATCTACAGAGCATTGCAACTGGGATTATTGCCATTGTGGTCTCAAGGAACCTTCATGTGTTAAGACTGGTAGGAAAGTTTAATTCGATTTATAACACTACAGTAATTTAATCTGTCTCAATAGCTTCCTCCCTTTCCGTTTTTATATGATGTTGTCTCTGTCTCCAGCAAATAGGACTTCTAATTACATCCGTCCTGAACGCCCTGCTCTCAGCAGCATGCTGCACTGGGCTCCTCTTGGCCATTAGTGTCACCGTTGCCCACAATGGGCAGGGTTTGATGCTGGGATGCAATGACACACTGGTTCCTATTAACGCTCGCTCACCTGTCAGTGCCAGATGCCCGTTTGATACAACACGGATCTATGTGAGTCTGAACATTTGCCTCTCTTTTATAAATGTCCACCTCCGTTTGCATCCATTTGCTCCGCTCTGACGATTCAAGCTGCAACTTTGGAGGCATTGAATTCCGCAAAAGCATCACAGGAGAAATATTCAACCTAGCAGTGTAACTTTATTTCACCCTTTTCTTTCTCGTGCCCATCACTTCTTGTCTATTAGGAAACCACCCTGGCTCTGTGGATCCCTTGTTCGTTGTTGGCAGCGTTTGAGGCTGGACTGTCTGTCTGGTGCTTTATCGTTGGACTGGCTCTCAGAGGGCTGGTGCCCTGTGGGAACAGCTACATCAAAGAGCAGGTGTGTGTGTGTGTGTGTGTGTGTGTGTGTGTGTGTGTGTGTGTGTGTGTGTGTGTGTGTGTGTGTGTGTGTGTGTGTGTGTGTGTGTGTGTGTGTGTGTGTGTGTGTGTGTGTGTGTGTGTGTGTGTGTGTGTGTGTGTGTGTGTGTGTGTGTGTGTGTGTGTGTGTGTGTGTGTGTGTGTGTGTGTGTGTGTGTGTGTGTGTGTGTGTGTGTGTGTGTTGGGGTGGGTGACTACGCCTGAAGGGTAAATGCGATGTGTGTCTATCTGAATCTCTGTCTGACTCAACACACGTACAACGTATCTACACTTATCTCTTCCAGCTGGAGGAGGAGGCCCAGTGCACTCCTCACAGCCGACATCTGATTGGACAACGCTTGAACCCTGACATCTAACTGAAGAAAAAGCAGGAAGGACACCACTTCATGTAGACAAGCACAGCTAAATCCCAAAATGCATTGCTGCACCTGTGTTAAGACTTGTAGATTTTGCCCTGCAGTCAGCTGGAACAGGCGTGGAATCAGTATTAGGAAACTGGTTCCCACTTTGTAGTATCATGTAGTGACATACTCTTGATTCACACATGGGTTAACAAATGTCTCTTTTTGCTTTCATTATTATCCTAACTCTTTATCTCGTGCTTAAAGCTGTGAGCAGAATAAATTCAGGTTCATTGCAGTGCAGATGCACCTGATGAAACCCGTCGAAGGTAAATTAATTAACAGTGACACTTGAAATCAGCAGGTGCGTTCCAAAGTTCAGTGTGTGTGTGTGTGTGTGCCACAATGAGATAGAAATCCTGTCTTAACAGTATCGATATGACTGTTAAGCAGTGCCAATCATATCAAGTTGAGCCCGTCTTTCAGTATGAAGGAATCTATTGTTCATGAAGATAGTTTTATATCCAGCAAAAGTGCTTTTAAGATATATTTTGGATTGCATATAATATTTTGTTTTTCTAAATGTTTTTAATATTTGAGTGTTTGCCCAGATTCTAAACCACTACACTTGAGACGCAAACCATACTCCTTGATGTTTGCCTACATATGAGTTTAATGCTAGCTGCTTGTGCACATTCAAACACCACAGAAACAACAGCTGTACTACTTATTTTTTAAATAGGCCTATATTTTATTCAGTTTTATTTGTAATTTTTTCTCTCTGACCACATCTTATATTTTACAGTCCACAGGGCTAGAATGTATTGAATTTCAAACACATAATAAAGATATATTTAGTATACTTTGTCACTTTTTCCTCTTGTATTATTATACTGTATATGCAGTGATAAAATGAAAACAGTGGAGAAACTGAAATAGCAAATTTGAACCTTTTCCTGATTGAAGGAAAGTTAAAGATTGCTAAAATGTTTTAGGAAATATGCTTTAAATCCCTTGAATTGAAAATAATATGGGCGTCAGCATAGCTGTATGGATTAACTACATTTGTGTGTGTACAGTGTACTGCGGGTGAAAAGCAAGTGGGGTCTTATTAAGACGCTAAACCAGTATTTGGGCCAACTGCCTCAGCTGGCACAGACCCCCCACAACTCAACAGCAGAGGAGATCAGATTGAGCGTGAAACGGTTAATCTAGTGCCGTGCTCACAGAGGTGGGTCGTAACGCGCTACATTTACTCCGTTACAAATACTTGAGTAACTTTTTGAATAAATTGTAATTTTAGGAGTACTTTTTTTGCAACATACTTTTACTTTTACTTGAGTAAATATTTTAAGAAAGAACGGTACTTTTACGCCGTTCCATTTGGCTACGTGACGGTCGTTACCTTATTTTTTTATATATTTTATTTATTACATGCGAGAGCTATTTCTCTCATGATTTCTCTCCCCGGGGACGTCTTCAGCCAACATCTCTATCACGTGACTATTTCAACCAATAAAGACCACATTACAAAAGCTTGCCAATCAAATGCAGCCACTTCAGTCACATGACAAGTGTTGTCATGTTGTCATAGGGCTCAACCATGGGCTCAACAATGTCCGCGGACTTTTTTAAAGGCTGCAGTTCCGCACCGATGTTGTGGCCGTGCCATGTAGGTTAAACACATATTTTACCGACTATCTGGGTGAGTCGAGAAAATGGAAGAAACCGCTGATTCCGAGGAGCAATAGCCACACCCCTGGCCTCAAATACACACTCACACAATCACAGTGACACAGACTCCCACACACTCGCAATTACAGAGAAACTGTTCTTCTTTGACACATGTCCTGTTCTCCCTGTAGCCTACTCACTTCGCATACCCCAGTCTGGCTGTGTGAGAGTCTGAGAGTGGTCTCTTTGTTCAGCCACTCTGTAGTTTCATACGTTAAGTGAGGGTGCTAGCAGGTTTTGATGTGTAACGAAGTTTAATTTTGTGTTTTATATTTTTGGGGCTAAACACAACCTAGATAATTTTCTCAGGGCCAGTGACATATAGGAATTTGTTTTAAAATGTGTATGTGCAAAACAATTGCAACAGTGTTATAAGGGTTTTAATTAATATAATTTTGGACAAGCCTAATTTATTATCATTTTATTTGAAGGCTGATGTATTTAATTTGGCAGATAATTAATTTATTATTGTTTGAGTTCAAGGGTTATTCATTTGATTTTTAAATACCTTATTTATTGTTTTATTTAAAATTATGTTATTTAACATATCTTTATTTGAACATTGCTGTTTTATATTATGTTCGTGTCTATTCTGTACCGTTTGTGTTGCTCTGTATATTTCAAAAATAAATCCGGAGTAATGCAGTAGGCCTACTTGTACTCTTGAGTACTTGAGTAGTCTTTTCACTGCATACTTTTTTACTCTTACTCGAGTAATAATTTTTACGAGTACTTTTACTTCTACTTGAGTAATTATAATCTTAAAGTAACTTACTTTTACTTGAGTATTTTTTTTGGCAACTCTGCCCACCTCTGCGTGCTCAATTGTGCGGAAAGGGATCATAGCAGGCAGTACTAATCCTGAGATTCTGAGGGATAAATATTGACGTAGTGCTGACTGATACAATCACAACTGTCTGTTTGGCCGTTTAATAATCTCTGGGACATTGTTTCCTATGAAGTTATAGATATCCTATAGCGGAGGTTTTTATGTCATATTCAGCCTATTTGTGTATTTACCACACTTCATAAAAGCTATCTATTTCAATATTTGTATCAATTCTAAAATAACACTATTAAATCACTAAGTTGTGAAGGAGTATTTATTACTTTTTTTTAGCAACAAGGCTGATTTAGAACCTTTAACATTTAATATAAACAATTCGAGATTACTCTCTTTCTCACTGTTATTGAACATAATGGATGCTGAGCATAATTGGAATCTAGCAATACATGCATTTACTTTTTAATAAAGATTTTTGTTGTCTCTTTGACATGTTTTCCTGCATTTGGTTTTGCCATCATTTATTTTTAGTTCATTGCACCTAGTCTCTATGGGACTAGTCAGTGTCTCTGTTTCGATAGAATGTATCCGTTTTTAATTGTTTTCACCCTTTGTGTCCTATATGTTGCAACATACACTATCATATTGGTATCTGTGTCCCAGGTTATAATCCCTTTTCAAGACCAAACTGGCCATCACCTTGAGAATTATGTTGAATCCCTAGTGGCTCTGGAGCCTTTGAGTCCCTGGTCACAAGGCCAAGGGAGAGGTACAGAAATGTGTTAAGCTTCACATGGGCTACTGTATGCTTTAAAATGTACACCAGTACACGTCACTTTGCATGTCAAATTATAGATATGAAAATTAACCCCATATCCGTCTAGGACGGTGACAGTCTACTCATCTCCTCCTTGTGTTTCCCACTTTCAAAGGCAACAAATAGGCTAGTCAAAATTAATTAGGACAAATGTAACTTTGCACCATCTTGCCTTTATGAAAATGAAATACACTGGTCACATATTTTTTATTTTGATTAGAAATCTTTATAAATGTAGGCCTACAGCAACGTCCAGTGCGGCCAATTCAGTCAGGTCTGCGCGGTCACGATGAATCCGCGGCCCCGCCGTGTGGGCTGCAGGCTGCAACAACCAGCTGCAAACAGTGGCAACGACGAGCTGCTGCAGTGAACGGAGCCGGTGGAGAAGAGCGCTCTATCCGCTCGTTATTTCTTTCCTCACAAGGTAAAGCTTTTGTAATTGTAACGTTAGACTTAAAGTACGCGGTTAATTAAATGTTTTCTTCTCGGCAACTTCGAGTGTAAAAACGCTCTGAAGGAATCGTGTGTGCGAATAGGACTGAAGACACTGCGGTGACTAACACGCACACTGCTCCCAGGATTGAGACGCTCTCTCGGTGTGGTCCTGGCGTGTCTGTCACCCTCTTGAGTCCTGCCTCAGCACGGCGAAGATGCGGCACTGAAGCCCGGCTTTTTTAACTGTTTGCTGGGCAGCTTCTCCTCACGAGATAGCAAACGCGAAGGGCTGTGTGTGGCACCTGTAACGTTAACTGGACAGAGGTGTTCACTTGCAATTTAACGGCATCAATGTAATGTTAACGCTAGCTAGCAATCGGTGTTGCTGGGGTCTCGCACAAGGTAGCTTGTGTCTCTATAACGGCCGAACGAACGGGGAGCAGTTTGACGCACGCGAAGCTTACATTAAAACCTACAACTATAAACAAACTACATAATTTTTTTTTCTATGATTAAAACTATAAATGGACACGCTTATTTGCTATTTTACTTCCCACAGACAGCAGCCCAAACGCTTATTTCTGAAGTTTACTGTAGTCAACCATAAAGACACCGAGTCGCAGTGTGAAACATCGCAGGGGAACGCTACTGTTACCCGGGCCAACCTCACACAAACATGAGAGGGGGGAGTGTCCGACCGTCCGCAGGTGTAGCGTTCACATTTACCAACCTAAACGAGCGGTGGTTTGCATTGGTGTTTTCAGTAGCCCCCAAGTCTGCTAAATTAACTGTGTGACCCCGCCGAAACAACGACGTTGAAGATAGTTTTTACATTGTATGTCCATTTGTTGCTCAAAGGTCATTTTTCCAATAGGGCCTATGCTTAAAGTTTAAACACTGTCTGTCATGGTCTTTCAGAAATCCTTGCCCACAACCTAAGGGACTGGTGTGGATTTCATCGGACATATTAATCCTTGTATAAACAAGGGTGTGGCTGATCAGAGACAATACCAGACAACGACCTTACAAGTTTACTCGAAGCAAGTCCACTATGCTTGTTTTTCTGACCATTAGGCCCTTCTTCTTTGTGTGTTTTGAACCTACAGACCCTGCTTGATGGATCCACTTCAGCGTGGTGGCAACTTGAAGTTAAAGACAGGATCTCATGCCTTGCAGAGGATTCTGTTTAATCATATGGAGGACATAATGACACATTTTGGGATCGACTTCAGAAGTGTCTTTGAAACATCACTGGAAATGGAATGAGAGGTGGAAAAAGAGACTTTTATCTCCGGGACATGCTTTCAGTTTGAGGATGGAACAAGGAGAATCTGTCTTTGACCAGGGGATTACCGGCAGGTGGAAAGAATCAATATATTGTATTTAATGAGGGATAATTCAGATGAGTAGACAGTATGCAAGAAAAGAAAATATCGCAATGACTTGTGAATTTGAATACTGACCCAAAGAGCGGATCTATTCATGGCCTACGGATTCATTTGCAGTTCAGGGTACATGTACAGAACGTACTCGCCTTGGGGTTGTTTTTTTTCTTTCCCCTCCGCCAACACACAAGAAAATGGACTCACTGCATGGCTTCTAATGTTATGAAGCTGTAAAGACAATTCCTGCATGTCTTCAGGGCAATATAATGATTGTGTGGGTGATGAAAAACGATGATGATAAAGCCATCCGTCTGAGCCACTGTGGAGAAATGTCAAACATTAAGATGCAGTCACCTGTTGGAAGAGGATGTATGGGAGACTCATTTTCAAAAACTACAATGGTCTACTGCAGACAGCGAGTTCCTGTCTGTTTTTCTTTCCTCCTCATCCCCATCTTCCTACTCCTCTTCTCGCTGGTTACACCCACTCTGTCCATTCAGATGGAGACCATGGAGAGCCACAGTGAGTTTAGCTGTGAGCCCATTAGACTGAGAATGTGCCAGGATCTGCCTTACAACACCACCTTTATGCCCAATCTATTGAATCACTACGACCAGCAAACGGCTGCACTAGCCATGGAGGTACGTTGTGTGTGTGGGTGTGTGCATGTGTGGGTGCTTGCGTGTGTGTGTGTGTGTGTGTGTGTGTGTGTGTGTGTGTGTGTGTGTGTGTGAGACTGCGCATAGGGAAGGATTGGGTTGGGGCTGAAAAGAAAATAATAATAAATGTTAGGACAAACTGCACACACCCAGATCATCCAAATTCTTCTAACACAGTCAAAGACAACCAGGACCAAACATTTTCAACTCGGTTTAAAGACAGCAGCATATGACCTTCCCAACACTTGCAAACATATACATTCACTCTTCACCACAGGGAGCTAATTAAAACCTATGGTGTGCACAGAAACAATAGAGATACCTTGTTTTACACTGAGAGAAACAGCTTGCTATTCTGATATGTCGTCCCAAAACACATGATCTGTAGGCTTTATTAGAACAAATTGGATACATGGAGCCACAGTTGAAGTAAAAAGGATTTAGTTAAGAGACACAGTGAAACAGTTGAGAAAAGGCCCAACTGCACTCCTCATGTTACGGCTCCATCTTCTGACTGCATGTCACTGTTCCAGGTAGACACCTGTATGGACTCAGCTAGCCACTCCGCACCTTTCTTGAGAGTAAACAGTCCCTTACAGACAGAGGTGATCTGATCAGCAACAGTAGGAAGAACATTTTAAAAATCAGACAAAGAAGCAGGTTGATTATGTGACTTTTTCTTAAAGAGAAATGTTGTAATGTAAGGGCATTGGTTTTAAGAAGAAGGGGAAAAGTGCTGTGTTACAACAAACTGTCTGAGTGCAATAGTAGACGCACGCTATCCATCTAGATCAAGTTACCTCTCTTTCCTTCTTCTCCTTTGTTACTCCTTCAGGGAGGCAGGACGAGAACAGAGCGAGGTGTTGCTCAATAGCTAGACTGTAATTACCTGTTTTAGCAGGTTTTTGTCAGTAGCATAGGCTCTGGCATTGTATTTGGAATTTGGACATATTTGAGTGTGTTGGTTGTACAGTACTAAACTGCTATGCAGGAAGATCATTTATTCCAAATAAACAACAATCACAAAGACAAAAGAGACAAGGCCCTGCCTGTTTCAGGGCAGAAGTCCAGTTGAGCAGTTTATTTTTCTCAACACTCACAGATTAGTTTGTGTGTGCCTTCATCCATCCAGATGTCTGTGGGTCTCAGTCCCACTGCACATGCTGTGTCTTACCCATGTTTTGGCTATCATGTATTTCAACTGTGCCGCGGTTTATCTTTTAAACAACACAGAGAAGGATGACAAATCTGTTGAATTAAATCTGCTTGCAGCTGTTCATAGTTGGCATATTAAATTACCCGTGTTGAAAAGCAGATGAATTTGGACAAGGGCAATGTCAGCTGAGCATGCTGTGTGTTTAATCTAAGGGGAGGGGGGAGAGAGGGGTATTTTTAGTTAATACTTTCCCATGTCATAACCAGATTAATGTCTGCCAAAAGATCAAGCCAAAATTCTCTGACTATGCAGCTCTTTAAATATTTAATCACAGAAAGGGATTTTCAACATTTACTCCTGTCAAAATATGCAGTGGATCTTTGATATCAGATGCTCCTTTTTTCACTTTCAGAAAATAGAGGATTTAAGAAAGTTTTTAATTTAGAATTTGCTCAGTGTGTGTGTGTATGAATGGGTGATGGCACTCATCAAGTCATAGGATGCTCTCAGCTCATTAAGGACCACGTTACTATTCAAATCAAGTCTATTCCCCATGGTGTTAAAACACGCTGTGTCAGGGATTGTAAGAAGCGTCTGTTGTTGAACTTGTATTGACCCAGATGAAGAAAGAGCCGAGCAACTGACACCTCAGTCCCTCCAGTAATGGAAGAGACATCTTTCTGAATTTGGGTGAGTAGCAACATGAGCCTGTTAGCTGTCCTGCTCCGCTCTGCTTTGAGCAGGCATGGAAGTCCTGGTGGGAAACCTGGAGGAAATTGAATTATGTCTCTCTTGGGACAGTGGCTACATAATGCTAACTCCATGTGTGTGGTCACAGATCTCTACATCCATAGGCATATGTGTATGGCATTATGTTCAGGTATGAAAGAGTTCAAGGGAATCTGTAACTCAGCTTGAAATAATAGTGTTAAAATAAGGGTACCTTTCTTCATCATATTTCACATTACTTTAGTGAATAGACAATAATTACTTAGTTATTGTAGAGTTGTTGTACTCTACAGTTTATCAAAATATCAAGATTCAGGGGCGGTTCTACAGGGGAGCAAGGGGGGGCAGAGCCCCCCCCCCCCCCACACACACACTGAAGAGCCTTGCCCCCCAGCTGCCTCCCTAACTTTTGCATTCTCAAAATGTACTTGTAAGAACAAACCGCCACTATGTCAACAAGCCACTCAAATAATTGAAACAAACAATAAATTTAACAAAAGTAAATAATTTTGAATCTAATATTATGCCCTGCCCCTCAAATTCTTAGCCACGGCCCTGCATCATATGCGCATATCGGCGATCACACAGTGAGTCAGCGCGGTGCTGTGCCATGCAGCCCGGCGAAGAGTAACTGACCTGCTCCGAGCATCTGAAGGTGAAGTCAGTTTACCCTTGTGAATTTTAAACACACCAATTTAACTTAAAGTTAAATTTGTAATTAATGTAATGCAATGTAAAAGTAGCTAATTCATCAATAAGAGCACACCCATTAATCGTTGGCCAAAAGGGAAATCACTCGCTTGTGACTTGTAGGAGCATTTGTAGGCCTATTGTAGTACAGGCAAGAGCTTGATAAAAATATTTAAAAAAAAACTTGCATGTTCGGATCCATACAATTTAACAGTGCGTCGCCGTTTCGAGAGAGAGAGAGTTGCAGTTTCTGAGGCATTAAGTTACTACAGTGACACTGACAGTGCTAGTTAGGAGATCGATAATTTTAGTTTGAATAGCCAAACATAGCCTACTAAAAACTCTCACATATCACAGCAAACGAGCTGCACAAATTAAACCAGGTTACATAATCATATGTTAAAGACATGAATAAATAAGTGAAGGAAAAGAAGAAATAAATGTGAGGGATGAAGAGGAGGTTTTATATTCAGACAGAGGGACAGAGGCAGGTAGTGATCAGCAGGCAGATGAAAGGTAGGCAGAGGGTCTGACTGCAGTCCCAGCGTAAACTACTAGCCTATTGTTATTCTCCTTCCATATAAATTCCACTAGACTAGAATGATATGGCATGTCACTCAAAATAACATGTTTCAATGATTGCCTGTCTTCTGTTGTAGCAATGTGTTGTATCGGTAAGCTATGTAGGCTTAAGATATAGGCTACAAATGTCTTATTTTATCAGAAATGATGATCAATATAATATGGGGATTCCCGCTACCGTCCTCCCATGCCTCCCTGCCAAGACCTCTTGCCACCCCATGTAACATTTTCCAGGTCCTGCACTGTCGAGATTTAATGATGAATTTGGCCGGAATGGTCCTACCACATTTAATATGACAACTGTTTCTAAGAAAACTGCTAGGGATGGGAGCGATCCAATATCGGTATCGGTTCCGATATGGCTGCAATCTGTTTATCCTCCTATCCACGTATAAAAAGAAAAGTAATTTAGCAATTCAAAAGTTAAGTTCTGATGTTCTGTATTCAAAGCAGTTCAGATAAACCTTTATGCATTTTTTGTATCTTTCTCTTTTACATTAATATAGCTGTGTTGCTTAAGCCTCCCTAACCTTACACATCACCACCAACAAATACATGTATATATGATCAGACAGTATCGGCTGATAAAACCCAGACATCTGAATCTGTGTTTTTGACACCATATGCCACTGCCTTGATGTGTTATCAGTTATTGAGTTTTGGTGAAAACCAAAAAGAAAGTGAAGAGAAAGCAATTGAAATTGTTTTACCATGTAAGACAAACTGTTTTGGTCTATGTTAAAGTCTGTCCAACTTAGCTGTTGTGTTTCTGTTGTGTAACAACATTATAGCTAAAATCCTTCCGTGCGTTCAGATCCTTTTTAAATTAAGATCAGCCTGATGGAGCGAGCCAGTTCTGATTAGAAAGATGCCATTGCCCTACAGTAGAGAAATACTTTTGGTGGGGGAATTTTACTTGTTGTAACAAAATACGAAATTAACAACTGCTGCCAAATCAGTGTGAAGTATTTCAGATGCCTTAACGAAACCAGAGCCATTGTCAGCAGCTGTTTTAGTCCCTTTTTGGGTCGTATATCACATGATGAATGTTCGTAAAGCGTTAGTTTCTTGGCTTTCTTGCAGAATTAATAGATCATTCGAGTGAGTTGGAGCTGTGGCATTTTTTCTTTTCTTTTTGGGAGAGAGCTATCTCAAAGTCATAGGTTGAGACATTTCCAAACCCTGGATTAAAAAAAAAAAAAGTAAGCGTGTCGTCTGTGAATCCTCAGCTTCAACTGAGTGTTTGAGTGACATGCCCAAGGTTTTCTCAACTGTACACTACTTCCTGTGTGTGTGTGTGTGTGTGTGTGTGTGTGTGTGTGTGTGTGTGTGTGTGTGTGTGTGTGTGTGTGTGTGTGTGTGTGTGTGTGTGTGTGTGTGTGTGTGTGTGTGTGTGTGTGTGTGTGTGTGTGTGTGTGTGTGTGTGTGTGTGTGTGTGTGTGTGTGTGTGTGTGTGTGTGTGTGTGTGTGTGTGTGTGTGTGTGTGTGTGTGTGTGTGTGTGAGAGTGACAGGGGAGTTTAAGGATGCCAGCTGTCATCTCTCACTAGTGCTAACTAGCTGCTAATCTCTCTTTCAGTCCCACAATGGAGGCATTGATTCCCACAGACCAAGCACGAACCCATCTGCCACAATAGTCAATTAAACCTGAGGAGGGTTAGGGACACTGAAACATAAGAAGGGGAAGATGAAATTAGAATAGGAGATTGTGTGACTAGTGATTTTTTTAATCTGTAAATGTGTGTTTGTGTGTGTGTGCGCACCTTCTAGCTTTTCTGTGACATGTGACATGTCATTTAGGATTATGACCTGTACTACCCATCTGCCACATCATGTTATAGTTCCCAGAGAATGTTTTGGAGATTGTGACATTATTGGAGGTTTGTGCATGTCATTCACAGAGATTTAGACATTTGACGTCATTGGAATTGTACAGACCAGAACAAGTCCCCTTTGGAGGTTTTTTTCTTCACAAAGACAAAGTGTGGCTGATTAACTTGTTCAAAATGACACCTTGTTCTCTTTGTTACAAGACACTGCCTCTGAGGCAAACTTTTGGGCTGTTCGATGTCAAAGGGAGGAAAAGCCTCCTGACAGGGTTTTAAATCCGGCAGGATGACAACCTGTTTTTAGATTCTCTCCGTCTTTCGGCTTCATCAAAGCAGATGTGGCTGCCTTGAGTTTATCTTTAAACATTTATATTACTTATGTACATTTATATTTTCAAAGTTTATATTAGAATGACATTTGGCCAGATGCTTTCCAAGTCAATCTGTCCAAAAGTTTTGAAGATTTTTTTTATAGAAATTTTGCACTAACAAATATGGCAGTAAAGAGAGGCTGTTTTTTATGAGTGCACCGTGCCTTAAAAAAAAACTGAAGTCAGTTATGAAATGGAGAACAGCTTATCATGCCAATTAATGTTCTTTTATGAAATATATATAAACAAGTAAAAAGGCACGCATCATAAAAGAGTTTCTGTGTCTGATGCCTAAGGAGTCCAGATGTCTGTTTGGCTAGGGAGTTTCCCCTTGAGTTAATGGGGAGATATTTAGCTTTCAGCACTAAAGATGTTTATTGAGAGAATTTTTTACAACCATTCAAATGAATTACGCAATTACGTCGTCATTGGTTCTAACTTTTTTCAAAATCAGTTGAGTGAAAGCCCTAAGTTCCACATTTTCCTATTAGTTTGTTCTTGTTTTATTCACTTAGAATCATCCCCAGCCTTTCGCATCTAGACACTTGCACAGTTTATTGCGGTGCAGTACAGTTGTTCTGGAGTTTACTGCTTAAGCCTGTTCTTCGTTTATTCAATGGCAGAGATCTGTTGATTCAACTCTGTGCTTAGTGATGTTATAAGCATTTTTCACAGAATACACATTTCACATGTCACAGTGTAAATAATTAGTGTAAAAGTATTAAAGGCTTGCTTCCATTTAGCTGTTTCAGTTTTAGGGTGCTTGTTGGCTTGCTGTCATGATTTAGTTGTGTGGGACTGAACGGAACCATTGTTAGTGCTTTTTCCGACAATGACATGTCAAAATGTCTGCTGGGGAAAAGGCCCACGGTTTTGTCTTGCATTTTAAGAATATACTGTATATTATTATAACACATATACATCAGAAAAAATGTGTGATAATAAATAGGGGTATTTTGTGCTGACATTGTATTTATTTGACTACAATTCCAGCAGAATGTTTGTCATTTGGATCCTGGAGTGAAAGAAATTGGAGAGCCACTGCGGTTGGTTGAAGAAAGGCTCATTTGGGCTACAATAGATCACACCGTTTATAAAGCAAATAGACCGCAACCTAAGCCCTGATTAAAGGGCTCTAGAGCTGTCAGTCACCACATTCAAATGCCCACTACAAAACCTGTTTACTGGGAGAAATCCAGTTTAGGCAGGGAAATTGGGGAATGCACTGCAATTTACATGCACTGCAATGACCATATAATTGTAAAAGCCACATTTGCATGCAGCTGATCAGTAATTACGTTCTCCCTATAGTGACCTCCACGTTTTAAAAGCAATATTGACAGCTTAAGTGCTTTTTTCTTTTGCTAATGCATCATCCAGACATGTCATTACTGTGAGAGAACAGGCTCTGTAATAAGAATTTGCACAGTTATTTTTCTTTACTGTGTGAAATGTACAGTCAGCTGTTCAGCTAAGAAAAACGATGAATTTAGATGTATTTATTTTAGTGTCAGTGTCTCATTGTTATATGTGATTATGTTTCTTGCACTAAACTTCACACAAAAACCCATTCACAATTACACATGGCCAAGAACAACGGAAAGCTACATTCCTTTTGTTTCTCATCATCTTTTACCTTGACTTATGAAACCCGTTTTGTACTTCATAAACATTCAAGATATGTTACAACATAATATGGCAGTAACATTAATACCCCATTGTCTGCGTTGTACCAAAAAGTGCAAATAAACACGATTAGCGATGCTAATATGGCAGGGTGGAAGACTTGATGGATGAAGGTTGAACGCAAAACCTATGTGGGACTTTCTCTATTCATGGTTTTCTATGGTTTTCACTCATAGTTGGTTATTGGTGAGGGAAAGCTTCTTAACCCTTTTTAAAAGATCTACCAATTGTAGGAATTGTCATTCGATCGCAGGGAGTATGACACTTTTACAATTGTATTTATTTATGATCAGTTAATTTTATTATGTAATTTTCCCACTTGTGTTTTCCTTTAGTGACTGCTATTTAGCTGTAAAAGAGTATTATCAACTTAAGGTAGGAAGTTACATCTGTGAATAGACACTTATGATCAGAAAGAGGGGCAGAAAGGACATTTTTTGCCTTTGGTGGTAAGAAAGTGAAGACTTTGCTTGTATTTATGAGTTGCAAAGGTAGATAGATTAATCTGTGAGAGTCACAAAAGAACAAGAGGAAGTAGGGGACAAAGTGCAAAAAAATAACAATGAGAGGGGCAGAAAGAGAATGTCAGAGACTAAGCATAGGGAAATACTGACAGAGTGACAGGTTGTGTAAAGTCTTTAGACCCTACTGTCTCCGGTGTTTGTGTTTCTCTCAGTATGGGGTCCTGTCCTTCAAAATAAGACTCCAGCTCTGTTTGAGAAGGGCCACCCTGGGGCCACCAGGTCCCCACAGCAGAGAGAGGTTGTGTGTGCCAAATCTGGAGAGTCTGAGGCTTGTTGTGCTTAAGTGTGGTCCATTGTGTGTTTTCTCTTTGTTTGTGTGTGAATACGAAAGAAAGAATTAGCTTTTATAGTTTTTTTTAGTCTGTGATGGCTTGGCTATGTTTGTGCTATGTTTTGTGTGGTGGGTGTGGGGGGCAGGGGGGTATTCAGTGCATTTGAAGAGGCTGATTACCCTATTCACTCTGGCAGAGACAGACAGGTCCTCATTCAGTTTAAAAGTTCCTGTTTATTTCAGTTGAACTCTTGATTATCCTTCTCATTCTGACAGAGTCTATTGAAGCTGCAAGCCCAAATGAAGCAATCATTTATTTATGCACAGAACAAAGGTGCTGCCTGGTGCGTTTTTTTGGCAAATTGTTCCCATCAGCATAGCTGCCACTAAATCCAGCCTCACAATGCCAAGTAAAGACAGATTTGAAGAAAGATTGGAGAGATTTTCCATTGCTCAAATACTCTGTAGCCCACTGTAAATGTAGTACCACAGGTTTCCATGGAAATATGAAACAGTCTAAAAGTGGTTTATGCCGCTCGACTTCCCCAACCCATTAACACCCTTGTTAGAGTGCTGGGATAATATACAGTTTTATGCATAAAAAATGTCAGTAAAAAAAAACTTAAAAAAGCATTTTAATAATCTGCTTATCTGCTTAGGTTAATCATTAAAACTTGAAAATGTCAAATAATAATGAAAAATGCCCATCATTCTTCCCTAGAGCCAAAACGCACACCATCAACTTCCTTGTTATGTTCAGCAAACAATATAATTATATAAAATGGGGGAAAACAGCAAATCTTCTCATTTGAGAAGCTGGCGCCTGCAAAAATGTCTGGCATTTTTCCTTTTTAGATAGGGATAGTGTGAAATACAAACAGGAAAAATGTATGACATGCTTGCAACAAATATTGCCGTCCAGAATAACAGTTTGAAGTTATATATAAGAATTGAGTACAGATGACAGTGGAGGACCGTCCATCGTATTTCTGCTTTCTTTTGCTATTTATGTTTTATATCTGTCCTTCTGTCCTTCCAGTCCTCCCAGATGTGTCTTGCCTGACTTACGTAGTTCTGTCTGGGTGATTTACATTATTGACTGTATGTTCCTCTAGTGTGGAGCCCCACGGTGTGCAGCTCTAATAAAACACATAAATATAGGTTATCCATGTCTTATGGTCTTAATCTAAACCCATGACCCGGCCTGGGAACTGTGTGTGTGTGTGTGTGTGTGTGTGTTTGTGTGTGTGTGTGTGTGTGTGTGTGTGTGTGTGTGTGTGTGTACGTCTGGTGCGAGATGTTTAACCCTCACAGTTAAGCCCAACTTCACACTAACATACACACACACACACATACACATCATTGATCCCCTTCTCACGCAAAGCCACTCAACGCAAGGCAGCACTAGCATTTTCAGCATGCTGTAGGTCAGGACCAGCGTTAGCTTTAAGAGCCATAATGCTATTGTGCGCTTACTGAAAGCACACACCACACAATGCACTCCCAAAATAGCTCACATATAAATTTACATCATTCATAACAGGGATTTTAAAATGGTTCAAATCATAAGTGCCAAGTTACAGAAAATAGTTTGACTGTGTTCTAAAACATGTTACATTTTGAAAAATTTTAATTAGATTAGATAAATAATGTCGCACCCTATCGAATCTTGGTTCTTGGAAATTTCTGGCACCCAACTATAATATAGTGGTACGAGATGTCCAAAGATGATCAAAGTTTAGGGTTACAACGTTGATGTTTCGCGCACAAATGACCTGGATACTGTATGTGTCAACTCATGCAAGCTGAGGGAGGATATTGTCGAAAGTTACTTTATCATATGAAGGAATTTGTAAAAGGTCCTTTTTTGCTTTGCAAACTGAACATGAATCAATTTGAATTAATTAATTAAACATTTTTTTATTTAAAATATAATGGTTCTGCATGCATTTGTTTGCAAAAATATATTATTTGAGTCCCCAAATGCTGGACGTGGTAGCTTTTCAACAGACAGTAACAGAGTGTGTTAAGTATGTAAGTGGTAAGCAGATGGATGCACAGCTTGGATAAGACATGAGGGTGTTATCTAATTCAGTTCCATTGTCGCACCCTTGGCTCCCATCTACATCTCTATCTCTTCATTTTACCCTCTTTCTTACGCCTCTCACTTTCTTTTATTCTCTCTTTCACACTTGCTCTGTGTGAGCTTGTTTGCTATACTTATTTGGTGGTTTCACCAATTTAAAGGAGGCCTAGCACAGTGTGCACATGCGTGAGCTCAGACACACATGCACACACACACACACACAAAGTATGTGCTTTGCCCTGTTATCCTCTATGGACGTGTCCCTGGGAGAGCCACCACATCACCTGTTGCCATGGTAGTTAAATAGGCAGAGAAGGAAGGGGCGGAATGAGGGGAGACAGACAGACAGGCAGGGGAGGGAAATTGGATGATGATTGCATGTTCTGGACTAAACCGAGGAGAGTCGGAGGAGGAAAAATACTGCTAATAAAAACGCAAATAGAGCGTGTAGGAGATTCATAGCTGTAGCTAAGTTATTGTTTAAGAAATATACACATTGCTCTGAGGAGCTGTTTGTCCTGGAAAAAGAAGAGAAATGGAAATAACTAAATCTATTATATTTTTTTTACAGTGATCACAGAAATGTAAGTAGAAGTATAACATCAGACCCATTTAAATCAAACAATTCTGAAATGTGGACCACATTCAAAGGTCTGGAACCAATCTATAGCTGTCCACCAAAATCAGTGAATGCCTCAGGAGCAAACAAGGGTCATTCATTCAGAGGTTCATACCTGACCATATCTTTAATGCTGAGATTTAGTTTAGAGTAGCAGCATCTCATGTTTCAATAGATAATCTAAATGTTTGCTTATTGTGCTGGTAAATAAAAAATTAAAATTTTCAATTAGCCTTTCAATGCCATAGCGAAAAAACTGAGCCTGTGAGATCTTATCTGGTTCCGTAAGGGTCTAAATACAATAAATAAGGTCTTTGTATATGCGCCTGATGCAAAGAGAAATGGGATTGATAAGCAAATAAGTTAACGGAATGCAAATTGACGAGAGAAGAGCTAAGGCAAACCTGAATAAAGGATTAAGGGTTCTGAAGAACAAAAACAATGAGATAACAAAGGTAAAAATGCATGTGGTAAATACATTTCAAAGAGTTGTAAGATGAGATAGAATAGAATTTGAGTGAAAATAAATGATGCACTGGGTTTAAGACGTGAAGAAGAGAACAGAGGAGAGACAGCGTATGTTGATGGTGTTGCGTTTTTTTAAAAACATGAAATGACCGGATGAAAAAAATATGAGAAATCAATGAATGCTGATGTTGAAAGAGGAGGAGAAGTGCATGTCAGCATTATAGCCGGGCATAAATGGGAGGCAAGGAAAATAAGAGATGAATAAAGGAGATAGAAGATAAAAGGAGAGGAGGGGGGAAGTGAACGTGAAGGGGAATGCCATTAACAGCTTTGTCCGGTCCTCCCGACTGAAGATGGACGGACACGGATAAACGAACAAATGATTGAAAGAGGGAGAGAGTGTGAGAGAAGGGTGCCCCTTTCTTAACTGTCTTTTCAGAGATTAGGGAGGAGAGCATCGCGGTCTGTTCACTTCATCTATTCATGGCCAACGCCTGTCTCTCTCACGAGCAGAAGAGGCAGGCACATAGCCAGAGAGAGTGTGTGTGTGTGTGTGTGTGTGTGTGTGTGTGTGTGTGTGTGTGTACTGTGGTGTGAATATGTCCATGCTCACATTTAAAGTGTGAACACTATGGAGCGAGAAAGAACTCAATTATGCTTGAGATTTAAAACCAACCACTAAAAGTGGAGATAATAATGGTGCGATTGGAGAATGTTATTGAAAATAGCAGGTGAGCTGGTGCAAGGAGAAGGAAATGGAGGGCTCATGTAATTTCTACATGATTATGAACTGGATAGAGGCGTATCTCTCTTACATTGTAGAGAGAGAAAGAGAGAATGGAAGTGGCTCTAATGGATGGATGCAGTGAAGGAAGATGCAGTTATTAGTTTGAGTGCAAGGAGGGAAAAGTGAGGGATTGAATGGCAGTCGAAAGGTATATTATTATTTCTTCAGAATGACAGAGGGAGAAATGGAGGATTTAGTTGTGATAATAGCTAGTGAAGAAGGATGGTTGCGGGGATGATGTATTGTAGCTAACTAATAGAGGTCGAACAGATGTGTCTCTGACACCTAATGTGCTGCAGGGCCTGACTGTCTGATTTGAGATTGAGTTACAAATGGCACAAGAGGAAGAAAAAGAAAGAACAAGCATGATGTGTGTCCAGATGGAATTCAGCACGGTGAAGTAGCAGCCTGATTTTTTTTTTAAATCTTTATCTGAAATCCTCATCTGCCAGAATGGATGTGCAGTACATGTTACATTGCATCTACCAATGCATCCAACCTTGTGGTCCTTTTTAAATGATCAGGTTCAAGAGATTGGGGGTTATTATTTGTTATTGATAGTCATTGCAAATGAAAGTCCCATTAGTAGCACCATTTTCTAATCAAACTAAACATTTAAACATTAAACACAAATAAACCCTGTGGATGCAAATGACAGCCATTTCACTTTCTTGAACATCAGAAATCTGAGTTTGAAAACTTTTATCAAACACTTCTCTGGATTTTTCTAAAACAGGCATCGCTGCCTGTTCAGGAGCTGTTTCTTTGGAGGCTTAGAACCCACAGCCTGTCACCTTGATGTGACCACAACACAAAGCGAGTGACTGTGTGTGTGTGTGCGTGTTCGTGTGCCCGTCTCAGGTTCTCACACTCTAAACACTCCTTCCGATCCATTTGACTCCCTAATCCACCGGGAAACTCTTTTCTCCATTCCACTTCAGCTTCTCTCCTTTTTTCCTCCACCCCTCCCTCATTCCCTTATTCTCATACACTTAGAAAGTGGATGAGTTTCTGCAGAGTAGTCTAACTGAATATTCTACTACCATTCTAAGCACCGAATCCCCCCCCCCCAACACCACACATGTCTTATTCTTTCCATTCAAACATATGCCTTGTTTTAGTCAACGTCTGTTTTGAGTAGTTGTCCTTCTCTCTATTGCACTGCGTTCTCCTTAATTCATCACTCAAGCTTTGGAGCTATCAGACTAGATGACGGCTGCAGTTTATGTACGTACTGTACAACTCCACTGTTTTGTCATGAAACAGTATTATATGGTTTTTATACCACTCAACAAAACAAAACAAAACACTTTAGAGGAAAGACCTAAAGCTTTGGCATGCAGCACTCCCTTTATTTTGTTATGTTGCATATACTGCTGTGTTCTGCGGCAAAGGCAATTACTTCTATCTCAAGTGTAATTTTTTCACATGACATGACTGTAAATGACATGCTTCAGACATTCTGTCTTTCATTTTTTTCATTTTTTTTTTCGTTTTTTCTTCTAACCCTAACCCTTCATTTTTTTTTTCTCCCTCCCCCTGGGTTTCTTAGGAGAGAGGGAGTAAAGAGAAAGAAACTTAATCCCTCTATTGAACAAGAGGTAAACCAGTCAGAGGCTTTTTTCTGTGAAAACAAGCCTGTGCCTCATTCTGAATGCACAAATCATACACTCAAACAGACAAATTAAAACTTTATTGGATTTTGAATTTTCATCCAGCCTTTTCTGTACACGTTTGACTGTTTGTGTTGTTTCAGGACAACAACAGGATTTTCCTGTCGTTCTCTGATAGCCCATTATTGTTGAGCAATATTATAATAGGTGCTATTGATAATAACTAATAAGTATATTTGATTCTAAGGCTAGAGCTTGATATAATAGGGAAACACCCTCCCATTATGCCACTGAGATGGAGTCATTTTAATAAATTAGCACTTATGCTGCTATAAGGGCACTTATGAAGGATGAATTTGTGGACGTTAAAATGTTTCTCTGAATGGTTCTCACACATATATTTGCCTAATGGCTGAGGTCAAGCCACCATACATACCATTTTAAAGCTATGTGAGGGGGACATCAAGTTGGAGCATTGCATAATGGATGACATTTTGGTAACACAGTGTGCATGATGACCTTTGCTAATTGCAGGTTTTATTTTCGGGATTATGTTGGTTTAGGTCAGCTATTTCTTCACTGTGTTTTTCAGGATTTCGATTTTTAGGGACACATTGCTAAATGCCCCTTTGTTTCCATTGATACTTTCCTTCAATAATGCAGAAATTAGGTTTTGCTTGTTTTCTCAGCTAAATTAGTTCTCCAGTCGTGGCAGTGCTTTATAAATTGTTATTAGATCAGTTATATTTCAGTTAAGCAATCAACAACAATGAGGTTCCATTTGGTGATAAATGATGTCTTTGTCCATGTGGTATAATGTACACCATATGTAAACTGTGGACATGGTTGGTTTCAAGTTTATGATCAAATTTGAATGAGTTCACTTCACAACTTATTCAAATAAAGTATGAAAATAACAATCGGGGACTCGTGGATCCATTGCAAAAAGCTTCATGTTTCTCTTTCTTTAAGTATCTTCTTCTCCCCACCCTTATCTCCTCCTTCTACATCTTTCCCTCTTTTAGTAGCAGTAGCCTGCACCCTCAGGCCTGGTTCCTGGCTTTTCTGATTTCCTTTCCCTGCTTTTCCATCACAAATAACTACAAAATGCTGCATAATTTGGTCTAGTCGTTCTCTATGGGAAGCTGATTGCCACCCCCCTCCTCTCATTGGGTGGCACAGTTAGACCACTTAATATCAATATTCTCTTTGTGGTGGGAGATGGGGAGGCAATTGACCTGACCGTCAGAATAATTGCACACATGTTCTGACTTGTGCACACACACACACACACACACACACACACACACACACACACTCACACACACACACACACACGCCTTGTACACTGACAGACACACAGGAAAACACGATATCTAGGACAAGTTCACATACACATGCACACACGCGTAGTCCCACGTACATGAGAGAAATGTGCAGAATGGGGACACATATTCGCTGTAAAGTTAGTGTGAGGAGACATGAAGAAAAGCTCCATTCTGCTTGGCAGAGAGGCGCACTCATGCAAAAAGCAGCTACTCAGTTAAGTGTGGCCTCAGGCTCGTACCAGAAGTATGAGGGAGAGAGGTGGACAGACAGAGATCATTTTTCAGAGTGTTTCCCTTTTCCGGTTTGCTGATGACCACAGAAGACGTTTGGATCCGAATAATTAAAAAGAGTTGTCTCTCTTGATTATAGCACTGAGAAGACTTAATCAAAAAAGTATAATAGCCATTGTAAATAGCCAAATAAAATACCTTTTTCTCAAATTGCATAGCACTTTAACTGGTTTGCATTACTGCTATTAACAAAGAGCACAACTAAAATCATTGACAGCTGATGTTCTCCACACTGATGTCTCCACACCTCAGCATACCAGGTTAAAATATGAAATTGATTTGATAGGATTAGTAAGCTATCTAGCCAGGCCTTAGCTCAGGACGTCCCCTTTTATCAGGATGTTTACATCAGATGTTCTAATCAGGCACAGTTCTCTAGAGTGAGCTACTAAGGCATCTCAGTGGAAGATTTTAACAACCAAACATAATGTTATATTCAGAATGGCATGCTTCAATAGCATGGTACGCTGACATGCATCTGAACTGCAATATGTCAACTTCTCCTTTAATTAAACTAAAATCCCATGAAATGCACAGAGGGATTAACTATTGACTAACTCTTTTCATTTTCTAAATGAGTTGTGAATTTTAAATGAAAGAAGAGATAATGACAGACAGAGTTATTTTATTATGTAAGCACATAGCTCATTAATTTGCTTTTCCATCTACACATTATATTTAATTCATCTAGTCAGCTATGAGCATTAGTCCACAATCAAAGCTCCTGTGGTTCCATACGGTGAAGCTTGCGTGTTCACACACTGGAAAAAGAACACATGGTTTGTAAAATGCTTGAATTATTGAATGAAGCGTAGGGTTGTGTGTTAGCGTGCGTGCATGTTTAGCCTACATGTGTTCCGGTGCAATACTCTAAACTATGTCACACAGCTCATGCATCGCTGCACCCATTTACTGGTGGTGAACATCTCCAGTGTGCAGATCTAGAACGCAGCAATCGAGAACGATCAAAACACACTCACAAGGCTTGGCTCCACACAGAAACATGGGTAGAACACACGCACATATATTCACTCATGCGTGGCTTTATGCACAAAGGCACTCATACAGTCTGTAAGCAATAGACTATATCTTTTGTTGCAAGCAATCAATGTAAGTGCTCTTTATTTTTGTCACATTTACACTTTTTACACAGTGCAGTGTTGTGTGTGACAAAGTGTTTTGCTTCATTGCTCCATTGTCTCCATTCATTGCCACCGTAGTTCTGCTCTGATTTCTCTGTTGTCTTGCAGAAACTGCATTGAAAACTCATCTTAAAGGGTAGCCAGATTATATGAATCTAGTGGAATAGATGCAGGTCACTTTGACCTCCATCGTTAACAGAGCACAATGCACATAATGTTTCTAGCAGTGCCTTATGATCATACATACATTTACGTCAGTAAAATATGTTGGGTATGTGTATTTTACATAAATAGATATTGACCCTTTTGTTGGAGAAAGACATTTGTTTAAGAGACTCCAGATAATGATCTGAATTGGAATGAGTGTTTTTTTTCTAAAATCCTTTAAAGTAAATTCCAAGAATTTTCCCACCAACCAATTCAGTCCCAATAAATGCTGTCTCTTTTGATACACCTCCCAAACAAGGCTTTGACTTGAGACGGAACTGTCAGCAACTACCTACTATCTCAAAGTCTTTAAATAAAATAGGCCTATACATTTTTTCGAAACAAATTTTAGGAATAGTTCACCTGTTAGTATGCGCATCAGTGAGTGAGTGAGTGACTAGCCACTAGCTAAACTTCCTCAACAGGAAATATGGTTTTATGGACTGATTGCATGACAGGGACCTCTGATAATTGGTCATAACCTGTGTTTTTACATAGAATATATGAACAAAAAACTCACACGGAATCCCTACAGAGTATTTGTTAAAGGGTATACCAGGAGCAGTCATTGAAGGAAGCTGTAGGAATACCTTTTGTCCTATCCAATCACTTCTCAAATCATTTTGGGGATTTGAAACAGAAGCCTGAAGGTGACACGACTGCCTGTTTAACCTTTACTTCCACTACATGGAAAAAGGATCATCTTCAGTGTGTGGATAGAGCCGTGCTGTTTGTTTGTTCAAGGTATTGACACATGGCAGTGGCTCAAACTCTATTGGTCCGTCTCCACTACTTCAAAGGGATGTTTGGTAATATGATTACTGTTATACATATTTAATGAGCTTGTTAATATTGATGGAATACTGAGTAGTATACTTTGCAGTAGATGAGTTGGGGGACATTTGTCCTCCCTCTGGCAGTCCCTCCATCCTCCTTTGATGGCTATTTCAGGTTAAATATGAGCAATCTCATATACACCACTGATAGCAGTTAAGTGAACCATTCCTTAGCCTGTGTGTGTGTGTGTGTGTGTGTGTGTGTGTGTGTTTGTTAGTGCGTGCGTTAATATCACGCACACTCTTTCCCACACGCATGACACATTTAATAACAACTTTCTCAAGGTGGTGCCCTCTGATATAATGATACAACATTGGAAAGATGAAATGTGGGTGTTTGCGAGTGTCGAGTGATTGTATGAGAGCATTGACAATGATACACCTCATTCATTTCATAGAGCTTTGTTATAGGTTCAAACATGAATAAAAAAACGGTCTGCCTCATTCCCCTTCTCTTTTCCTCTTTCTCCTGCACAGCCTTTTCATCCCATGGTAAACCTGGTGTGCAGTGCTGACCTGAGGATGTTCCTGTGTGCTCTGTATGCCCCGGTGTGCACTGTGTACGGCCAGGTGTCCATGCCCTGTCGATCCCTCTGCCAGCGGGCCAAGGATGAGTGCCACAAACTCATGGAGATCTTTGGAGTAGCCTGGCCAGATGACATGGAGTGCAGCAGGTGTGGGTTACATTTTAAATCCTCCCAGTACTTGGAAATAGGAACATTGTCATAAAAAAGGGTGTTCAAGCCATAGATAGTAAATAATATGGATGTAGCATCCGGGCTGACCTCAGTTATTCACACGGCATCCAATAATCCTGGTTTGTGTGCGTCGCCATTTTGTGAGGGGGAGGGAGATAGCTGATGTATACCTCCGAAGCAAAGTGAGGGACAACGGGTGGAGAGCTGTCACTCAAGAGATCGCGCCAATACATTTTAACCTCCAAAAGAATAAAAACTAGCGTGGTCCAAACAAATTCACCCCCCTCAGTGTTGTCATGGAGATATGACCTAAACATACAGACTAAAATGGTTTTGTGGCCCAGGCTGTAAATAGGTTTAATAAGACTTTGAAAACGGCCTGTCTCACAAGTGAGTCAAAGAAAAACTGCTCGGTCTTGGCACCACCCCCCAGTGGCACTTCCGGTTACTACAGTTGTGGTCACTTCCTGATTGGTAAAAATCACTGAGGTTGGGGCTTGGTTCAAGCATATGAGATGCAGCTGATTATTCTGGTTGTTTATTTTTTTTTGAATATTGAATATTTATTTACACCTCAGCACCTTGCTCTCTTGTATTCACTTTTTTAATGAG
This sequence comes from Ammodytes marinus, assembly GCF_949987685.1. Classification (NCBI taxonomy): domain Eukaryota; kingdom Metazoa; phylum Chordata; class Actinopteri; order Uranoscopiformes; family Ammodytidae; genus Ammodytes; species Ammodytes marinus. Next base: position 25,267,476 of record NC_137230.1, on the reverse strand, counting down.
TTCCAAGCAGTTATCTTCTTGCTATCTGCACATGCTTTATAAGTCTTTTCTGGGAGCTTTTTATTGATATAATTCTACACTCAGCTGCCAGTGTATTAGCTACATCTATCTAAAACTAGATAGATGTAGCGATGTGTTTGCCTCTATAGATGATGTTTAGAATGTTTAAGAAAGGTGTTGACTCAGTTCCATGGTAATTTAAAAGTGTGTAGTTTTTTTCTGGTGTTGTGGATTTGAATTTTCTTCCACTGAGAGGTTTTTGCATTAGTTTGCCCACTTATATCAGTTAGAGTCTTGGCGGGATTGATAGCAGGTTTAAGTTACATGATCCAACATAATGATTCTTTTCTAGGTTCCCAGACTGTGACGAGCCCTATCCTCGAGCACAGGACCTGCTCACAGACTCTGACCCCACTGACCAGTCATCTATGACTGTGCATAGAGACTATGGCTTCTGGTGCCCCAGAGAGCTCAAGGTGGACCCAGACCTTGGTTACACATTCATGGGCAGGAAGGACTGCTCTGCCCCCTGCCCCTCAATGTTCTTCAACCAGCGGGAGCTGACCTTCACTCGCTACTTCATAGGAGTGGTTTCCATTGTCTGTCTGTCCGCAACTCTCTTTACCTTCCTGACCTTTCTCATCGATGTTACCAGGTTTGAATGGCTGAATGTTTCATGATAACTTAAATCAACTTTTTGAGTATGATAATGTCCAAAACTGAAGATGGGTCAAGATAAAAAAAACAGAATGTACAATAGGAAGAAATATTATAATCCCACACATTTTTTAAGCTCTTTTTCTTCTACCTCCATTAGGTTTCGATACCCCGAGCGGCCAATCATCTTCTACGCCATGTGTTATGTCATGGTGTCACTGGTTTTCTTTCTGGGCTTCCTTTTGGAAGACAGGGTAGCCTGCAACGCAGTCAGCCCTGCCCAGTTCAGAGCCTCAACCATAACACAGGGTTCACACAACAAGGTGAGAGCTTCAGTCAATTTCAATCTGGCATCAGCACTTAAATATCACTCATCTCATGTTAATGTGTTTGCCTCTATAGGGAAAGACTTGTTTGGTTCATTCTTTTAGATTTTGTGAATAATAAATGAACCACATTATTCTTGATCATAATTGAGTTGATACAGATGTTTAAATAGTAATAAAACATTTAAAAAATATATATATTACAACTTACAATGTAGGTCTCAGTAACTGTAGTAGAATGTTCATTAGATGATTTAACTTAAAAGTTGATTGATCATTTATTCTCTTAATCCTAATTTGAACAAAGTGACTTGCAGAATTTTTCCCAGGTGATTGTTCAAAGCATATTGTTTTCCCCTGGCTCTATCAGGTATGCACGCTGTTCTTCATGGTCCTGTATTTCTTCACCATGGCCGGCAGCGTGTGGTGGGTCATACTGACAATCACTTGGTTCTTGGCCGCTGTGCCTAAATGGGGCAGCGAGGCCATTGAGAAGAAAGCCCTCCTCTTCCATGCTGTGGCCTGGGGGCTCCCGGGGGCCCTCACTGTCACCCTGTTGGCCCTGAACAAAATTGAAGGAGATGGGGTCACTGGGGTGTGTTTCATAGGGCTGTATGACATAGACGCCCTGAGGTGGTTTGTTCTGGCACCGCTCTGCCTCAACGTGGCGGTGAGTACAATCAGAAGATAAATGAATGGAGGGGTGGGGTGGGGGCAGATGAAAGAGTTGATGATGATGGTAGGATGGATGGATGGATGGATGGATGGATGTGGGGATCAGATGAATGGGTGGGTGGGTGTTTATGAGTGGATTGTTGGCTGGATTTATGTAGAGATGCATGGACTAGTAAATGTAACAGTGTGTGGTTGACAGACGGCCTTGTAATGCCTGTGAGTCATCCCGCTCTTTAAAAAAAATCCTCATTCAATTTTAATGATGTGAGTTTGACTTTGTCATTTGTCTCCCTTTCCTCAGGTGGGCGTCTCTCTGCTCTTAGTGGGCATTGTGGCTCTGAACCGAGTGCGCATGGAGATCCCTCTGGAGAAAGAGAACCAGACCAAACTAGTCAAGTTCATGATTCGAATGGGAGTGTTCTCGGTGCTCTACCTGGTCCCCTTGTTGACTGTGATCGGGTGCTACCTGTATGAACACACTCACCGGAGCTTCTGGGAGAAGACGTGGATGGAGGAGAACTGCAGGCACTATCACATTCCCTGCCCGTACAAGGTATAGATAAAGGGAAGTGGGACAAAATAGGTTTGTGAAGTGTATTTCACTGGTTTATAGGGACGTTTTGGAGTAGGGAAGCTTGCCCAATTACGTCTAAAGGGAGACTAAAGAATCAGAAAAGATCCCCTAGTTTCTCAGGCCAGTTCTACTGTAACTGTTCACTTAGATCATCTTGCAAATTCCTTCAGATATAACAACATGAATATGCCTATTGAGTAGCTGGCCTCTCTGTTCTGCTTGTCATCACGGCGGGACACTGAGAACAAATATACAGTCACATTGGACATCCAGCTGTACTCCTATCACAGATCATGTTGCAGTGTGCAAATTCCCCCTAATCTATTTCTCTCTCTCTCAGTCGATGTTCACACATATTCAAGAATGGACCCAGGCTCTTTAAAGGATGACTTAGCTTGATTTCATTACAAATGAAAACAATACTCTTTGCGAAATCTGTGCAAGAAGTAAGCTGTACATACAGTTTAGGGGGGTTGTTAATGTTTGCCTTACTTTCCTCCATCAGATACATTTGACTTACCTGTGGATTTAGTGTGTGTGTGTGTGTGTGTGTGTGTGTGTGTGTGTGTGTGTGTGTGTGTGTGTGTGTGTGTGTGTGTGTGTGTGTGTGTGTGTGTGTGTGTGTGTGTGTGTGTGTGTGTGTGTGTGTGTGTGTGTGTGTGTGTGTGTGTACTTTTTTGAGAGGGAGAGAGGGCTGGCAGTTATGTGTGTGTGGGTTGAGTGAGTAGGTATTTGTGGAGGGGAGGGAGCATAGTGCTGTATGCATCATTAGCCCGGCTAATACAGCTCTCAAGGCCAGCTCAACACAAAGCCACCATCTCTGTGCTACACTCTGTTTCTCCGTCTCTTTGTCTTTCACTCTCTCTCTGCTGGTTCTCACACACTTACTCCTTTCTCTCAGTCAGTCTCCCCCTTCTACCACTCCTATGTGGCTCTCCTTCTTCTCTCTCTCTCTCTCTCTCTCTCTCTCTCCAATGCTCTGCTGCCTGCTCTCTATAATGTCTTTGTAGCGGTTATGAAGAGTGGTGGGAGTTTGGTGTTTTATACAGTCTGGTGCTAAATTAATTAATGTGCACAATTATTCACACAAACAACCCTCTTCTTCCTGTTCAATACATACACACACACAATGCAATAGATTTATATTCATTCCTCCAATTAATTATAAAATATCAAAACGTTTACTTTAAGGGTTTATTTATGCTTCCATTTCTCCCAATTATTCAAGCTGAGTACTGTTACAGTGGTTTTATGATAGAATAGCGTCAGCTAATGTGTGACTGACAGACTATATTGGAGGGGGTGGAGGCAGGTGCAAGTGCTTATGTTTCTTGTTAGTGTGTGTGTGTGTGTGTGTGTGTGTGTGTGTGTGTGTGTGTGTGTGTGTGTGTGTGTGTGTGTGTGTGTGTGTGTGTGTGTGTGTGTGTGTGTGTGTGTGTGTGTGTGTGTGTGTGTGTGTGTGTGTGTGTGTGTGTGTGTGTGTGTGTGTGTGTGTGTGTGTGCATGCATGTGTCTAGCTGTGTGTGTGAAAGCTCATGATGGGAGACCCCCTTTATGACCTGTTGTTGCTCTGGAATTTCAATATTGCTATGCGTTATTTGATCTTTAACCCCAGGGGGGTTGCAAGAGAGTTTGTAAAAGGGTACAATTCCATGTTTCTGGATAATTGAACATTCTGTGGGCTTTGTCAAGTTCAAGTGACTTTATTTTATTGTGCGTGGGTGGTAATTTACTGAAAGCCCGGGGCTTTTCGTGTTATCTAAATGTACCAAAATCTTAGACATTTAATCTTAGTCTGGGCGAGACTGACGGCCTAATTATACCAATTTCTCTGGCCGTTTTTTTTTTTTTTTAAACCAAGAAACACCTTTCTTGCTCTCTGAAAGTTCACCTCGGCAAGGCATTGCCTCAGGAGATGTTGTAAGTCTTAAATATGATTTGTGAATAACATCTTTACCAGGATATAACCTTAACCTTATTTGAAAGTTTGTTGTAAAATAAAAAGATATTTGCCTAGATATTTCTCCTGTAATCTCCTGCCCTCTGGTGGAGACACTGTGTACTGCATCAAAATTCACCATGACAGAACAGTTGCTCTGGATCCCAACTGCAGTTCAGCTGCTGGAGCAGCTGGGTTGTTGTGGGATGACCTCCCCTCTACCATCATTCAAACTGACTGACTGGGCTAATAACACTTGTCTGTGCTAGAGACTTAACTTCAACTTCATCCTGCACCTCCTAACTTTAATACAACTATGTTTCCAAAATAATAAAAGTGTCTCTTTTTACTCCCTCTCTTGTAATAACTGTTAATGTGTCTGTTCTCTCTAGGTGGAGAAGGCCAGTCGACCAGCCATGGTTTTGTTCCTAATCAAATATCTGATGATGTTGGTGGTTGGGATCCCCTCTGTTTTCTGGGTGGGCAGCAAAAAGACCTGTTTTGAATGGGCCAATTTCCTGCATGGACGCAGACGCAAAGAGTAAGTAGCCAGATTGGAAGATGAGGCATCCTTTTTTTCAAGGATAGAATTAAAACACTTTTTTGAAAACACATTAACTTCACACATGATAATGTGGTTATTAGGATTATTTTGTTTCATAATGTATTGCTTCAGACAGATAAACCAGTCTCTATGGTGACTTAAAGGTATCGCCTTCACGTGTATGCTCTCAGTTTCAAAAACAACACATTATTCTTCTATTCCTCCCTCTTTCACCTACCCCTCCCTCTTATACATTCCCAAACCTCTCACCCCTGCCCTCCCTCACTCTCTTCTGCCTACAGCAGTGGGGTGAATGAGTCCAGGCAGGTACTGCAGGAGCAGCCAGACTTTGCCCAGTCTCTGCTACGTGAACCCAACACTCCCATCATTAGGAAGTCCAGAGGAACATCCACTCAGGTAGGACTGTAAGCACAGCAGTATCAAAGGTCATCTTTATACAACACTGGTTGTAGAAGCAACAGGATGAGTAGGAGTGCTATCAGTACTTGTAGTTCTTGTAACCCTATCGGTAGTAGCTCCAGGAGTAGACAGTAATAGACAGTAGAAAGCACATGACTTGCATGAATCCTGTATTGGTTGAACATTGTCGCTGGAACAAGAAGTCTGTGCATGCTTAAAGCAAAAACCCGAACTAGGTCTGCACCTGCGGGTTTAAGGCCAAACCTGGCTTAACCTAGCCTGGCTCCGCCCGCCTACCTACTTCCGCTCAATTTTCATTTCACTTCAGTGAAGTACGATGGTCTAGTATTACCAGGCTAGACTTAACCCAGCTGCTACTTTTAAATTTTACAACAATTTGACACCAGAAGCTGCATAGTGCTGTATTTATTCCATTACTGAACAATTGCTGGCCAGGCTCAATAAGCTACAGTAATTTCCTCTTGCACAGGAATTAGGAAACTACTTGCAAAACATGACACGCATGGACACAGTTAGTCAGCAAGGAAAGGAAAGTTTTTTACTAAACTATATTTAAAACTTACAAAATCCAATCAAAGCCCTGGGTTGCATAAAGAAGGCCTGGGTTAGCTAACATAACTCATAACAGGAAGTAGTACCACTTTGGCAAGACATTCATTCATCAGTACTGAACTCTGATCATGCTAAAGGCCATTACAGTACAATTTAAAGATTGGACTGAATTTTGGATTATGGTTGAAGCAGATATAAATATCTTCTACAGTTTATCTTTGAGTCTGTCTTGCACTGAAGCTATAGTACATTGGCTTAAATGAGGTTAGTTTTTAAATTTGTGAATTTCTTGTTAAATGATTAAAAATTAAATCTAAGGGCACATCTGTGTTCCAGAAGTTATTAAATGTGTCTGACCTCTCATCCTCCTGTAGGGCACCTCTACCCACGCCTCTTCCACCCACTTGGCTGTCCTAGACGACCTTGATGAACCAATCAGAACTCACCATGGCCCCCCCGCCTCCACCAGGAGCAAGGCCGGCAGCGCCCACAGCAAGGCTAGCTACCACAGCAGCCTGCGCCGTACTTGTGACAACAGGTAGAGCGGGAAATCCATGACTTCCTGTTTTGTCTGTCCATTAAAAAAAGTGTCCTCACGTCTTCCTCTTCCTCTTTTCCTTTTCCTCTCTCAGGAGTGACGCTAAGGTTTATCGAGGTACAGAGGAGCGCAGTTTCCATGGCAGCATGCCCCATCTGGACCACCCCCTCTCCAGTCACAGCAGCCTCCATCAGATAGGTGGACCCTCCAGGCACGGCAGCACAAGAGACGTACGCGAGGCCCCAACCACCCTCATCATCCACGGAACAACAGCAAGTGATGTTGGGGAGAATGACGCCACCAGCGCTTGAGTGCACTCACCACTGTCATAGGAACTAATTTTAGGGATGCTGTGGACACCTTTTAAAGGAAGATTTGCCCCCCAGGATGTCACACACCAATCTGTTTAGCGTGTATGTGTTTTCATCGACAAAGATGGAGAATGAACCAGTGAGTGGCGTGGTGGTGACTGTTTGGCATTAGTTCCTTGCTGGTCATGTGTTTGCAGAGTGGCCAAAGCCTAACACAGTTCAATGAGTGAACTTGACTGCTCTCTCAAAGAGTGAGTCAGTCAAGCTCGCCGTTAGCTGGACAAGTTTGTTACTTCATAACTCACACGGTAGATGATCCCTGGATGCAGGATACAGGTTGAACCAAGAAGAATATATCCATCTCCAAAGGTTGGCTGACATCGGTGTTGCTCACATTATTCAGGGATCATTTGGGTTTTGCCGTGCCCAGGTAAACCGAAACTGGTACTGGAAAGGAAACACTTTAAAGTGGAATGGAGAAATTGTCATACTTGATGGACAAGAACACTTAAAATAGTTTCCTGCAAGTGTACCTTGTATGGTGCATTATATCCTGAATACTGAGGTTTGGTCTTGACCAGACTTACGGTGACATTGTTAAAAACAATGATCTTTCACTATAATGCAGGACCTATATGAATATTATTAAATATGTGAGCACTGCCGAGTATTGCTTTTGTTACAATCTTAAATGGTTTACCCAAAAAGCATTGACTTATTTCAATCTTAGTCTTGACTGAGACTTGATTATTCCCAACCTTTGTTTGTTCCGGACTGCAGCTCTTAATGAATTATGTGTATCTTTGTGTGTCTTCAGAGGATGAAAATCATTGGCTTAATGTGAAATCGTGGACCTCTCTGTGGTTTAGTGTAATATTTTCATACTGTGAAAAGTGTCTGCTGCTGAAAGCTTCATGTTATGACTGTGTGAGAGAGTGAGTGAGTGAGTGAGTGAGAGAGAAATAGCGCCACAAGTGGTCATGTCTGTTTTGTCTTCTCTACAGTAGACAACAAAAATGATGACTGTAGAAATGTAGAAAGGTTGTTTATAGATTAAGGAAGCTGGTGATATAAGATAGTTTGGTCAAATGGACTGGAAATAATGTGTGTGCACTTAAAAACACACTCAGCTCCGACTGCGTCTGGTCCTCCCACAACCATTTTAGCTCTGATGTTTCTGTATAGATGCATTAGCTTGACGGATAGAAAGGGCATCTTTGGAAACAGGCAAGATGACAGCCTACTAATCTATTTCATATAATCTAAAATATATATATATATAAAATATAACCAGCTAAATATAATTAGCTGTTAACTAGAGCCAATTCAGGCAAAAGTCAATCAGCACATTTAAGCCTCATGGCTACAAAGCCCTGAGTGCAACCTCAAAACAAAGAACAGTAACTTTGCTTCTATTCAGAAATCTGCCAACCCAAATGTTGTTTGTTTGAGAGGAGGTGCTTTTTTCTAATGTAATTTACAACTCTGTTCCTGATAAGTATCTAAACTGCTACTGTACATGCTCTGTGCTCATGTATTGTGTTGTGTTGTTCAGACATAGAACTCAGACTGACCCAAAGAGGTGCAGACAATTGGAAGAAACTGTAGAAAAAGAAATGTTCACTAATTGCGCATTGCTTCATTTTCTCTGACGTAACTTTATGTTTAAGTAAATGTTTCAGGAAGTGTATATTGTCAGTGTTTGTGCTTTGTTCCCAATCCCCAAAGGAACCTACCTCACCTGTACCTTCACCCTTCTCTGTACCTGCAAGCACACCCTAAACCTTAACCACCTTAACTAAATGCCTAACCCCAACCCTTACCCGACCTCTGACCTAAACAAAATTCTACTTCACCTTCAAAAGGCCCTTTGAAGCAGTGAGGAGCCGGAAAACATTTCCTCATAGTGCAGAAAGATCCTCATTACGAAGGTCTAAAACTCAAAAATAGATGTACTTCCAACAGTTGGCTTTGACTTTTCCAGTCTACCTCTTCAGTTAACATGCTAGCTCTCAGGCCTTTCACTGCTGCCTCTCTCCTCCTGTCTTTCTGAGTGTGTCTGTCTGTCTACACCTGTTTTATGTTTCCCACTACTGTCCAACTGGTCTGCCTGTATATCTGCTGTACATAGATCGACCGTCCTATCTGATGACTAATCTGCCTCACATCTTCCTTCTGCCTCTTCTCCTGTAAATGTGCCCATGCTGATCTGTTTTTGGACCTACAGCAACTGTCTGTACTCTTGCAATTTCGCGACTACTTTCAAACATTAACTGAATTGTGCTTTTACCTCTGAATTAGAACGAGAGATGAAGTGGTGAACAACAAACCGTCACTGAGCTCAACACAGCGAAAGAGGAAATCTCTCATTTCCAGCTGGCTCCTTGATTTATGATGTTATACTGTGACTCAAGTTTCACTGCAGTAGCTTGACAACGTGACACATTATCAATGATGGTTCAAACACAACAGTAATAGTAAATAATAAGTCAATTCAGAAACCTGAGTTGTATTGTATGCCTTTTAATTTATTTACAGTTTGGGACTGTAATGACTTGCTTTACATGCAGTGTAATACACGTTTTATAGAGGACGGTGCTGTTGTTATTCTGTTCACACCGGACCTGCTTATTTATTCTTGCTGTCTAATCTTGCCACTCTACACCTGGTGATGGTGTAGTGGTGAAGACATCTGAATACCCTCTCCTTTGCAGCAACAAGAACTGCTGCTCCTCAGTTAAAAATAAATCCAGCTATGTCTAATGACAAACGAGTTTCCATTGCAATCTCCCAAGTTTGTTGTGTGGAATAAAGAAAATGATGAAGAGAACTGCAAAACGAGAAGTTTATATTTGACAAGCTCTAACTTTGAATGTGTACATATACAATGTGATGCTTAAAAAGTTGAATAAAAAGTGTTTTTGTTACTGTAATACAGTGTAAGGCACTTTTTCTTCCTCTCGACCCCTTAAAGTAACTTTGGACACAGCTATAAATGGCAGTATCTCTTCACCCTACACACACTTCACATTGGAAATATCTGCTTTGTCGTAAGAGTAAAGAACCAGAGGTATTCTTTTTTTTTTTTTTAAGATATTTTTTGGGCATTTCAATGCTTTATTTGACAGTGCAGAGAGACAGAGGTGAAATGGGGCAGAGAGGGGAGTGACATGCAGAGAACGACCGCGGGCGGGAATCGAGCCCGGGTCTGCTGCTGTGCCCGGCCCGGGAGGGGGACGCCTTACCAACTGAGCTAAAGGCGCCCCCCAGAGATATTCTTTTTAAAGGTGAATTATGTTACTTTGGGTTAGAAAGATAGAAAGCTTCCTGAAAAGTTAGTTTTGCTGCTGTTGTTTACAGCAGCAGGGCCCACAGTTTGGTTTACAAATATATTCTTGTCTTACGTTTGGTTTCAAGGTGCCTAAAAATTATTTTGCTTTGATTTATGATGCCAGAATTATTCAATACAAAGAATTACATTTAGAGTAAATATGTTTTTTAAACTGACTGCAGGATCTGCAAATGTAAACAAGTCCCCATCCCTTGAAACTGCAAAGTGCACCTTTAATACTACAAATCAGTAAGCGGTTTCTCAGTCAGGACCAGACACCCGATCGTTCTCGTTTGCGGCGGACAATTGCGGCGACATCTTGTTTGAGTGAAGAGACGCTCTGTTCCAGCTGCTCTGAGAAATCCCTCAGCAGACGACTCTGATCATCCACAAACAGTCTGAGCCCCAGCAGGTCAGACTCCTCCTAGAAAAACAACAGGAACGCAATGGTCGCAGTGCAGGTAAATAAATGAACACACTAGCCTCACATTTAGAAAGTGTCTGAAAACTAATCCAAACAGGTTTCCAAACAGTACTATAAACTTGAGCACTTGTAACTGACATCTCATTCTACTTTGTGCTTATCCAGATAGTTATCTGCTATAACATTTATCACTGGAAAAATGGCAAGTCTCTCACTGAGCCCCTGTCTATGATTTCCATCAACCAAAATGTTGCCCCTTGTAAAATAGCATTTTAAAATTCCCTGAAATCTATGATCATAAATGAAACTCCCTGATCATTTTACCACATTCCAAACACACCAATTTAAAATCCTGTAATCATGTTCAAACGTTTTCTTGTATGCCACTTCAATTGTGTGTCTGATTGTGTATTTTCCCCCACAGATCCACTGTTGATTAACCATGATCACAAGGCCTAATTGTAGTAAAGCCTACTAACGTGGATACTTACACTGGGCCTGTGTCTGCGCAGGCGCTGCAGCTGACCCCTGACTGAGGTCATACTGTGGTAGAAAACCTTGAGAGCCCGAGCAAACTCTGCATCGCAGCTGGGACGCACCGACCGACCACGCACGCTCTCCCCACCTCACACACACACACAGGGAGAAAGGTGAAATCATGAATATCCCCTTTTTAATATGTTAGAACCAGTTAACCAACAATATATTGACCCCAGATGCATGTTTCAGTTACCGTTCCTGGCTGTGTTGAGTTGTTCTGTCAGACTATGGTTTTCTTTTCTGAGTGAAGCATTAACACTCTTCAGTTCCTCCAAGTCCTGTTGAAGCGCTCTCACTGAACAGCTGAGTCCTGCAGAGTCTACGGGCTGCAACACACACACACACACACACACACACACACACACACACACACACACACACACACACACACACACACACACACACACACACACACACACACACACACACACACACACACACACACACACACACACACACACACACTCACACACACACTCACTCACTCATTTAAGCACATTTACATTTCTGCCCCATGTATTATTAGTTGAATAAATAATGACGCCATGCCTTCCCACTAAAGTTGCTTAGACATTTTTCTAAATAGGTATTTTCCCGACTACAAAAAACAACAACTACTGTATCTGTGTCAGAGTTTTAGATCCAGATTTAGAAACATATAGACTCAACATCAAACTCACTGCAGTTTCTGTGGGGTCCGCCTCCTCGATGATAAAGATGCCGTCTGTTGTCATCCTCACTCCCTCCAGAGATGATATGAGGTCAGTACAACCCTCTGAAAAACAAAACCAACACCTGTCACCTTGTCCATTATTCATTTCTAGTAATGACTTTAACATAGTAATAATTGGAAGATGAACGTCAATGTTGGAAAAAAATGAAAATAAAATTCCAAGTCAGCACACTCATCTCTGCAAGTTTGAGGTTGGGTTGATATCTGATTATTTTCCCAACTAACATACAATCTACTTATTTTAAATGCAGGTGTGTTTGTTTTTTTGTATTTATGTATCTAAGCCACAACTACCTAATACATTAATAAAGAGTCTTGCCCAACCAACCATCCATCTCTTCATCCTCACCCTGAAGGCCCCAGAGCTCCAGCACCAAGGCGTTGCTCTGCAGGTAGTCTAGCAGACGTTGGGAGGTCTGGAGGGAGGTAAAGTGAACTCTGTGATCCAACAGAGGATTGACGTTGTGCCACACAGCCGGGGTGTAGAGAGGCTGACTGCAGTCAAACAACCTGAAACTGACAGAGGAAATAAGCCGAAATATTGTATTATTATTGCAGGGGATTCTCTGTATCCTCCCTGCACTTCCAGCTATCTCTTTTGGCCTCAACGTGCAGCCCCATATCAGGCCTCACCCGATTTGGACCCCCCTGATGCGGGCCTCTCTGATCCAGCGGAGGCCACAGCACTGTTCCAGGACCAGCTGGAAATCCAGTCTTCGACCAAGGAACTCAGACGGGTCAATCAGGATGTCATCCTCACCCAGAGGGCTGGAACGCGAGAGAGAAAATATTTACAAGTGTAGGCCTATGAGTTTATTGGGGTTATTCATAATGTTTACGTATGTGTATGTGTCTCATACAGTCCAGTGGAGGTGCAGGGGACCAGCTGTGCTTGTAGAATGGCCTCCTCTGTGCCTTCTGACCCCAGCACCTGCACATAGAGATTATCAACCAGATATCATTCTATGTTCTACTCCATTATAATAGGGCCAAATTGGGACGTGTGTGTGTGTGTGTGTGTGTGTGTGTGTGTGTGTGTGTGTGTGTGTGTACCTCAAGTTGCTCTTCCAGAGGGATGCGGAAGGCCAAAGACTGAAGCCAGAGGTGAGCGGTGCCCAGAAGCAGAGGCTCCACTGGATCCCAGAACGGGTCTTTATCTCTGGGTAACACAGCAGAGGACAGCCCCTCTACTCTCTGACAGCAGAACCAGAGATAAGTCAAATATAAAAACAAATAGAGACATTGAGATTGTACAGTTTTATTTTAGATTCTTCAAGTGAGGCTCCCTTTCCATCAAGCTGCAGTCATGCTTAACATATTAATGGGTTTCAAGCTATTTTTCTGCTGAAAAGTTAATTTCTCTAACTACTTGTTGAATAACATAAGCAATGGTCTTTCCATTGAATTACATTATCTCCGCTCTTCTCCACCTGTTGCTGCTGGTAGACTTCTTCCATCAGGAATTTACGGTTCACAAACTTGGTCTTTGACCAGATCCACACCTGTGGAGCGGAGAGACGAGTGGGAATGTAGTTTAGACAAAGAGACATTATCTATTCACTGCCTAAAAATCTTACTCTAATTGGAAAATTAAAAAAGGGCTTCTGAGCGAAGAGATAAAGAGACCAACCTGTTTTCTTCCCACAGCAGTGACCCTGACAACAATCTCCTTCTCCAGGTCATGTCCTTTTGAATCTGACAGTGCCAGATTCTTGATCTCCAACTTAAATTCCACCGCCTAAACAAATGGCAGACGATAAAGAGCAACCATGTATATAGCTGTGTTACATATGATTGCCTCGTGACAAGTTTTATAAAAAACTTTAACACAGAAAGTGAATGTGGACATTTACAGCATGTGCATGTGGTGTGACCTTGTTCAGTTCCTGGCTCATCTGGTTAGCCTCAGCCACCATGGGCATCAGTTTAATGTAGTCGTAGAAGACTGCCAGCAGGCTGGGGTCGGTCTGACTGGACCCAACAGTGATGGACTCAACTAAACACAGACACATGAATAATATCTGACATCTCAAGTGTCCATCCAGAAATACATCTCCTCCAGCTACTGATCCTCCCACTCACCCAGGTGGAATCCATCAGCAGCAGCCAGTTCAGACTGGAAGTAGTCGTAGTCGTAGCGACTCCAGTCGTCCCCGCCCCTCTCAGAAGGATAACCAATGAACAGGTAGGTACAGTTCGAACCGAGAATGAGACGGTCCTACAGGGGAGAGAAGCACGAGAAAGAAATGGGGCTTTGTGTGTGTGTGTGTGTGTGTGTGTGTGTGTGTGTGTGTGTGTGTGTGTGTGTGTGTGTGTGTGTGTGTGTGTGTGTGTGTGTGTGTGTGTGTGTGCGTGTGTGTGTGTGTGTTCAAACATTGCTACACGTCATATCATAAGGATGGCCTATGTGTTGAGACCCACCAGGTGCTGCAGCTCAGTCGTCTGGGAGACAGCGTTGCCATTGACGATGACCTTTGACCCTGCCAAAGGGGTCAGTGTTACCTGCCGCTGTTCATTCCTGAACACAGCATGACGCTCCTGGATCCTGACAGGCAAAAACACACATACATGGGAAAGGAGAAATGTGTGTGTACTAACACAAAAATAAAGAAAAAGATAAAAGTGATCATTTGACTTTGTACTTAGAAAGGGTGACAGTGTCTGCAGACTATCCCAGCATGAAATTGGTCAAATGCAGGGGAACATCAGGAACACTTCCCCAATCAATGACACCATTTACATCCTATACTGTATAGTCGATGGCTCTGATCGTATCTTGCTCTGGCTTTGTGATGCTCTATGTGATAGAAACTCACCCTAAGCCCCTGATAGAGATGAATCTTGGGGAAGAGTCACACAGTCCGAGGTCCCACTCACCTGGACCACAAAACAGTATAAATGAGGGCTAAGGCTAAAGGCTAGAAAACTGCAACAATGGCTTACTTTCTACATCCAACTCCCTTTCCTTACATTCTCAACTCCCAACAGGTCCATGTAAAGGTGGAACTGAAGTGGAGGGTGAGATATAAAGACTGACACAGACGTACCCTCCTGAATGAAAAGCTTTACGACCCCTGACAGCTGAGCGTCCTCGTTGATGTTCAGGATGTAGGGATGCATCTGCATCATCCTCCTCTCCTGACAGGTATCCATAGAGAGACAGTATGAACAGCAATATAACATTTAGAGTTAAGAAATACTCCACTGTGCCCTTTTTGAAGCTTCTCTGAAAATAAGGATACTCCTGAGTAAGAGTATCTCTATTTAAATGTGTGTGTGTGTGTGTGTGTGTGTGTGTGTGTGTGTGTGTGTGTGTGTGTGTGTGTGTGTGTGTGTGTGTGTGTGTGTGTGTGTGTGTGTGTGTGTGTGTGTGTGTGTGTGTGCATGTACCTACCTGTGTAATGTTAGCATACTGTTGCTCCCAATCCTTGAGCGCCTCCTGCAGGTGTTGTTCCCACAGGGTCTGAATGGCTCGGATCTGGAGCTCATTGTGGGTCAGCAGCTGACGAAGCTCCTCTGAAGCGCCAAACACACACACACACACACACACACACACACACACACACACACACACACACACACACACACAAGTTGACCTCTCACCCTCCCCTGCCGAATTTTAGTCAGTTCTAGGAAGTGAGTCTTACTGGTCTCATCGTTGGTTCTTCGCCCCTCCTGACCCAGCCGGCTCAGTCGTTGCAGCAGCCTGGCGTTCTCTGCCTTTAGCTCTTTGACCAGTCGCTCAGTGGGGCTCTCATTCACCACAGCCCGATTCTGGATGCGCTTTGCCCTAAAGAGATGAGGGTGGTGGGGGTCACAGCAAGTGTGTGGATGGGGAGGGGGGGCATTATGAACAGAGGTAATTGGTTAAAGGCCAAGAAAATACAGGGGATGGTGTTTTATACTGGTGGAAACCTGCTTCGTTTGTGATGGTTGCCACTGCATGAATGGTGTGTCGTACCTCTCAGCATAGCGCAGGGTTGACAGAGACTCTTCATAGCAGATATCAGCTGGGCTCAGCGTGGCAATCTTGAAAAATGGATGGAGGTACAAAATTAGAAATGGCTTTATTGACCTTAACTACATGAAGTAAACACAATGTCACAACATCAGTGTTACCATAACGGTGCGACTGTTTCCTCCCAGCGCCGACTGCAGCAGCTTGGTGAGAACTGAGTCTCTGTAGGGGATGTGGACAACCTTCTTCCCCACCGCCACATCAGCGAGGGAGCTGGAGGAGAGGATAGGATGTGAAAAACACTGGTAGACCAAACTGCATGAAAACTACATTAAAGCAGCAAACAGCAGACCAACCTGATAACATTGCCCAGGGTGGTGAGGCTCAGGTTGATGGCTGTGCCCTCTTTGAGCCTGTCGGCCTCCGATCCCGTCGATCGCTGACGCTCACTGCCAGCCAGATCCACCAGGTTAATGTTGGACTGCTTTGTGATGCTCTCTTTGGAAAAGATCTGACAGGGAGTCGCAGCACACAACAAATGCTTGGGCAAAACTGGGATACAGTCCCAACATACATTCTGTAAAAAGACACTAGCACCAGTTAACTTTAGTGAATGCAAAACTAAAACATGAATGAAAACACAGGTTTTTATGCATCTACACAGTTTCTCAACAATGTGAATTCTGGATGCGGTGATTCTGGGATAAATCTAAGCGCGTCAAGTGGAGTCCCTCACCTGTTTGAGCTGGAGGATAATGAGCATGTGAGAGCGACTGCTGTTGGCGTTCATGTGAGTGGCAGCAGTGGTTCGGGTCCTGGTCCCCTGCTCCATCAGCTGCTCAACCTACAACAGAAAGAATATTCACACTTCAACACAAAAACACTAACTCGGAAGGAGATCTTGAAACATCACTTGTAGCTCCCATTTATTTTCTTAGCTGTTAAGATTACAAACTCAACACTCACAGGCCTTGACTCTGGTTTCTTTAAGTAAAGTAAATAAAAGAGAATTCCAGAGGAGACCACGGAGGATTTTGGGGGCTCAGCACTCAGAGATGAATGTAAAACTTAGGATGGCAGTTATCTATCCATTCCTTCTTTGACCGTCTCACAGAGTTTGTTCTAATATTTATAAACATTATTTGTATAGTGACTTTCTTTACAATAATAAAACGTGCTGGACAAAAATAGCTTTCACAAAGAAAAATGTTTTATGAAGAGTTGATATTTGGTTTGTCTGAGCATGGTAATAGTGTGGGGACTCAAACAGCAAAGCACGATCACCCTTCTTCACATACTGTGACCTGGGAATAACCAGCAGGGCTCCTCCCATCCATGGATCTTGGCCATTTAGGGTGTTAAAACTAAGCAATTACATTTTTTGAAATTGAATATGGAGGTGTTTCTGTCTATATACGCCCTCCTTCATCCACCTGTGAGGCGCTGTCACACGGGACTGTCCTCAGACCCTCCACGTAGAAGCCTCTCTGCTGCTCCTCTCTGACTCTGAGACCACCCGGAGTACGAGACCCTCGAGACAGCAGGTCAGCCACCTGGACAACCAGAGGAGAGAGAGACACACACACAAGGTGAAATGAGGCTCTAGTCTAGATGATCTACTTAAGCAGTGACTTGTAGAGAAGAGAAAAAAGATGATAGGAAAGAGAAAGGAAAGCAAAAATGACCTTAGCTGCATTCCTCCACTGTTACCTGCTCATTGTAGATTTCCACCATACTGAAAAAGACCTGTGTAGACATTCCAGAACATGGACATTTAGAAACTTCATAACCACCACTATACGTACACCTATTCATGATGGCACAGTGTGTGCTGTTAACGACGAAACGGGCTCACTCACTCTTTACCTGACACTGTCTGGTGTCCTGGTTTTCTCGAATGGCCTGAAACAGCCGCTTGCAGAGTTTGGGCACCAGGCCTTTGTTGGGACCGTAGCCCACCATTGAGTAGCTCTTCCCTGAGCCAGTCTGCCCATAGGCTAGCAGTGTGGCATTGTAACCCTATGTGCACACATTTTTTCAGGACTTTGAAAATGGTTTTATTCGACTAGCACAGAACTAAGAAAAGAAAAAAAAAAGCCACAGGGCTTTGTGATAAAAATGTGATGACATGATGATTGCTACCTGCAGGGCGTTCTCCAGTATTCCCTCTCCCAGGTCCTGGAACACACTGTCCTGAAGGTAGATGATATTCTGTGAGCTGAAAACGTTTAACTTTATGATCAAGCTCCGTTTACCCCATTTAGTCCCATTCTAGGTCATGTCTACATTTCTTTTGTCTCAATTATTTGTTCTACTTGTTGTGTAGCGTTCACTAGGGGAGACCGGGTTATGGTTGTAACACTTTTTACCTCAGCACCTGTAACTCACTGGATTTTATTCACTAATTCAAATGTCCATACAAAATGTATTGAACAGAGAGAACATTTCAGAAAGAGGCCTCTGTTTCTGTGACTGACCAGAACTTCCAATCCATGTTCCTTTTTCCCTCTAAATGTGTGAATGAATCTACTATAGGGACAAACTTTCTGAACATTGTGTAGCCTATGTTCTTTGGGTTTGAATGAAAGCACCATATATTGTTGACCTCAGTCACAGCTGACCTGGTCGGCGTATCGTCCCCCGGGCTCTTCGGGCACGCAGAGGCCTTGGCGGTCTTGCGTGAAGCCGCTGTGGGACCAGTAGGCGTAGTCGAAACAGAAGGAACGGCGGCTCTGGGAGTCCCGCGGGTCCTGGATGGTGATGGAGCTGGACGCCATGGAGACCACACAGCAGCCGCCTGCATCTCTCTCTCTCTGCGCAGAGGAAAGAGGTGAAGAAGATAAGAGGAGAGAAAAGATGGGATTTCTCTTGTTTGGATTTCAAGATTTCAAAAATGGGAGGAAGTAAAAGTAAAAGAATAATGGTTGGGTGTGTTTAATCTATATTGCGTAACTTCTGTGTGTGTCCCCCCCCCCCATGACAAATTCCAATTTCAACCACACAAGGTCAAATCATCCTCTGTTGGCATGCTCAAACATCTGTGAATAAGCAGGTAAAGCTGCAATGTTAGAACCTGAAAGATGAGATAGAACTTAAATATTCTTAAGGAACAATTGCAGTAGAAAGTCAGAAGAGTGAATATACAATATGAAAACTGTTTTAGTTAGGCCTAATATTCATGAATTAATTCTATGAATTAACAAGTTTTGTCAAGTCAATACAATAACTGCTCTATGTACTTTTTGAGCTTTCAGGGTCCATCAGTGTAATATAAAGTATACAGTAGGCTAGGCCATCTGTACATGTGCTACCAAAGGATTACAGTAGGCTACACTGCATCATATGCCTACATTAGTAAAACGTCAGGCAAATAAATAACATATTGAGCGAAATAGGGAATGGATAACGGCTTTCAAAGGTGACATATTCTACATTAACACACAGCTCACTGACCTTGTTAAAGGGTCGGACTCTGACGGCCACCTTCACGCAGTCCTTGCTATGCATGTCTGAGGCTTTAGCCCTCATGGTGCAGCAGGCAGGAGACTGACACACTGAGTGATCAGCTCCCGCACACAGAACAACACAGGTCCACAGTGTAGAGTTACACGCCGCCGTTTAGCTGCTGAAAGGTGGATGCGACCCTGGATATTGGGGACAGTGATGTGTAGTAGACTATACGGTCACAGACTCAAATAAATATCAACTAGAAGAATGACTTATGCATGGTATTTTGATTAAATGTAGCCGAGTGATCACCAGCATTAAACATGGGAAAAAAATGTATCTGCTTTTCGTTTAGGCTACTTCTTGTGCCCCCACTCTGGTGTTTTGATAGTGAAGTGGAGCAGAGAGAAGGCCGGTATCACTTTCACCTTGTCCACATCTATAAATTATAGAGGAGAGACAGAGAACTGCGGAGTCAAATTTATAGAGGGAAGTACCACACGTTTACAACTACATTGGTAAACATTTCCGCTTTATGCTTAGGGCTATATTTCTGATATTAACCATGACCTGATGGGCCAATTAAAAGGTTCCTTTTCAAACTGGTAGCCTTTGGGAGTTTTTCTGATATCTGAAGCACCAACAGGACAATGTCTCAGATATTTTTGAAGGATTAATTTGAGGTTTCATTAGTAGCTCCTTTCAGTTGTCCATTGCACAGCTCAATACAGCCCCTCAGTCCACAAACACGTGCACTTGAGACAGTAAATTGAAACGGAGACAATCACTGAACACCAGAGGGAACGGAGTATCAAAGCTTTAACGTGTTTATCAAAGAGCAGCCATCAAAAATAAGACATTCATTGGAAAATAGCCTATGTGTTAGATGGTGGCCATAAATGTAATCAAACAAACCTATTAACATATCCCAAAACAATTTGAACTACAAACCGCTGTGCAAGTCTTCGCCCCCCTCCCCACCCCCACACTATACAACATCCCCATTGCATACAATAAAAACAGTCCAAATCAATAGTTTACAAGTCTCCGTCAGTCACAGAAACCCACAAATCGACTGGATATTAAGACTATGGCATAGGCAGACTGATCAGATAAACAAAAGCATTCAAGACACTGAAAACTCCAAAATGAACATTATTCTGTCGGATTTATTTTATTTTATTTTGAACATAGCAAAAGACGATTTACAAAATGTTTCAGTAGAATTTTTTATCTCCACTGGTTTGGTTGCTTTTCTTCTTAAATAGAAAAAACAGCAGGCCTCCAAATCTTAAAATTAAACAGCAAAACAAAAAAAGAAATAGCAACAATGAAGAAAAAATAAAATTAAAAGACAATGTCAATAAAACTCTTAATTAGAGGAAAGTTGGGTTCAGTCTCTCAGGGTATTAAAAGGGAGCCTCTTACCGCCAACGTTGAGCACTTTCCTTTGTGCTTTTCTGTTTCTAGAGAATGAAGCGGATTACGAAAAGCATCGCAAAGTCACAAAATGGCCACAAATACGATAGTTAATACGAGCAAAATGTGTAAACTCCAAAAATATAATCCTCTCTCACACTGCCATCCCACCAGTGCGTTTTGTCCCAAAAATAGATTTTGCATGCCGCCATTGCTTTTATTTTAGCGTCCTACAGGGAGGTCGACGTACAAACACCGGTATTGGAGGAAATGTGGGTTTAGGCATACACTTTTATTCGACAGCTCCTGACAAGAGTTGGTTGAGATTTTCCAGGCGGCTGTGTGAGGTTCACTGGTTCAAACCACCGACTAACTCCTCAGAGTTTCTTCCTCCGTGTGACAGGTTTTGGAAATACGGTGTCCATAATGCGTTTGCGTCGTAGGTTTATTCTGGGGGACGGGACCTCCCCCTCCTTAATCCGCTGCTGTGCTCGTGGGAGCGGATCGGCTGGGCTGGGCAGAGGCGAGAGCAGTTCCACCTCTATTACAGGACGCGACTTCGAAACCCCTTTGGATCTGAAGATGGAGAAAGAAAGAAAAAAATCTGAGCAAGTAGGTATTTTCTTTCCAGTAAACACACGGAGCACACTCGAGCAAAAAACTATTAAAGCAAACAACAAACATACAAAAAGTTACTTTTTCCTCTATGTCACTGAAAAAAATATCTGTTTTATGAAAGTAAACTTAAATTCTTATAAGTAAGCAGTTCCTTGTTATTTCCCCAAGACTTATTATGCTAACAAGGACTTACTTGGCTTGTCGTTTGCCCGTTTTTCTGGTCTTAGCACCAGCTTCTTTCTCTACTTCCACATTATTACCTTCCGAAGCAATTTCATCCTGGAAAAGAAAGGGGGAAAAAAACATATTACAAAATGTAGAAAATAAATAAATAACTTAACGTTGTTCATTCATATAATTTCCCTATCTACGTGATCATGCTTATTACTATGGCTCCTGTCATTTTGGAGCAGTTAAGAGGCTACGCAACTAACAAGTGACAATGTAGAAGAAAAATGAATGCAACCAAAGAGCAGGGAAACAAAGCAGCTGCTAAAATTAAACTGTAATTTTTACACTGCAACAGACTTGCATACATTCAGCAAAGATGACACTAGCGTGGTCTAAATCAAAATTTGTTCTTAAAACATTTTAGAATTTTACCTCTACATTTCATTTTTGAGGATGAATCAAAAACAACTATTTGCTTAGGGAACAATGAACTCATGGAATTAGAATTTGGAGTTAACTCCAACCTCCTCCACACTAACAGCGTGAAGCTCGTCAGCAGAAGCACTTACATGAGGAGCCACAGAGGTGTCTTTGACAGCTCCTCTCCTGCTGCGAGTGACGGGCACAGCAGACTCTTCGGTCGGCCCTGGAGAATCTGTCCTTTTAGCTGACACACACACAGACAATGCACGGTTAAAACCATCACGGATGAAACTGATTGATGGAAAGCTGTGAAGGTGAAAAGATGCATGGCTCACCTCTTGTTCTTCTTCGTGAGGGGGAGTAGATAAATGAATTCTCGACTGGACTAGACTCGTCCTCTTCGGGTAGCGAGAGAACCTCTGCCGCCATCTTTGTGCTCCTCTTGCTGGTTCTTACCATCTTTGTTACGACAACTCCACCTGTAATTGCATAACAGAGACATTCACACTTAAACGTTCATGTTCATACATTTAACCCATTGATGACGGCTGCTGCGCGACGCCACATTGTATCTCCTGCCGGCTGCTGCGTAGCGCAGCATTGTTACTTTATCTAGTTTTCATGGCGTGTGCCGCATAGAATGTACAGTCATTTGTTCAAATACACACAAGGTGGGTTTTGTTGATTTTTTAAGACCACGTGACCACCCAAAAGTTGTGTCGTTTGCCGAAAATCACGTCAATCAAAAAAATAAAAAATAAAAAATAAATAATTATAATAAAAATACCCCGGCTGTGTCGGCGATCGTGTATTACAGAACAGTTAGTGGCGTTCGGAAGCGCAAAATATAGGTCTAGGCCTACTATAGACTACTGACGAAAATCACACAACATATTGCATCTATTTATTAACAATATTTATGAATTTAGGCTACCGTACTTTCCGTACTATAAGCCGCACTGGACAATAAGCCGCAGGTGTTATAATGTTTAATTACCATATGTAAGAGTTCGTGCACAGAGGGGATTGTCGGGAAAGAGATGGCTGCTTGAGGAAGCTCCCATATATTAACATTTCAACAAACAAGTTGCATATTTGCATAACGTAAGTAAGTGTTACCATTTTGTGCAATAGTAGCTATTAGGGATGGGCACGAGTGTTTTCGCTACTGGTGTGATCGCTTGCATTCCTCGAGGATCAATCGATTCCTCGTTAAACTTTTTTCTATTTTTAGGACGCAACGCATCTGTCTACAGAACAACGGTTGACCGCAATAAAGCGCTCAATGCTTATGTCAAACAGTCACAGATGCCATATGATATTAAGGATTTATTTTCCACAAGTTTAAAACACATTTTCCTAACTGAAAGTAATTAAATAAGCGGGCCACAATTTAAACCGATCGAGTAGGTCTGCGGTGGAGAGAGAATATATCTGTCTTATCTTTATCCCTCCACTGCACACTCAGTCACTAAAATCCATGCTAAAAGGAAGCAGGATTATAACCTCATTTAACAAATTTTTTAATATTTTATATTATTATTATTTTTTTTTTCTCCCCAATCTAATTTTGACGTTTTTTAGAAAAATGTGATGGTTTGTAAGCGCTAACAGAGCATGTTTAAATAAAACCTGTGAACCTTAACTTTTAAATGTATTTTATTTCATGTTTCTATGTGCTACACAGGCTTAGATATTAAGGTTTTGGTAGACTTGACAATTCGTACAATTTTTTCAGAAAACCCCTCAGGCATTAAGGCAGGGTTCGACATAACTATAGCCCGATGGCCCGGGGCCAGTAAAATCATATGCAGGGCAAGTTGATTGGCCAGTCACTGTCCCGCCCGGGCCAGTGACTGGCCAATCACAGTTCAGTATCTTTTTGTAGACTACATCATGGTTCATTGAAATGCGCGTTCAGAGTCGTAATGAAAGCAGTGTTTATTTAAGACTCAATATAATAAACCTAATATAAAATATATTTTTTAATGAAAGGCCAGTGGACAACCGATGCGTGGGCGTTTTGACAGGCGGAGCAACAAGCGGTTGCACTCTCGCTCCGTTGGCAGAGCTGCCTACCGTCCGCCTGCGAGTCGACAAATCAATCGACTTACTCTGCCCCCTTTCTTTCTTCCCACAGCAGAGGTTGAGGTGCAGAAAATGATAACTGCGCTTTTCCTTTATCTGCCGCCGTAATGTTACAGTATTTGCATCCAAGCCCCAATGGTAATACAAATGAGAGGCGTTATTTAAACGCTGTGAATGCGTCTCCGGTGATTGTGTCGGTTGTAGACAGAAACGAACGGAGGGACTCCGCTCACTGTACAGTTCCTATAGTCGCGCAGTTTGGCACTGTGTTTTCAGGCTCGAGACATTCAATCAGATCGCGGAAGTCTTTCCCATTGAAATCGCTAACGGGGAGAATATCCCCGGTTATTATTTTAGCCACAAACCACAGTTCATCTGCGCGGCGGCTCACACGCTGGCGAGATCTCACGGTGAAACGCTGCTGTGATCGCACGAAGGCATTGTGTGTTTCTAAGGTGATTTAACGTCATGATCAGTCTTAGACGAGCGTTTAACTTATGCGGCATATTTTGCACTGCATTGTTTTTTATCAATAGTTTGAAAACATGGTCCCACACCGGACTCTTATGTGAAGCTGACACTTCATGCTGAAGTGACGCTCCTGCTGCGCGCTCACGACCAGACGTGAACTCACATACACGGTGAAATCTCCCATTAAAAAAACGGCATAACCCACTGATTTTCGGATTTCTATTCTATTTTTAAAGTCAACTTGAGCGCAAGTGGAAAACCGGTCATTCGGTCGACACATTCACATCCCTAATGCATATAGAGAAAGTAATAAAAACAGCCTACCACACCACAAAGAATGATCAGACCTTCTGTTAACAGAATTTAATTTGCTTTATAATTGTATAATATTTTAATGCACAATACATGCTTTCTGGCTGTTGAACTTTGTCCCAGTAAACTAACAGCCCCAAAGTGTTTTGCTAAGACAAAAGTTGTTGTTTAGCCTTGAAGAAGAAACTGCCTAATAAGATTTTGGCACATACAGAGGTATGACGCATTCATGTGCACAGTAGTTGAGGAGAAATGACTCCCTTTATTCTGTTATCAGACATTGTATGAAAGATAACACCAGCTGAGATGAATTTCTGGGAATATCTGCCTAATTAAAAACATTTCTGCTTTCGCCAGCAAAACAAGGGCTGGACACACCAAACCTAGTATGTGTTTGCGCACACACCACCTTCTCTTGCATATAATCCCATGTACACTGTTCATTTCTTTGTATTCAACCATGTACCAAACCAGATACATTGTTGATTCCCTTGTATGATGTTTGCAAGTAAATTTCACCTGCTTTTCAAGAAAGCCTGACTCAGTTTCAATTATTCAAATACTTGGGTAAATGATTCTAGTAACACCTTCATCTCTTATTTTTTTTTATGTTTGAACATGACTTCTGCAGGTGAACTATTCATTAAACTGCCCAAATTCAAGAATAAAAACAACCATCAAACTACTGGACTTTAAAATACTGGCCGACTCTTTCAACATACTTTCAGTTGTAGGCTTCTAATTCAATATGTTTGCCTGGTTTTATATTATGTGTATGAGCAATATCAACATTTCATATAATTAACTAAAAGAAAAATAACCAAATCTAAAAGGGAATATCTATACTGTTACAGTATAGATATTCACTTTAGATCTGGTTATCTTTCTTTATTTTTCTAATACAGGTATTATAATTATTGACACTAAATTATGAAGAAAAAAAAAGTGTGTGCAGGGCCAGTGAAAATATACAAGGGGCCAGTAAAACTCGGATCCACTGGCCCGGCGGGCCAGTAGGAAAAAAAAGTTATGTTGAACCCTGATTAAGGACATGCCTCCTAGATTGCCATAGTCATCAATGGGTTAAACTTCTTTATTCTATAGAAGTTATCACAGAATCTGGGATAGTGTTGTCTTACCAATACTTGTATTAATTATTAGTTATGTTCTACTTTTGGTTTGTACCCAGCCTTATACATACCTTCCTGCTTCTCTTCCTCATCCTGAAGTCTCTTGATGAGGGCATCAGCGACGGGGGTTTCTGAATACACCTCTAGTGGCGAGTCCAGTAAGGGCAGCTCCTCCTCGGGGTGATTCCAGAGTTTGCTTCTACTTGGTCGAAGGGAGGAGTTGGAGTGAGCAGCACTGCTGTTCAGTACAGGCTCAGGTAAAATGTCCATTTCTTTGTCATTTTCAGTGATCTTCACGCCTCTCGTCTTCCTGGCACTCTGAGGAAGTGACACAGGGACTAGAATCACCTGGGAGTGTTAAATGTCAATGATTAATGTGGATGGAAGGAAAAATATATGATGTACAAAAAAAAAACTAAAATTGATACTATGGAGGTCAACCTAGAAATGGTAGGGGAAGTTATGTTTAAATGTTACCCTTTTATGCAAAATACACCTATTCATGTTTTTTCAACATTAATATGGGTCCTCTGTATGAATAGAGAAGTATGAAAAGTAAAGTATGAGAAATCCTGTGTTCAAAAACACCAGTCAGATATCACCCCTCTTATGACATCATAAGAGAAGAAGCCACACCACCAATTTAGCACCATCTCCATCTGTGATCAGCACAGAATCTAACTGGCAGTTTGATTCTAGGGCTGGCCCGAATGCCATTTTTCAGGCTTCGAGTATTCGTTGGTTTTTCCGAGCAAATATTCGGATATTCGTTCCAGAAAAACACACCATCAAACCAACATTAATAATGCCAATGTACTCACTGAAACCGAGTGTGTGAGCCGAGGCAGCAAGCTGCGTAGTTTGTTGATTCTTTAATAACTTTCAAATGGTAGCAGGGTTCAACATAACTTTTTTTTTCCTACTGGCCCGCCGGGCCAGTGGATCCGAGTTTTACTGGCCCCTTGTATATTTTCACTGGCCCTGCACACACTTTTTTTTCTTCATAATTTAGTGTCAATAATTTTAATACCTGTATTAGAAAAATAACCATATCTAAAGGGAATATCTATACTGTAACAGTATAGATATTCCCTTTAAATTTGGTTATTTTTCTTTTAGTTAATTATATGAAATGTTGATATTGCTCATACACATAATATAAAACCAGGCAAACATATTGAATTTGAAGCCTACAACTGAAAGTATGTTGAAAGAGTGGGCCAGTATTTTAAAGTCCAGTAGTTTGATGATTGTTTTTATTCTTGAATTTGGGCCGTTTAATGAATAGTTCACCTGCAGAAGTCATGTTCAAACATAAAAAAAAATAAGAGATGAAAGTCTGATCATTCTTTGTGGTGTGGTAGGCTGTTTTTATTACTTTCTCTATATGCATTAGGGATGTGAATGTGTCGACCGAATGACCGGTTTTCCACTTGCGCTCAAGTTGACTTTAAAAATAGAATAGAAATCCGAAAATCAGTGGGTTATGCCGTTTTTTTTAATGGGAGATTTCACCGTGTACGAGTTCACGTCTGGTCGTGAGCGCGCTGCAGGAGTGTCACTTCTCCATGAAGTGTCAGCTTCACATAAGAGTCCGGTGTGGGACCATTTTTTCAAACTATTGATAAAAAACAATGCAGTGCAAAATATGCAGCATAAGTTAAACGCTCGTCTGAGACTATGACGTTAAATCACCTTAGAAACACACAATGCCTTCGTCCGATCGCAGCAGCGTTTCACCTTCTGATCTCGCCAGCGAGTGAGCCGCCGCGCAGATGAGCTGTGGTTTGTGGCTAAAATAATAACCGGGGATATTCTCCCCGTTAGCGATTTCAATGGGAAAGACTTCCGCGATCTGATTGAATGTCTCGAGCCTGAAAACACAGTGCCAAACTGCGCGACTATAGGAACTGTACAGTGAGCGGAGTCCCTCCGTTCGTTTCTGTCTACAACCGACACAATCACCGGAGACGCATTCACAGCGTTTAAATAAAGCCTCTCATTTGTATTACCATTGGGGCTTGGATACAAATACTGCAACATTACGGCGGCAGATAAAGGAAAAGCGCAGTTATCATTTTCTGCACCTCAACCTCTGCTGTGGGAAGAAAGAAAGGGGGCAAAGCAAGTCGATTGATTTGTCGACTGACAGGCGGACGGTAGGCAGTTCTGCCAACGGAGCGAGAGTGCACCCGCTTGTTGCTCCGCTTGTCAAAACGCCCACGCATCGGTTGTCCACTATAAAAAAATATATTTTATATTAGGTTTATTATATTGAGTCTTAAATAAACACTGCTTTCATTCCGACTCTCAACGCACATTTCAATGAACCATGATGTAGTCTACAAAAAGATACTGAACTGTGATTGGCCAGTCACTGGCCCGGGCGGGC
Source organism: Ammodytes marinus (assembly GCF_949987685.1). Taxonomy (NCBI): domain Eukaryota; kingdom Metazoa; phylum Chordata; class Actinopteri; order Uranoscopiformes; family Ammodytidae; genus Ammodytes; species Ammodytes marinus. The sequence goes on along the minus strand of NC_137230.1, from coordinate 25,239,462 downwards.
CAGTGACTGGCCAATCAACTTGCCCTGCATATGATTTTACTGGCCCCGGGCCATCGGGCTATACGTTATGTCGAACCCTGGGTAGTAAAGTCGGAGTTCCTTACTTTTTCCCCGTGGAGGCAAACAGCTGTTTTTCCGTTCCAAATCAGCTGTCCTCTGCGCCATCGTAACCCATACAGGAGCTTATCAATTCATCCAGGAACGTGCATCTTTTCGGCGATTTATAAATCCATACAAAGATCCAATATTGATAGTCTTTTGTGTCCATATTATATCCATTATTGACTGCCTATTCCCATGATGCAAGCAAGTCACGGTTGATGATGGCTGAATAGCATGGCTGAATGTAAACAAACAGCTGAGCTAAGCTAACGTTAGCATTACGTCAAGCATTACCTTTCCTTCCGAAATCGCGCTAATGTTGTGGTAGCCTATAGAGTTATTAGGAACACAATCTATTCTTCCTCCATCTCTCTCTGCCTCCTGCGCTTGGTGCCGCTTTTAGTTTGCCTCACTCTGGTAACATCACATAGCCTACTACAGCTGATATCACTGGTTTCGCTTTGAAAGGGCAACTGCCAACTAGTTCAAAGTTCAAATAATTCAATAATATATTTTAAATTAACGTCCAATTTGTATTTTACAATTGTTTTATAACTTGTATTATCCAAATATTATTTGCTGACAAAATATACTGCAGTTTGAGCTACCTTTGCAAAAAAAAAAAAAAAAAAGAAAAAAAAGAAACGAATATCCCGAATACTGAATTGAGCTCCGAATACTAATTTAACAAACGAATACTCGGATATTCGAATAATTCGGGCCAGCCCTATTTGATTCACACTGGAAGTTAGTTTCAGGGCCAATCAGAGCAGACTGGGCTTTTTGGAAGGCGGGGTTAAAAGAAAACTGAGCTTTTCAGACAGGGGCAAAGAGGAGATTCAGCAATGGCACTGTAAGAAATATAAAGGGTTTTCTGGACATTACATCATGAAAACAGTTTTTAGTAGAAACCTTAAATTACTATTATTAACCTGAAAATTAAAAAATGTGACTTTAAAAAAAGGAAAGTGAGTAGATTTTACATCAAACAAAATGATATGTCAATATTGAAATAAAGAGAACGAGATGTCCTATAAAGGGTTATGTTATTGTTACTTTACAGACAAAAGCATTATCTGAGATTATCTTGACATCAACAACTTCCAAAAAATACTTACTTTTGGATAGACATGTAGGGTATTCCGGTTTGATTGTCGAGTTGTCCTGCTGGGGCTGGAAACTTGCGTTCCTGTGTTCCTTTCCGCCTCCTCCTCCTGCGTGGCCGGCTGCATCTCTGTTGGGTCCGTCTTACTTTTCCTGGAGTTGCGTTTGACTGGTAAGGCTAAGACCTCGTCCAGTTCCTTCTCTTCATTCAGGATCTCCAAGGGTTTTGATGCCACCTCGCTGCTACCCACCGTCCTCCTGCTGGACCTCCTCGGAGTGCTTCCTGGAGCGGTCTGGCGTCTCACCGGCGTCTTTGAGGTCGCTCGTCGAGTGACCTTTGCATCTGTGACCTCATCATCTTTGATCTCATCCTCTGTGGCTGTAGACACCTCCTCACTTCCACTCTGTTGGCTCGACTTTCTTGGAGTGGCCTTCTGGGAAATTGTCCGCCGTCTGGATGGAGAAGACCTGGAGGTCGTTGCGGTTGGGGCGTTGTCATCATCGCGGGCCTCCACCTCTTCGCCCTCGTCTTTAGGAGGCTCGGGCTGAGCTTTGCGATTGCTTCTTCGAGGCGTGCTAGCCAGGACTTTGATCTCCTTGTTGTTTGCTGTACTTTTTCTAGGAGTACAACTAGGCTTGGCAGGGACTAGAGTGCTTGGTTCTTCCTCCTCTGTCTCATCCATTTCCTCTGTGACGGGAGAGATAAAGGTGACCGTCCTCCCCCTCGTGGTCCTCCTTGTTGGAGTAGAAGGAGCATTCTTTTTCCTCAGCAAGGAGGGGGTTTCCGGCACAGGCTGTTCCTCTAGCTGGATACTTGAGCTCAAAACCTGCTTCATGGGCTTGTCTTCTTCGACAGCTTTGACTTTCTTCGGTCTCCCCCTGGTTCTTTTTGTAGGTTCTTTCTCTGCCTTAATTTCTTCCCCGTTTTCCTCTTCTGAAACAGTGTTTTTCTTCCCCTCCACCACAACAGTCACCATCTCTATGCTTGGGACAACATCTGTGTTGAGAGACCCATCCTCTTCAGGGACTTCCTGGTCCTCAGCCAGTGTTGATTTGTCCATCAGCTCCTCAGCAGTTGTTAGTTTGTCCATCACCTCCTCAGCAGATGTTGGTTTGTCCTCCTCTACCTCCTCTCTCATCTCTACGCTGGAGATAATCTCTGTGTCCATAGTAACAGGCCCTTTCTCTTCAGTCACTTCCTGGTCCTCAGGAGGTGTTTCTTTGTCCTCATCTCCCATCACCTCCTCAGCAGTGGTTGTTTTTTCCCCTTCCTCCTCAGCAGATGTTGGTATGTCCTCCTCTTCTTCTTCCTCTTCCATCTCTATGTTGGGGAGAATCTCTGTGTCCATAGTAACAGGCCCATTCTCTTCAGTGACTTCCTGGTCCTCAGGAGGTGTTTCTTTGTCCTCATCTCCCATCACCACCTCAGCAGTGGTTGGTTTTTCCACTTCCTCCTCAGCAGATGTTGGTATGTCCGCCTCTTCTTCCTCTCCCATCTCTATACTGGGGAGAATCTCTGTGTCCATAGTAACAGGTCCATTCTCGTCAGGCACTTCCTGGTCCTCAGCAGTTATTGGTTTGTCCTGCTCCTCTCCCATCTCTTCCTGTTTTCCCTCCTCTTCCTCCTCTTCCATCTCCTCCTCAGTAGGCCTTAGTTTTTCCTCCTCCTCAGCAGCATCTTTCTTTGCCATATAGTCCATGTCGTCAACAACTTCTGGGAGTTCTCCCATTGGACTTGACTCAAAAACTAAAACACCTGCAGCTTCATGATCTTCAGCTAACTGTACCACCACCTCTGCTTCCAGCTCTTCTTTCGCATCTTCTGCCTCTTGGTTTCCCCCAGTGTTTTCAGTTTGCAGGTCAGTGACTATAACAAGTTCAGACTTGGTCTGTCCATCTACCTCATTGGCTTCATCAAATGTCTCTTTCCTCTGGTCCTCTCCTGAGGTTTCTCCGGACAGTGGAAGGTCCTGATCATCTGCGCCTAGAAGAATAACCTCGGGGTCGGCCACAAGTTCAGCACTCTTTTCCTCTACTGGAGACAGGATGGGAGGTTCAGGGGACTCCAGCTCATTCTCCATAGGCAGCGTGTCTGCCTCTTTATCCACATCGTCTTCCACATCCAGCATTAGAGAAAAAACGGCGGGAGCTTCAGACGTCGGCTCGTCGGGCACAACCATCTGCTGAAGCTCAGGATGACCCAGCTGAGAGGTGTCCACCAGGCCGTCCTGGTCCTCCATGAGATCCAGGGGCACCAGAAGAGTGGTGGAAGGTTTGAGCTCCATGTAGGAGGAGCCTTGGTCTTCCTCCTTGACTGTCTCCATCACACCATCATCAGCCCTGAGTCTCACCATCACCACCTCCCCCTCCATGTCCTCCTCTAACATCTGCAATGCAGCAAACACAGGTGAAGTTGTGTTTATCAAAAAAGAAATGTGTTTATGTAAATGCAAATGTGTTGTTTTACTACAGTCCAAAATCACAGATATTCAGTTTAAAGTACAAATCCTATCCTTACATTAAAGTCAATGGAATAAGGTCAAGTCATTTATTAAAAAGGTACAGTGCATAAAAATCGTAGTATTAAGCAGAATCTAGCGGTGAGATTCTAGATTGCAAAGACCCCTTGCCAACCCCTCACTTTGAGAATTTACAGAAGCTACAGTGATATTGTGGAAAGACTGGTGGATTTAGTGATTTATTATTTAGTTCTTCTTTGTCTTCCAACAGGTGCATTTCTGGAGTACACCCACTATATATACTGTAAACACAAATGGCTGTTAGATTTGTCCATTCTTTGCTGCTGTAGAAACATGGTGGTGCTACATGGCAGCGCAACCCGCTCCTTTGTGAAAATTATATATACACAGTACTTTTCGAGTGATTATACACTTATTAAACATGTTCATGTATAATTCATGTCGTTCCTACTAAGCCTGTTCTGAATGCCAATAAAGTCTGCACACTTTACCTTTAAGGAAAAATGCCAAATGATTACCTTAACTGATTTCTAAAACTTATCACCAATTATTTTCCATAGATTGATCGTTTCAGCTGGACATTCATTACCTTAATTTCAGCACCAGGGGCGATCAGAGAGAACTCCACAGCCTCGTGTTCAGACAGACTTGGCAGGAAGTGTGTGTGTCCCTGTTGGATAAAGACTGAAGTGGGTTGGAGGGGTGGCAGCCTCCCATTACCCTGGACCTCCTCAATGATCTCCACCTCACTACCAGAGTCCTCTTCCTCCTCCTCAGCTTGATCAGACGACTCCTCCTCCTCCTCATCATCATCTTCCTCCTCCTCCTCCTCCTCTATAGACAAAGCGCTAGACAGGTCTTCACTATCGTTTACACTCACCACAGCTAGAAGAACAAGCAGAAAAGTGCAGGAGTGTGAGGAAAAATGGGTGAAATAGCAGTGTAACAGTCAGAGCACCAGTGTTAATGTGCATGTGTGTGTACAGTCTTGCTCACAGTGGGAATCTGTGCCAGATGGCTCTGAGGATGTCACAGAGGCAGTAGATTTCTGACTGGTGAACGCTGGGGGAACTTCAGCAGCTGCCTTCTCTTCATCTTCGACCTCACCTGGTGACTCACTGTGAATAATAATAATAATAATAATATATTTTTAACTTCAGTAAAAGAAAACATAGTTGCACAACATTTGAATGACTTCAAATTCCCATATCAATAGTGACTATGGATCAAGAAAAGAACCAGAAAAAGGTTAAAAACCTGTTGAAGGACTCCTGGATGTGCGATGTGTTGTGGATTCCTGAGCGGGTAAGCAGAGGAGACATATCCCCGCCAAACAGATGTCTCTGCACAAACTCTGTCAGATCTGCTGGGGCGGAAAAAAAAATAACACCACCAATACCATGTTAATGTCAGCCAATCCACTTAATGCATTACTCAATTCATTACTTTTGGTATAGTTTTGTAATAGGACGTTATAACCTATACTGATAAGCTTCAGTAAAAGCCACTTATATATTGTAATGTTCCTTCCAGTTATACCATTTACCCATAGAGTTTTGTATATGCTGAAACACTCAAGTCTTTTTTTTAAAGATAATTTTTTAGGTGTTTTAACCTTTTTATTGAAAGTTGAAGATTCAGAGAGATACAATGTAAATGGGGAGAGAGAGGGGGATGACATGCAGAAAAGGTCCACGGGTCTGATTCAACCCCGCGACCACTGGGACATGGACTGAGCCAATATGGTAGGCGCTCTACCCACTACACCACTGGAGCTCCACACTATGCTGTAACTTTATACATTGTAAATACATCATTTAAAAATATGGACCTGTTGATTGCTCCAGTTCCTCTTCTGGGCTATCCGTGGGTTCATTCACTGGTGACGAATGCTTAGTGAACTCTGAGGATTCGGTGGCCTCTAACAGGACCCCTGTATCCGTGGCATTCTCTGGTTGATCCTGAGATTCGAGCTCGGCGCCAGACTCCATGCCCTCAGCGACCAGGCTACTAACTAGTGGAACACAAATACATGACAAGCAAGGTTTTAGAGAAGTGTGGTTAACAACGTGATTTCTCAACATCCTTTTTTTCTGAAAATGTAAAATGTCAAAGCACGACACGTATCTGTATTTTCGGCTGCGGATGTATTATAAATCGTAGCACATGTATAATCTGCAAATGAATTACCTTGGTCGTGGCTGAACATCTCCTCCTCTTGGTGAAGAGATGCAGCATCACCTTCTTCTTCTTGTTGTTTCCTTTGTGCCTCAACATCCTGTTCATCCTCCTTTTCAGACTGAACCTCATCCTCCTTTTCAGACTGAACCTCATCCTCCTTTTCAGCCTCTTCTGCTGGAGCAGTCTCCATCACGTCCTCAAACGTTTCATCTTCCCTCTCTAGATCCTCCGACGTACGGAGAACCGTTTGCTCAGTGGGCGGCGAGGGCTTTTCCTCCGGTTCTTCCTCTTCACTTAGGCCTTTGATGTTTATCGTCACTACCTTGTCATCCTTCACCTCATCTCCTTCCTGCTCCTCTGACAGCGGCGCATCAAAGAACTCCAGTGTGGTGTCTGGTGAACGGACAGACACATGGCTGGTGTCGAAGCTCACGTTGACATGTGCTTGCGTTGCTTCCGACGGTCTGGTTTCTGCGGCGACTTCACAAATGGAGGAGGAAGGGCTCTCGGAGGATCTCAGCAGTGGTGAGGGAACACCGCCTTCTGGAGGCAAGAACTTGACACGAGGTTGCTCCTCTTCCTCGTCAGCATCCACAAACTTTACACGAGGCTCTTCCTCTTCATCATCAAACTTTACACAAGGTTGTTCCTCTTTCTCCTCATCATCAAACTTTACACAAGGTTGTTCCTCTTCCTCCTCGTCATCCTCTTCCTCCTCAGCAGGCTGTGAGGACCAGGTCATACGTTTAACTTTGGATGGCATAGCGCCTCTGGTCAGCAAGCTGATCTCACTGTCTGCTGCCATCTAGAGAGGAGAACAGGTCCAAAGAAGACACATTTTAATATAGAGACAACATAAGTCCTGCCAGAGGAAGCTGATTAATAACACCAAGCACAAATATGTTATAATGGAGGTGTGTGTGTGTGTGTGTACACTGTGGCTTCTCTGAATCAACACACCACACCAACGAGTGCTTGGTCTTACCCCATTGGTCCATCGGATGCCCTTCTCCGGTTGAGGAACTTCATCCTCCTCATCCTCGTCCTCCTCTCCGATGAAGGTGATGCGGCCCCCCTTGCTGCGGAGTGGGGGGGTGGTAGAGCGTCCTGGAGAAGCAGAGGGCGTGGCCACCGGCGTGGGCCTCAGGCTGCTGCGCAGGATGGACTGTGGCGTGAAGGATGAGAACACAGGGCCAGAGGCAGCCAAGGCCCGAGCTCGCTGAGAGAAGAAAAACATGACACGACAAAAATGTGTCAAGAATTCAAAGCAACAGGTTTGACTTCTATGGATATTCTAACAGGCTAAAGGAAAATTAAAATGTGTGTCTTCTCACCTTGACCACCTGTGGTGTTTGCAGCAGACTTAGTTCAGGGGCCCTGCTGGTGCTCTTTGGAGAAACCCAGGAGCTGGGGGGTCTGGCTGGGCTGAGGAGAGAAGGGGTCTGACAGGAGGGGTGAACCACCAGGTCCAGAAGCCTGGGTCATATTGAAGAAGAGAAAGGAATGCAATGACTTTAATATGACGTTGATATGCCATCTTAACCAAGCCATATATACACACGACATGTAGCTTTTTGCAATATAAATATTGGCAAGTATTTGTTGAGTGCACAGGTGAAAATATAGTAACTATTTAATTATTTTAAAAAGCACTGAAAGTTTAAGAGGGGCCTTGCTCTGATGCTCAACTTTAATGAGTTTTATTCCTGAATCAGTGGCTCAGAAGTTTACAGAAAGGATCAAACTGAAGGTATCCTAAAGTCAGGTTATTGTAAAGAGTAGTCCATTTTCAAAAACAAAGATTTTTCAAACAAATATGTATGTATTGTATAATGCTTCACTCAGGCTAACATGGAGCTCTTGTGAGAGTACCTTGACTTCCGTTTGGCGCTCTTGGTGATAGGAGTTCCCAGGAAAGGATCAGGGAAGGCCGTGGAGGAGGCCTTAGGGCTCTGAACATCAGCTGCCCTGGGGCTGACAGGACAATAAACAATACAAAAAATTGTTGTCATCATATAAATCGCCATAATAATGTCTGAGATGCCACTAAGGTTAAGTTTCTGTTCACCTCTTGGCTGGGGACTGTGGCGTTGCTCCTTTGCCTAACCACACCTCCTCAATCTTGGTGAAGACATTGCTGAAGAAGGCGGCCCTCGACATCACCTTGTCATTGGAAGAGCGCTTGGTGATGGTTGACAGCGGCTGCGGTCGAGAAACTGGAGCACGAAGGGTGAATATGTTACTTGGATTTGCTAAATAACATTAAAAGGAAAACTAAAATATGGTATGAAATGCGCTGTGGTTGAAAGCAAAAAACAAAAGCAGCAAGATGTAATATAGAGACGTATTTGGCAAAGAAAATATGACTGGAACATTTTGATCCTATGTCCCACTTTGAAAACATTTTAAATTGGAGTAATTTGTGATCACAAAGTCAAGTTGAGCTCACCTTCTCTGTGGATGGCATAGGGATGCTGGTAGGGCTTGGATCTCTCCATGGCTAGTTTTCTCTGGACTCTGGGCAGAACTTTGCCATATTGATCCATTATAGAGTTTCTGGTGTTGGATCGTTCTTTGAGCTTTGGGTCTCTCTCATTCTAGAAAAAACAAAGCAAGGGAAAGTGGTTTAAAATGTATTCTCTCTTTATTAAGGTTTGGATGGAGCAGATGTACGTTATACTTTGTATGCCTGTGACAAACATACCACCATGTTCATTTTGAGGCTTTGGTTGAGCTGCAGTGCACGTATGTAGTTGGTCTGCTGAAGGTAATGAACCATCAGTAATTCCCTGTTCTGGAGACCCCCAGTACCCTGGAGAAACTTCTCCAAACATTCCTGAAACACAAACCAGAAAACCATCCATTTAAAAAAACTAAAAACACAAGGGAAGATTTATCGTCGGGCAGAATAACGAAGGGTTGGGGTCTTGGAGCAATTCCAACCTGATAAACATATCAGAGTTGAGTCATCTCTGTCCTACCTGCTCATAGAGGCCCAGGGGCAGGTTGAGCAGCTCCTTCATGAGGCCAAGCTCCTGGCAGCTTTCATACAAGAAACCCAGCAGCTCCCCCGTGTTGAGGTGGTTGGAATGCTGCCGAAGTAGGGACCACGCCTCTATAAGACACCTGGAAAAAGGGCACAGTGGCTTGTTGAGAAAGGTAAGATGAGACATGAAAAAAGAATCATTGATTTGGTAAAGGTTGTTTTTTTTGGTCAATGTGTCACACTTGCAGAACTTCAACATTCTTGCCAGGTTTTATTGATCATCAGTTATATTAAGGGTGTCAAAATTAACGCGTTAACGCAGGGTGATTAATTTCTGGAATGAATGCGTTTATTTAACGCACTTAACCCATGTGCAAAATGATCCGCCCCGTGCATCCCACCCGCTCTGCACAACAGTCACTCTAACGTTGTGGCTGACCTAGGATCAGTAGCTTCGCTTGGCCAAACATAACAGCACGCTAGCCTATGTTTTGAACTGCTAACAGCCCCATCTGTGTCACGTAAGGCAGTTGCTGTCGGAAGCACAGGAGGAGAAACATTGTCCACTCTGTTCAGTGCACGGTAGGAAGCAAACGTCTACAGTTGGGTGTGTGTGATTAATAAGTGACATCAACATAACGTTGGCTTTCTGGCACAAATGAACAGTCCTCTAGTCTGCGGTTGCGCATACACCCATGCGTACATTTTATTTAAATAACTTTTATAATAACATTTAACTTAAAGTAACATTTAATAACAAATAACCGGAACAGATTTGCACACAAAGAACAATATACCGTACTTTCCGTACTATATGCCGCACTGGACAATAAGCCGCAGGTGTTATAATGTTTAATTACCATATGTAAGAGTTCGTGCACAGAGGGGATTGTCGGGAAAGAGATGGCTGCTTGAGGAAGCTCCCATATATTAACATTTCAACAAACAAGTTGCATATTTGCATAACGTACGTAAGTGTTACCATTTTGTGCAATAGTAGCTATTAGGGATGGGCACGAGTGTTTTCGCTACTCGTGTGATCGCTTGCATTCCTCGAGGATCAATCGATTCCTCGTTAAACTTTTTTCTATTTTTAGGACGCAACGCATCTGTCTACAGAACAACGGTTGACCGCAATAAAGCGCTCAATGCTTATGTCAAACAATCACAGTTGCCATATGATATTAAGGATTTATTTTCCACAAGTTTAAAACACATTTTCCTAACTGAAAGTAATTAAATAAGCGGGCCACAATTTAAACCGATCGAGTAGGTCTGCGGTGGAGAGAGAAAAAAGAGAGAGAAAAAAAGCATGGGCTGTAGTTGGCTAACATTCAAAATAGACATTTAAAATAAGAAGGGCAGCAAATACAATAAAATTATTGTCCTACAATTTAAACACATAGATAGGCTAAATAACTCACCAAAGCAGTAGAAGTATAGGCTAGTATATCCAACCGCGTAATGCTCACTCCTGTCCGTGACTAATTACCGCGACTAATTCCTCGTTAACGGAACGTTACACCGTCGGCTTTTGAATCTCAATCCTATATTCCATAATAAAGGCTTCTTAAATGTCGTTTGCTCGAATGTGCCCGAAGTCAGCCTACGTGACTTTCCAAGTTTTCCAGCACCGCATTCAGCTCCACGGTGCTGTGGAGACCACACACTGGCTGCGCTGCACGGAGGTGGCAGTTATTTGCGGTTTCTGTTTGACACAACGCTTAGTTTATTTAACTTGGATCAAAATATTAAATTTTGTTAAACTTTATATCCGTTTTGTGCCGTTTTGTACACGTATATAACATTTTAAAATAGGGGCGGCCCGACGGCCGGCCTAAAGGCTACAAACACTAAAAAAAACAAAAAACGATTTTCCTCATCCACCAATCGAGATCATTTGAAACGAGGAGTACTCGAGTACTCCATTACTAACGCCCATCCCCAGTAGCTACAGAATATATACTGTGCTGTGTAATAACAGGGTCGAAAAACGGGGAAAAAGTCGCAGCTTGTAGGCCGAAAAGTACGGTAAGCAACATGAATAAATAAATAACCAAATATATAATATTTCTCTCTTCTCTGTAACAAAATAATTCTGTTGAAAAATAAAGAAATGTTGAACTGTGCTTTAAACCAAAAATCAAGATCGAAAACAATTAAACACTTAAAAGCTTCCTTCACCAAACCTTTTATCCAAAACCTAAGCCTAAAAAAAAAAATCTCGTTTATGACATTTCACGCACAATCGCGGCTCTGTATCGCAATTCTCGGTTCGATACACATATCGTTACAGCCCTAGTGGTAGGCCTATGTTTAAGTTTGATTATAATTTATTTTCAGTATTAACACCATCATTTGGGATTTTTAATTAATAAAAAGACTAATTTTAAATGTACATATCCACCTTCTGTCATTTATCTTTCCGTTCCCACAACAATATGTACAGAAAACAGAATTTCTCAGGCATATTTCAAATGGTAGAATTAATCGTGATTAATCCACAGCACCCTGTGATTAATCTGATTACTAATGTTAATCGTTTGACAGCACTAGTTTATATCTAATCTTCATGCTAATGTCCTAACACAGAGTCCTCCCCCGTCACTCTTACCTGTTGTGTAGCAGTACAGACAGGCATAGTTTGGCCTGGGTGGTGGAGGAGATTGGGGGCTTCGTAACGTGGAAGTATCGGAGTGCCACAGAGTGCTGGCCCTGGCACATCAGTGCATGCAGCACACGTTCGTGTTGCCATGCAAACTGACACTGAGAGGCAGCTGGATGCAGGAGCAGCTCGAATGAACTCTGATAAGGACAAAGATGAAATGTCATTGCTGTATTTGAAAAAGGTGGAGTCAGCTATTATTGAGAATGCTTGCTGTCAAAATCACTTTGTCAAAACCAGGGATTATCTCTTCACGATAAGCATCCAGTCAATACTGTGTGTGCACTGAAAAAAAGCTGGTGTTAATACACATCCTAGGCCCTGTGAACTGGTATGTAAACAAAGGGGAGCTCAGACAAGTTAACAACATGCCTGTTTACAAAGCAGAGGCTATGTATTAACGCTGAATTTTGTCTTCAGCGCACACACAGTAAGTACAGGTAGCAGATTGTGAGGAGATATTCACCGATTTGACAACAAGCATTCTCCAGAATTGCTGACTCCATCCTTAAAAAGTATAATGTTTACACTGTAAATAATGTTAACATGAAAATGGTGTTCCATTTCACTTAACACAATAAAGCTGCAAATTTGAATGTACGACTTGGGAACTAATAAAGATTCAGTCAAAAGTGTGTACCTGATGGTCACGATGGTCCAGCAGCCAGAGGCCTTGTACTAGCTTCACTAGTCCAATAGGGATGGCAAACGCTGGTGGGAAAGACTCCACTGAGGCTCCCTCCTTATTTGGGAAGGAGTACATGACATCCAGCAACAAGTAAATCACCTGGACAACAGGTCAAGGATCATACGTGCAGAAGGTGGTTGTATCATTTGAAATTTCTCATATTCTTGTATAACAAGAACATATATACACCTATGAATAATATATTAAGAAGAAAATGTGGTGTTTGGATACAATGTCAAAACTGAAGAAAATACTGTAGTGGGCTAAGGCTGACATGAACATGACTTGGCATTTTTTTTAATTGTTAATTAAAAAGGATACAATTGCATGTTTGGCTGCTTCATCAATGTTGTCCAGTAGGTAAATGTCCAACAAGGCCTGTGGATAAAGGGCATATAAGCAATGCTTTACAAAAGGTGCAAACTAAATTTGACATAAGACACAAAATACATGACATTTCAAAATAAATTAGTATAATACGCACATGCAATGAAGGTGGCGGGTATTGGCCTGTCCCACCATCGTCCCTTTTCCACAGGTTGGTCAAGGTTTCACCACAATGACCCACCAAACCATCAATCATCAGACAGTCTGCACACCACTTTCCCCTGAAGAGACAGCAAGAGTGTCAGCATTAGATACATTCAGACCATCATCAAGAAAAAAACTATACTTTTCTATGTGAAAAGATTAGTTTGCCGAAGTCCTGAATTTGAAATATGTTTAGGAATCAATTGCTGTCAAGCTAAGACTACTCACTTAGCCAGCCTGGTGAGCTCCTCTCTGCGTATAGTATAATAGTTACTGATGGCCGAGTGAGTGTAGAAAGGCCTGGAGATCTGGAGAGCGCCAGCATCTGGTGGGCAGATATATCAAGTAGAGAGAGAAAAATAAATAAGAGTGAATACAGTGATATTAAAAATCATATGCTATAATGATTTTCCGTTGAAAGTATTATGTGGACTCAAAAGACTGGAAGCAGACAGATTTCTGAAAATGTGAATGAATATTAGTTCACAGCAGATTGTAGTTAAGGGTTATTCCAGATTATGTTTTGTGCCAGCAACACTTTACCTGATCCTTCGGGCAGTAGACCGGTGCGACAGAACCAGAGCACCACCTGGGCGTACTTCGAAATCAGACCGGACACCATGTTCTTGTTCATCAGACCCACCAGGCCTACACAACACAAAATAAAACATAATCAATAACCAACTAATGACTCAACACAAGAGCTTTTTCAGTTTGCTATACTGTATATGGATAAAAACAGATAATAGCTCAAAGTGTAACATACCATAAGCATCATTAGATAAAATCATTTCACTTACATCAAACACTTGATCATGTGAATCGATCTATATTGATGCTCAAACCTTTTTGCGTCAGCTCCTGAGCTTCACTGAGCAGACAGTGGAAGATGTTGCTGAGGTTACTGAGCAGCCTCTGGCTGTGCTGAAGCAGCTGCATGGTCTGAGGGTCTGTGAAGTTGGACGAGCTGTCAAACAGTGGTGCACCTGGAGAACACACACACACACACACACACACACACACACACACACACACACACACACACACACACACACACACACACACACACACACACACACACACACACACACACACACACACACACACACACACACACACACACACACACACACACACACACACACACACACACACACACACACACACACACACACACACACACACACACACACACACACACACACACACACACACACACACACACACACACACACACACACACACACACACACAAGATTGCTAAATGTAGAAACCGAAATAAAACTGAAAGCACATACAAATTGGAAGAAACATTTATATCACTTAAAAAATGAATAATTTACAATATCAACAAATGGACAATGGAGAAAAAAATCCTTAAAATATTTAAACAGCAGTTGATAGCCTAACATTAAATCATACATATGCCATCCAGTTCCTCCTTGGTCTGGACCACTTTATTCCAGGCCCAATCCAGGATGTAGCGCAGGTTCAGTGCAGATCCCGGTTGTTCTGTTTAGGAGTGACAGAATTACAAGCATTAAAGTTGACTATATGAGTTGCGGATGGGGCCTTAGTAAAGGGTTGAATTATTGTGTGTAAAAACATGTGGGCAACATGAAGCCAAACGCTCAGTGAACGTCTTCACCACCTACATGCCAACACGTGTGCAACGGATTTGAGCAGTTTGAGAAAACTATTTAACGCTTGTTCCAAGTATGACTCCTCACCTTCTGCCGTCCACTGCTTGATACAGCCAGTGATCAGTCCCAAGCAGCTGGTCTCAACCGCTGTAGACAAGATGGCATCCAGTTGCTCCTCCTAAAGGCCAATATCAAGTTACATATAAAACTTATTTTTCAAACCTTTAGAACCAATATATGATTTAATTATATGGATTTTTAGTTCACATTAAAGAGAATCTTTCATGCGATACAGAAACAGGGAGTACAAAAGAATCAAGAACGGTGACATTGTGGTGTGTACCTGAGAGAGGCTGGAGGCCCGGGTGTCAGCCGGGCGAGAGGAGAGTAGGCCGGACATGAGGCAGCGAGAGTAACTAGTGGAGATGACGTCACTGGAACAGGGAGCAGCTTTCTTCAAGAAGCTTAAGGTCTGATGTTAATGACAGTGAGTGTAAATGAAGCCTGCTTTCCATTCCAATCATATTCATATATTTTACATGGCATATATTGTGTAAGCTTAGTGATACACATAGGATCATTGCATGCCTCAGGAAAAAAACAGGAAAACACCAAAAAAGGGCTGTGTCCGAATAATACAGATCAAACTTAGGTAAGGTAAAATACAAAAGAGTTTGATGTCTGTCTTTGCATTTATATACAATCACATTGTTCACTTATAAGCAGCATCTGCAATTAAATCAAACACGTTAAAGATTGTATGATAGAAAAAATGAACAGAGGAAACTTGCCTCTTTCTGATACCCAGAGCATGTTAAGTGCACAATTCCAGAGTTAAACAAGCAGGTAGCATCTGTAACACAAAAAGAAAAGAACACCATTTCTATCAACCTTATTGGTAAAATGATATTCCAGCTGAAAACCTGTCTAATTCTTCACTTGTACACAGGCAGCAGCAATACAGAGAGACAGAACCTGGCTGAAACTGATAGAAACCTGGAAGATCATTCAATATTACATTTGCATTATCTCTCCATAGAATGTTTCTATTGTGCTTCATACACTGTCCACCTACCATAGTTATATGTGGTGGGGTTGAAGTACTGTTCGGGTGGGGGGCAGGTGTAGGGCAGGCCTCTGCTCAGGCTGCGGTCGTGCACAATGACATCCAGGAGGATGTTTGGAACAACCATGTGCACCACTGGGTCCAGAGACCACACTGCCAGGTAGGGACAGTTCTGTAGAGACTCTCCCATTCTGACAAGGGCAACACAAGTGGAAGAGAAATGCATTGTCAGAGTTAGTCCAGCAAGTATTAAGATAACCGGCCCAAGCCCAGCAAACATGAGTAATTATGTAGCTGCACCACTGCCCTTTTGTCAAAAAACTATGAACCAGCCTTGGTGGCTATTATTCCTGATTGGGCCAATATTTTTTTCTTGGACACGTAGAATACGCTGAACAACTAAATCATAAGAACAACGCTTTAGAAAATGTTCTAGTACCCAAATTACTTCAATTTATTTTCTGTTTGAGATTTTTTTTTTATCTAGGTATTCTTCCCCATTCGTCTCACAAAGTAACAAACTTTAACAGTATATAAAATGTTGTATTTCTTCATCTGTAATGGCATATTAAGAAGCCATCTCCACAAAAACAGTGCATAATGCTGTTTTTCAGAATATTTACTAAACCAAATACAGGTAATTGATAGGTATGTTCAAATTAAGAAACAAAGGATTCTCCTAAATAGATATCTTGAATCAGTTTCCACCTTTACCTTAAAGAGTCTGGCATTTGTGCGTGGTACCAACGGTTGATGTCAAATACCCCGATGTAGGTAGACGGAGTTAAATGACCGTAGGCCTTCACCTGCCAGCTGAAGATAGACACACTCGTATCTGGAGATGCAACTGAAAATGGGAGAGAAGCGTTGGTGAATGGACCGGGACAAATAAAGGCTAAACAAATAAGACAGATAAGAGTAGGATTAAGCAGGAGCAACAGATTCAATCACAACAGAAAACTGTCTAGCTGTTTTAAGATTTTATTTCTCTTCTACGAAAACGCTGGCTATATCAAAGCACAAAGCATTCAAATTTGATTGAAGATGCTATACAAACTTGCACTCAATGTATCCCAACACACACACAGCAGGTAGTCTCAGGGAAAGATGGCTGACCTTCGTTCATGCTGTCATCCCTGTCAGGGTGGTGTCTGAACTTCTCGATGGTCTGGCAACTCAGCAGTCTTGTGTTGGTAGCCTGGGCCCTGAGAGGCAAAGCTGTGCCACTTAACTCCTGACTGTAACGCTCCTCACAGTACTCCAGACCCTTAGGGAAACAGAACGTTTAAAAAAAAGGGAAGACAGTACATTAGATTACCTGGGCCTTACACAGAATACATGTTGGCATTGTGAAAAACTATATTAAGTACAATGAATAGACAGTTAATGTTGTAATGTCTCATCTACACACCTCATAGAGCATCTTCCCAGAAGCTAGACACTTCCTTTCACTGAAGGCCAGCTGCAGCAGGCGGAGGCTGACCATGTCTCCCTCGCTGTGTGGGAGTGAGAGGAGGAATAAGAGCTCGGAAAACAAACAAGCAATAACAAACAAATGGATGGTTGGAGCGCAAGTTGCATGGCAGACGTACAGGTCCTGAGAAGACTGGACGGCCCAGAGGTAGCAACAGTTCCTTGGGTCGTTTTCTGGCTCCTGGAAGGTGAAGGCATGCACAGGCACCCTGCCCCCCTCTAGCTGGGAGTGGTATCTAGGCAGGAATCAAACAAAACAAAAACATATGCTCACACAGGGATTTGAGGACCTTTTGAAATGTAACAATGGTATTAGATTACATTCCATTATGACAGAAATAATGTTACGTGTGTTTTACTGTTAAAATGTATAAAAAAAATAAAATATGTAAATGTATATATTTTAAGGTGCTGCCACCGGCTACAAAGTTTCATTGTACAACATGCAATGACAAATAATGAATCTATCTATCTATCTATCTATCTATCTGCTTATGAATTCAGACTCTTTTAATTACTTCCTACGCTCATCAATTCTCTAAATGACATACAGTAACAATGTAGTGTGGCCTAATGTGAAAGAAAATGCTATCCGGGATTGACACCCAAGCATCTTCACTACTAGAAAAAACAAAGACTTACTCCTTCTTTAGAGTCTTCATGTTCCAGAGCTGTAAGTTTCCATCGGAGAAGCCCACTGCCAGCTGGTTGGTCCTGGAGATGTACTGCAGGACTGTGGCTCCCACTCCACTGGGCGCATTCAGCTGCAGACAAAGATGTCTGCCCTGTCTACTGCTGACCTCTCTAAGCCTGGGGATCTCTGCGGGAGATTTGGTCACCACCTGCAGGTCTGTGGACAGAGAGGGACGATGATTACAGATGGTGTGCAGATATAAAATGAATTAAAAACAGGATAACAACTCATTTTACAACTTCACTAAAAGTTGACAGGGGATCTACTAGGGGTGGGAATCTCTAGGCACCTCACGATTCGATTCCGAGGTCAACGATTCGATTCAAAATCGATTCTTAATGCATCTCGATGCAATTTCTTTTTTACGTACATACCTGTGTGATTTTCAAAAATATATTTATATACTAGGGGTGTAACGGTACACTAAAGTCACGGTTCGGTACGTACCTCGGTTTTGAAGTCACGGTACGGTACAGTACGGTACGGTTCATAGTTAACGGAGAATGAACATCTTTAGCTGTCAGTAACTAGCTGACAGTAACATATATTTATTTTGAATTGTTTTAGTTTTACAGTCTCTAGTGTTTTCTCTCTGATGATGGCGTTTCCTCAGCGCAGTTTCCTTCCTGTTTTTAATGAATTTCTTATTTTGGGGTATGGATGGGTGGGAGGGGGAATGTTTTTGCATGTATGCATATCTCTGGGTGGGGGATGTGGGGGGGAGTTGTATTAAGCACTTTGTGTTACATTTGATTCTATGAAAAGTGCTATATAAATAAAGTTTGATTGATTGATATAAATAAAATGCATAACAAATATAAAAATACTGCTGCAATTCTCCAATAAATAAAATACTTATTAAATACCAGTGTAGGTGCAGCATAAACTAAAATTGCAATGAAAAAATATAGTGTTAATGCTCAGCAGGCTCTGTAAGCTGGTGTAAACAAAGGGTATGTCTTCTTTAAGGGTCTCTTTGAAAAAAATAAAATATTGTTGCAGCTCTCTTAAACTCTAAAGTGCTCTTATAAATATAAAAATTATCAAATAAAAGTGCTACTGCAGCATTAATTAAATGACAGCTTGTTTGTATTCAGTATAAAAAAGAAAATAATGTCTGGGTTTTGCCCAGCTCGTCTTTCTTCACAGTAATGGTGAGAGTAGCCAAACACCTGATGGTGCCTTTTCAAATGCGTATGCATGTTCGACGTGTTGCCTCCTACATAAGCGATCGCGGTGAAACAATAACCTGTGTGCCGACATTGTTCCACACGTCTATCACTGTTTTCATAATTCACCTGGAATCCGAAATTATCCCTCAAACGGGATTTGAATGACAGGGGGGCGCCTGCGCGCTCCGGTTTCCTGTTGTCTTTAGCCATGCAGTTCGCTCTCTGTTCGAAAGCACTGTATCATTTTGACTTGCACTACTCATAGACAGTAAAAGAGGGGGGGGGGGGGGGAGACGCTGCTACTGCTAATAGTGATGCAAACGGGACACTAGAGCGGAGAGGTGTGTATCTCCTGCTCTGACCGCAGCTGGGAGGGACTGCTGCGTGAGGACTCGGCCGCCTGTCAGTGCTGTGGGACCGGGGGGAGTGGCCGTTGAGCACCCGCTGGCCGCTGCTCGTTTAGAAGTGTTAAGAGCGATACATGCTTTAGCGACAGCACAGGGTCTCCAAAAGTCACCAATAACACCAGAAAAAGTAGCTAGATTGGTCGCTGGTGGCTTTCTTAAAAAAAGAGTCGCCAGAGCGGTCTGAAAAGTCGCTGAATATAGCGGCTAAGTTGCTAACACTGCCTGACCCTCATGCTCACCATGGAGATAAGAGACTCTCATTATCGCTGGCTGCTACTGCGCACGTGCGAGCTGAGCCGCAGGCTAAATGGTCCGGGGGGAACTCCGACCACAAGTTTTAAGTTCCACACCGCAAAACAAGCCTGTACATTCGCCATAACGCTATGTACGCCACGAACGGACCGCGGTCCACCTCTGTAACACCAAATACGTGCCTGTACCGTCACGGTACGGTACAAATACGTGTACCGTTACACCCCTATTATATACACATCTGAGTTTGCTACTCACTTCCTACTTTTGTGATGATCATTAAATACAATCAACAGATGAATTACCTTCTCTAATATTGTATTAGAGAAAAAGCTTATCTTGTCACAAATATGACTTTCTATGACCAGTGCAATAATCAATGCAGCTTTCAACACAATATGGAAGTATGTAAAAACTAAACCGATTCAGTTTAATTTTCTTTCGACTCTTGTGAATCATGTTTCTATAGGATTTCTATTCTATTATTTTCTATGTCATTTCAACACATTGTGCAAAAAGTATGGCTTGGAATTCAGAGGGGTATACTACGAAGCGAGATTAAGGGCTGAGCGAGGTCTGTCGAGTCTGAAGCCAGAGTTTTCAGTATCACGAAAGGTGGCTCTCTTTCTACCTGGCTAGATCACCGTGGTAACAGAGGCTGCACGGCTAACCTGCCCAGACCAGTTTTTGTTTCAGAGTTTGAGCTTAAATTCGGCTCTTAGAGCGCTGCCCTTTAAGGAAACTACACCTTTTGAAATCCCGGACCTGACTATATTGTCTGAGCGATACTTCTCACTGAGTAAACTAGTTAAATCAGTAAACTTATTGATCAGTAAGTTAATGAACGAAACGAAGCCGTGACGTAAGGCTTACATTAGAGTGAACTGTAACATCGCGCTGCGGCTTTTTGCCACATGCATAGTTATTGATGCAGAAAATGTAAAATAGCCTATAGACCTACTGTATGCAGCGCCATGCTCTCACCTCAAATGATTTTACCTGGCAATCTACACACACTGGCTCTTAATGAAGCGTTCTATAACATCACAGGTTGCAACATTATTTCACTGTAGGCTTCTTTCTTTTCATCAGTAGCGATTACAGTTGGGACGTGACAGGTGACAGCTGTCACAGTTCGGACAGACTCGCAGGTTAAGCTTCTCACAGTAGATTCATATTTGTCCGGAGAATACAGACTACAGGTTTTGTATCTAGGCTATTTATAAGATGCAAATAAAGTGCTATTAGCCTAAATCAAAATTGTATTAATTTTGATGTAGCCCAAAACTAAAGTGATTTTCCCACATAGGCTATGTTATTCATTAGGGGACAGTGTCAGATTTAAATCAGATTATTAAGTGTAGGATTATCAACTAGGCTAAATGGTGTACTGTTTAAATCTGAGTTCAACCTTTAATTGCTTTATAATGTCACGTTACGCATTGCGAGAACGATCTGTAAAATAAATTAATCAATTCAGTAGCCCAATTTTCTGACAACATTCCACTCTCTCCTTATTTGCAGTAAGAGTTTTTTTCGGCTCTCTGTTTTCTGCTGTTCTGTGATCATTCAGACTGACAAACTCTTCCTCTTGAGTGAAGTTGGCGACGCACTTTTTTTTCTTTTTTTACTCAGCTGCTCGCAATCAGTCCGTTTGTGTAAAGTTAGCGGCACAAGATCAGTCCAGTCTGTGCGGAAGCAGAGTCAAATGACGGGTCAAACGCCCCCTTTCATGGGGACGCACACAGAGCCTGAAGCCGAAACCCTGGTTCAACATAAGAGGTTGATAACTTCCTTCGTGATACCGGTTAGCTCTGAGCGAGGGTATGTGTTATGTTGAACCAGATCAAAAAAAGAGAGCCGGGCTCTGTTGAGTTTGTTTCGTAGTATACCCCTCAGCTCTCATACAAAAACGTAAACAGACACAAAGCCAGTGCAGGTCATATGGGTTTGCTGTTCTCTGCCCTTTTGTCGCCACTTTTAACAACTCACACTTGTGTGGTGTGCATGCGCAGTGGCGCAGGAAATACTAATATTAAATACTAGTAAAAAAATAAAAAAATAAAACGTTTATGAATCGATTCGGAATCGTACGAGAGAGAATCGCGATTAATCGGAAAATCGATTATTTTTCCCACCCCTAGGATCTACAATGAATCCCGGAAAATCCGCTGTATCTACGTAGAACAAATCCGGAAACTAGGCAGCCAGGCTGCCGCGAACGGCGTAGGAGTGTTGAGGCTGTGCACAGCCACCTGCAGCCACCCCAGACAGTAAGCAGGGAATTTGTCTAAAATGCATGTATGTCATTATCTGACACTTTGGTATCATTTAGCATGACTGTATAACATTATGACAGCATATACAGATCAGAAAAGATGAAAAACCATAATAGGTGCTCTTTAATGTATTTATTCCCTTCTCTGTTGTCTGTTTGTCTATTTGTTTTTTGACGTGTTTTTGCATTTTAAAACTCAATAAAAACATGAATATACATTTTTATTTTTCAATAACAATAATAATAATAAAAAATATTGGTGTCAAAATATAAACATGTTTTTTTCTTAAACTTACAACACACTGTGTGTAGAATGAGGGAACACGATCATTTCTCATTTGTCGAAATAAGGCTAAGATAAGTTTGAGCCGACATCATGCCAAAATAACACCCACATGAGATTGCATTCTCACCTGAAGCCTCCAGTTCACTCTGGCTGCAGGACAGATCGTCCAGACAGAGGTCCAGCAGCAAAACATGACCGAGATCCGTCACTAAGGCTGCAATGCCAAAGAACCAGCGTAGACTCTGGTGAAGATGTTGGGTCGAAGTGCTCGCTCCGCCATAACTCACTAACGGCTCAATAGCTGTAATCTGGATGACAGAAGAAGAGGAAGACAATATTCACTTTTTTAATTAAGTAACTACCAAGACAAAAAACTCCTAATACGAGTCGACCAAATATATTTTAGTACTACAGACTGGTTCTTCTGACATCAAGAAATGTTGCCAAAGGGTCGGTTGTTGTGTACTGAGATAATGTCTACTTCTACATTAAAGGTGCACTATGCAACTTTGGGTGTATCATAGAAGTGAACATTTTCTAAGGTATATTCTCATAACTGAATAAACAAACATTCCTCACAGGAAAATGTGATCCCTGGAACAGAGCCCCTCTAAAATCTGTATGTGCTGTGTTTATTTTATTTTTGTGTTAATTGTAAGGAGCTGTGAATGAAGAGTTGCTGATATACTGTTCTGTATGTCAAGTTCATGTTATAGGGGAACCTGGTTCACTGGGAACTCACCCTGCCTGGTATAACCACAGCTTTGACCACCCTTGACAGACCCACGTCATAAAGACACAGCACGCTGCCCTCCGCTTCCTCCAAGCCAACCAGCAATCCAGACCTAGGAAAATCAAACAACAAAAGGAGTTGAGAGTTTAAAGTTCCTCAGCAACGTCAATCACATACATTTTAGACAATCAAAATGGAGAAGGACGTGTTGACTAACTACCACTACTAGTAATTAAAACTTTGTTTCCGTTGATTACAATCCAAACCAAAGAGGGATAAAGTGATAGTGAAACAAAGCTCTGACCGCTTGAGCCAGCTGAAGTCCCTGGCAGCTAGGACACTGGGTGGGTTCTCGCCTCCGCCATTGAAGCAGTACGCAGACAGCCGTTCCCCTGTCACTGCATGGACAACTTCCAGATGAGGGCCACAAGCCAGCCAGGCAAGCCCACTGCGGCCTACACACACACACAGACAAGGAGATTAAATGTTAAGGGGTTAAGATCTAAGTTTATCACTAAACTAGGTTTCCTTTTTAGGAATGAAACAGCTCATGAGAATATTGGAGTTCCATTTTTGGACTTTTAATTGAATGCACTCTCAATGTATACTAACACTGTACTAACAGGAAAAAGCTTAAAAGAAAGAGACTAGAAATACACAACTCTTAAAATTATTTATTTCAATGTGATTTAACAACATATAAAACTTATAACAGATTTATTAACAGATTATTTTGATAAGTCTTAAAATGTCTAAACTGTGTTTCTCTTTAAGAGAGTAGTGGTGGGGATGTTAAACCGTTGATTTTTATCGCAGGCTAAGGATAAAGAGAAGAAAATATCAATTTATAGACATCTCTGATCTGTAAAAGTTATGCTTACCAACAGTGAAATTCCCATGTAGCACAGAGTCTAGGGTGATCTCGTCCTCCCCTAGAGCATCGATAGTCACTCCTGGGAAAGGCAGCAGGCTGCTGGTGACTTGGGCAGTCAGGTCATTCATTGTTCACTGTATAAAAAAACAACACAGGACATAAAGTAAATAGAAAAAGTTCTTAGTCCATTTACTCTTCAACACTAGTCCCCTAAAAATACACTGAAACTACTGCTAATGGTATGATGTCAAAATCTAGTTGCATTGGTTCATTAGATTAATATCACACTGCCCTAAACACTTTCACAACAATTAAACATAAATAAATAAAATTACATGACTATGAAACACTCTTCTAAACCTCTCCTAATCCATAAATCCACTTCAGTCTGTATCTGACCAACATGGTTTACAGTACAAAGGGGTTCTTTTTTCAAACCACAGTGGGAGCAGCAGTTGTCAGGAAACGTGCTGTCAGCAAACATGCTGACAACTGGTGCTGCAACTGGGTTTGCTATCTAATCAACTGCAACACACCACACAAACAGTTACACATGTTTGCAGATGTGAATTCTGACTGAGTAATAGAGGAAGACATTTGGATCAATGAAACGGAAAAACCTGGAGGGGCGTTTATGAATCCGTACCAATACATATAAGAATGTATCCCTTTAGGGCCCCAATAATTGTTTATCTTAAACATACAAAAACTGCATAATCTGAAAAAAATACTTATTAGCTTGTTCTCCAACAAGATAATATTATCTCTAGCAGTATAGTACTAAATACACATCACACAGATTCGCTTTCAAGGCCAATTCCACCTGAGCAGAAATGTGCCAGTTTAGTTTCAGTGTGCAAACCTTGGCACAATACCGCCCTCTGTGGCCACACTAGAAAACACAATGGATTCAAGTGAACTCCCGCGCAACAAGGCTGTCACTGCGCAGCCACATGCTATGACGGGACACTCATCAAGTAGACATATTATAACAATAACCAGCTTCACCAGCCCAAGTAATACACATAAAACGTTCGCCACACAACGTGGACAACGGGAAAGACTTCTGAATAGTAAATACACACTGAATAATCAAATATAAAGCAAAGCTTGACCAAATCCAACATGTAGAGCTCACGCGTGTCAAACGTTTTTGTGTTTGACAACCCGTACAGTCTGGTTACAACCCAGCAAATGCCTTAAATGTAACAAACAAGAGTGTGAGACACGATGTAGACGTTATAACAGGCCAGTTAGCTCGTTCGTTAGCATCTATAGATTAGCTACAAGCTGCAGTTGTTAGCGGTGAGCTAACATGACAAGATGTAAACAAACAAGTGATCGCTCTCTATGCAGAATGTAATGGACGTTTCTGTTAATCACAGACCAAAGTGACGGCATATTATATGTATGCAAGTGTTATTCAGCGGTTATCAATACATCTATCTGATGTAGATTCCTCCCTCAATAGCAGGATACACAGTTAGCTTGCAAGGTCATGCAGGATTACAGTTTAACGTAAGGCTAGCCCAAATATCACACGTGAGCGTTTCAGGATTGTTACAGCTGTTTCCTCTTGTCTGCTTTTCAGTTACTGGGTTTGTGGTCAAACAATCAAACATCTCTGATTAACACAATTTTCTTAGACGGGGAATAACTAGTCAGTGTGGCTGGCTACTTTCGCTAACGTGAGCTACAGCAATTGCTGGCGTTGATGTTAGCAAAACAGTGTATACGTTAGTTTCACCAGCTTTAGAGCTGGCAACAATGAGTAAAATTTGTATTTTACCAGAGCCTGCATCACACTACAATCTCCATATCACCGGCGACAAGTCTTGTTTTTGCTTGAATTGGAGAATTTAGCTGTGCACAGGTAATTGTAGTGTCCCTGCTTTAGCTTTAGCTGCAGCAGTACCGACGTAGCAGCTGAAGTGTAGTCTGACAACATAAAACTAACAAGCCTGTAGCTACTGGCAACATCACGACACACGGTTCGTCTTCGTCTTCGTCAGCCTCAGGTCACGTTATATCGTTACATCCTTTGTTAAACTTAACCACAATATTCTCTGAGTTTAGTGAGCTAGCCCTGTTAGCTCCCTATCCATACTACGCTGGAAAACGTGATGCAATGTGCCGCTAGCTGCCAACGGTAACGTTACACTACCTGTCCGATGGTGACGGCTTTATTCGAGCAACGAATGATCTGTTTTCCTTGGCGAATCCCCCGACTCCTTCTCTCCTCTGTCATAATCCGATCCTTTTCCAGTAAAACTTGTGTGTAGAGCCCTCTGAGCTCTTGACTGATTGAGCAGCACGAGAAGCTCTCTGACTTCAGGCTACTTCAAAGCGCCATTTCCACCATAGATATAGAACACTAGATACGATACGACACGCCCCGCCTCAGCCGCGGCACACGGGGCCGCCATCTTGTGTAGGTCGTGCACCTATGCGTGCATATATAATATATATATATTTATATCTTTGCTATACGTGCACCACACTTATCGCAACTGACAGAGAGGAAACTCAAGAAAAAAAACTGGGAAAAGCAATCTTGTTTCAAGGATTTTGAAAACTTGTGAATAATTTAAGGGTTATTCTTCAACTACAGCGACTTTTGTTTTTGAAAGTTTAAAAATATCAGACACATTATTTTGAGAAACGTATTGATATGTTTCAGTTCTCTATCTTGTGTATAAACAATCCTGATAGTGGCTGTTTTTGTTTTTAAAATATCTAATGTAGTTCCACAGACAGATGTGAACAGATGTATGAAAATAATTTATTTTCAGGGTTTTAAACATAATATTTTCCCACTGTAAAGATGAAAATCTGCTTTTGGCTATTCCACCAAAGTCTTTAAATCAATTTCTTACCTGGTACAATCATGATTTTTCTAAGTTAAGTGTAACAATAGCTGAACAATTTTAAAAATCATTAAAGAAATTATGCTATTTTGTTGTCATTTATGATTTTTACTTCAAAATATGTGCTGTGATGGTAATGATTGTGTCGTGGAAACATGGGTGGAAATGACATAATGTGTTGAAAAGGACATGTGACAAACAGTTATGTTTTATAATGTGTAGTCCTAGATTAGCCTGGTCCTACCAGACCTTTTACTTCATAAATTAAAATTGAGCACAAGTATAGGCGGGCAGTACCAGGCTAGGCCTAGATAAGAATTAGCCAATAACAACGCAATTTTCATACCCACCACAGTTCCTTCACCACATTGAAAAGTGGTGGAAATTACATTTTGTCACAATAATTTATATCAGCTTGGAAATGTCCTTTTTAGAGTAAGCATTAAATGAAGCCTACTCAAAATAAACAACATAAAATGTTTATTTTCTTCTTATTTAATAATATAAAGGAAATATGAGTTGGTTGGGAATGACAAACAATAAACATATTCTTGATTTAACAAACCTTTATCTTGACTACGGTTGTCTGTTCCCACTATGGAGCTGAATTTCTTTTCTAGATATGTGCTCTACTGTAAAATGACTATGCTGTGATCTCCTAGTACACAAACCTTGAAAAAACCCTTCCATAATACACATTAGAGTATGTTCAGTGTGTTGGAAATGATAGTGAACCCAAACGACAAGTGTTATTGCTGTGAAATAATACATAAAATACCAATATTTAACAAAACAGGATACATTTCAGTGATTCTTGAGAACGGGGACAAAAGACCGTAAAATATTTAAAATTGTAGATGTTATTATGGATTAAGAATATAATGTCTGGAGCACAATCATCCCCTTAAATTTAATTTAATCATTATTATGTCAAATTCAGTGTTTGGGTGTCGTCTGACAAACTGTCTGCGGCCCCTATTCAAGCCACAGTACACTTTGAAGCAATGAAGCATGGTGGCACAGACATCATGATATGGGGATGTTTCTCACACTATGGTGTCGGGGCTATTTATCGCATACCATGGATCATGGATCAGTTTGGATACATTAGAATACTTGAAGAGGTCATGTTGCCTTATGTGGTGACATCAAAAATGCTGTTTCTGAGGCAAAAACAAGAAATGCAGAGGAATTGTGAAATGTAGTCCAATCGTCCTGGGCTGGAGTACCTGTTCACAGGTGCCATAAGTTGGTTGACTCCCTGCAACACAGATGTGAAGCAGTTCTCAGAAACAGAGGTTATACAACTAAATATTAGTTCAGTGATTCATAGGAAAGCTAAATCTTCATGCATGTTTCAGTTGATACAGTAAATGTTTAAGTTGTAAGGAAAAATGCAGACACTGCTATTTTTTTGAACAGTCTAATATTCCTTTTTCTTCACTTTCTATAAAGATATAGAAACATTTGACAAATGTTTCTTCATATTTGGAGTTGGAATTGAATGTGCAATGTCCCCAATGCATTTGCGTGTTTGGAAATAAAAGCTATGATAAGGATTTTGATCTTTACTAAATTTTTTAAACACACTGCTATTATTTTGAACACAACTGTATGTTGGATACATACATGTACTTTAATTTGCCGAAACATAGGGTTTGTATTTTTTCAACATTGCACCCTGTTTTGTCCCACTTCTCAAGAATCCCTGATTTAATTAAAATATACCTTTTTGTATTATTAAGTCTCATTCTTTGCTTGAACATATAGTTATATTCTGAAGTTCAACTAAGTCCATGATTTTCAATAAACCAAACAGGATAAAACAAATTCTAATTGTAGCCTATGTTCTTGATACTGCTGAAAGAAGAGCATACCTTAATGTAATGCAGATCAAATCAGAGAGAAACTTTATAACAAAACTTGGCCATGGGGAAAAATAAACTGATAGTAAATACAATCAGTGGCAAAGTGTGTTTTTGTGTAACCTAGATAAAAAAATCTTCATACCACTCAGAATCAAACATGGATCATCAAATATGATGTTTTTAGTGTCCTCCACTGAGCCACCACGGCTTAAATTTGCTAAATGTTTGTATGAATAATGGTAATTATTGGTGTTAGCCTATGCAGGATTGACCTACTCAAGATGGCCGCCGCGGTTTGCCGTCAGCCGACTGGAGCTCATGCTCAACAGCGCCGTGGCGTATACAGTATTCTGTAGAAAAGTCCACCATGCGCTTCTTCTTCTTTTTGGTTTTGGTAGAGTACACACAGCGGTGGAACACTGCTGCCCCCCCTCGGGTTGAGCGGTTATTTCGGGGCTAAAAAAATCTACATGTGTCACCTGCTGCAACAGTAGAGATCAGTGTAAAAGTGATCATACATTTCTTCTTCTCCCTTCTCCTTTTTGGACACTGGTTACTCTTGTTACAATGAGTGAACCTGCAGAGCTCATGTTTCAATTGCAATATGCACCAAAGAGAGCAGTGCCAGATGCTAAGTAGTCTCAGACAGTGCCAGATGTTAGGTAGACAGGTAGTCACAGGCTAACCCTTTTCACGAATAACACTACACTTTCACTGAAACATACTTCTTATTTAGCAATCACATACTTTATCGGTATCTGATTTCCTTGTCTGAAAAGATGCAGGATGATTTCTAAATAAACATATGCACTGACTTTTACAATTTTCCTGAAGCCCCCTAGTGGTTGTGCTGTTGGGTTGTATACCTGCAGTATAGTGTGTATAGATGGGTTGTCCCTTGTCCATCTTTAAGATGTTGGACCAAATGGTTTGAAAAAAAAATATTCAGAAAGAAAGAAAAAAAACTATAAAGACAATGAGTCATTAATGTACAAGAAGAGCACTGACGAATTTTGGCATGGCAAGTATACTTTTTATTGGATATTTCTCACCATTAGTACTGTAGATTTTTTAAACCATTTGAACATCTTTAACAATCCAGTATTAGCATTTTTTGTGTGTTAAAAAAGGCAAAGGAGATAATTTGATTAATTTCATATTATTTATAATTCACTGTAAAGGCACACAAATGAAAGAAAGAAAAATAATACAAAAATAGTCTTTTTAAACAATACACTGTTACACTTCTAACTGATAGTTTCAGGCAATAACACAGTGCTCTGAGGCTGTGCTTTTTTCCTCATCTGTTGCTCTATCATCAAGTCAAACTCTTGTCTTTCTCTGAAATGGAAAAAAATAATTAAAATAAAACAGTTACTCATAATTTTCAGCATTTACAATTTTTTCCTTAATGGTTTAACTTATCAAACTCTTACCTGTTACTTATACACCGTCCTTTAAGGTACTTTTCCTCTGCCTTTATCACAGATATTTTGTCCACCCCAGCTATGGCATAGATGATGGCCTGCACAAGATAACAAGAATCTCACAACACCTGTACCACATAATCTCTGCATTTCAGAGAACGCACCAAATTCTATAATAGAAAAAATTCTGTAATAGAAAAAAACACAAACAAGTGCAGAAGAAAGCTTTAGCTGACCTCAGGAAGAAGCACATCCAGGACAAAGGGGACACGCTCCATGGATTTGACCTCATCCAGACAAGGGGCGGTTGCCACGGCAGTAGCACAGAGCTCACTTAGGTACCAGTAAACCTGGTCCAACTGCTGGTCATCTTCCAGGTATATGTTCACCACCCGTCTCCGATTAGCACTCAGAAAGGAGCGAAGCCATCTGGACTGCTGCTGCCCACGGATCACAGCCTGCAAGGAGAGTGATACAGGAATAGGGTGGATTTATTCATCCTGGGGCGGGTGCTTTTAACTTTTATATGTTTATATTAGGGCTATCAAATTAACGCGTTAATTTCGATTAATTAATCACAGAAAAATTAACGCGATTAAAAGAATTTACGCAGATTAATCGCACTTCTATAATGCCCTTTGACCCGGTGCAAAAGTGGTGCGGAGCTGCACCTGTAGCTTGCCGGGCCGGGCGCGGGGGTTAAAAGGGGAAAGGCGCCGACTCGAGGGCTCTATGGACGGTTTATGGGATGCATGCAGGTAGGAAGACATCTTACTTAATTCTCCGCAGTGTCCGTGCATTATTGATTTAGTGGGTGCAACAATGTTCAAAACAGTAGGCCTATCTCTCAATCTTCCTCCAATTTTGTTTGCTAGCTGTCTAGCACCCGCCCCGTGTGTGTGTGTGTGTGTGTTTGTGTGTGTGTGTCAATATTTTTGCCTATGAGTAGGCTACGAAATGGTGGCAGTGCAGCGCTGTCTGTTGTGGGAGATGGAAAGTCGTAATTTTGTCTGCTTGTTTTTTTGAGAAAATTCGGCGCTAGTTCATGTATAAAGCTGGCTGAGGGGAGGAGACAGAAGTTACGAGAGACGGAGAGCGAGCGCGCGGGAGAGAGAGAGAGAGAGAGAGAGAAACAAACTGTAGTAGGCTATACAGCTGTTTATAAACAGGTATAAAAGTGTCATATAAGTATGCGATTAATTTAGATTAATTAATCACAGAGCCTGTAATTAATTAGATTAATTTTTTTTAATCGCTTGACAGCCCTAGTTTATATATATGTTGTTTCAATACATTACAATCTCAAAGTGGATGTTGCTCTTGCACTCATCAACAGCAGAGACTCTGATGTCAAATATTTAAAAAAAATAATAATACATGTAGGAAATCTGTATGAACATTTTGTTCCTATTCAACCACTCCTCCCAGTAAGTGAAATATCCACTAGAATTAAAAAAGTGTTTGCTAATCCAATGAACCTACAACAGCAGTACAATGGTCTCCACTGATCATACCAAAAGGCGTCCTTCCACCATACGCTGCTTAACGATGAAATGTACGAGCTTTTCGTTGGCACGGTTGTGAGCGGCATGGCTGCGGTCTGGCAGCAGCCTCTTTGAAGTCCTGCGGACCACCTCCTCCTCCTCCTCCTCCTCCTCCTCCTCCTTATGATTGTCAGACGACACATCCAGCATGGCATCATTGGCGATGGTGAGTCTCTCTGAGGCAGCCTGCGGGTACTTCCTCCTCACAGGGTAGCCTGAGGTCAGACAGTGAAGAGCATCTTTAGGACCAAGTCGGAGGTGCAGGTGTACTACAAGTGTTTGTCATTCTGCAGTGTTCTGATATTCTGTGATGTTAGAATGTCATACGTCCAAACTTACTCATGTCGTGTTTATAGTACTCGATGAATGAGCCAGAAAATGAGCCACATGCTACAAAGACAAACACATCATTAATGCTGTTAATTATTCTGGGTACCCGAAGAATATCATTTATATATATATAAAATCCATTTTAATATATTAGTGTTTATCCCATCAATCTGTCTGGCACACTTACCAATCCGTATCCTGTAGTCTGTAATGAGCTCTAAGGACCAATCAATAGCAGCGTCATACTTTTCTTTGGCTTTGCACTATGACAAAATCAATTCACAGGGAGATAGTTAGCCATTGTGTCGGGGGGGAAAAAAATGAACTTTTAGAAAAAGTTATTTGCAATGCTTACCACCAGCTCATTAGATTCTTCACATTCCAAAGGCTTCAGGGTTTTCAGAAACACAGTCAACCTTCAACAACACACGCGGACAGTTTGAGTTTACCAGGAATTCACTAATTAACCCATTGATGACGGCTGCTGCGCGATGCCACATTGGCTCTCCTGCCTGATGCTGCGTCGCGCAGCATTATTACTTTATCTAATTTTCATGGCATTCCCAGCATAGAATGCACTGTCATTGGTTCAAATACACATGAGGTGGGTTTTGTTGATTTTTTGAAGAACACGTGACCACCCAAAAGTTGTGTGGTTTGCCGAAAATCATGTCAATCAAAAAAATTAAAAATTAAACATAAAACAAAATAATAAAAAAAATACGCCAGCTATGTCGGCGACAGAACAGTTAGTGGCGTTTGGTGCGCAGAATCAAGGTCTACTATAGACTACTGACGAAAATCACACAACACATTGCATCTATTTATTAACAATATTTAACAATTTTCTAATTCATCTAATTTTGACAATTTTTAGAAATATTTGTTGGTTTGTAAGCGCTAAGGGAGCATGTTTAAATAAAACCTGTGAACCTTAACTTTTAAATGTATTTTATTTCATGTTTCTATGTGCTACACAGGCTTAGATATTAAGGTTTTGGTAGACTTGACAATTTGTACTATTTTTTCAGAAAACCCTCAGGCATTAAGGACATGCATCCTAGATTGCCATAGTCATCAATGGGTTAAGGTTCTGTTTAAATATTTCAATGAATGCAGCCAGGTATATCGACATCCTATCAGACTATACAGGGCTCAGGAGGTGTGCTCTGCAAAGACAGGGAGGATCCTCACAAACTGTATTGCAATCCTATGCACTATCAAAGTGCAGGGCCATTGACCCACAAAGAAGAGAGAGAAAATACATTTTACAAAGGTCATACCCTTTCTTTTTCTGTATCTCTGGATTATCAATGAACAGGATGCTAGCTTTTTTCTGCTTTCGGTTCACACTTTTGACCTGCAGAGAGAGAGAAAAGTACAGTTTAAAAAAATAAAATAAAAAGTAAAACTTTATAACGATTTTCAGGGTTTGCCATTTTAACCTTTGAAAACTGGATCTCTGGTCACCAAAACTTTAGTATAATGGTATATCACTTTATTTCACTCGTGAATGTCATTTACCTTTGGTATGATTCTTAGCATAGTGTTCATTAGTGCTGAATTGATTAGTCAACTAAATAATTTAACTTTTACGACAATCAATTTAAACTATTATAACATGTGCTTGGGAGAAATCATTGATTTGCATAGGTTTTTGCACTCACCAATGCAGGCCAGAATGGATAATTTCTATATTTGGACCACACAAACACTCCTTCCGTAATGGACTGGGGCTCTGAAGGACCAAAGCACAAACAATCCACTTAAAGTAGACAGTGTGTACACACAATCCAGTCCATATCAAGTCCATATCTAGTCCTTGTGGAGGAGGTTATTTTGGTATCTCTTACTTTTGTCCACTTGCATCAAGAAACTTGGTAGCTCCTCCTCCTCCTCTTCATTACTTTCCTCATCTTCCTTGAAGGAGAGATCGGGCAGCTCTTCCTCATGCTGACTGAGCTCTATCGATAGATCTGAAGACATCAAAGACTCTGCAGCAGAAAACGGAAGAATCAGACAATTTCACTCACCTGATTTATTTTGAAACGTGAGCTGCTCTTGGTAGATTGAGACCAGCCAAGGTACATGAAAACCTTATTCCATTATTTATTAAAAAAAATTAATTAAATAAAATGTTTTAATTAAAAATAAAAATGTAATTTAGCCTATTAGTCAGTGTTAGGCCCGTGCTACTTGTGTTTTTGTTGTTCGTTGGCATTAAAGTGCCTAATGCACTCAGTTTAAGTGTATAGTCAGATGCAAGTAAAGCCTTTGACGCCACTGCAATGTATGGCTACTTCATCCCTCTGCAAAGTTGATCGGGCAGCTAAAGCTAGTTAGCTTAGCCGAGCCAAAACATGGACACTTGCGTAGAGACCAGCACGCTCCCTTCTACACTTCGAGCCAAGAAGCTGACGGATAAGAGAACTCCTTTGTGAGTGATGTACCGTTAATTTGTCAAAAAAAAGGCAGCGCGCGTCACTGACAGCCTTTGGGATAAATACCGTAGAATTGAAAAAAATAATAAACAACATAATATCGTGTACCGGGGTATGATTGGCGGACCTCGTTACACAATGTCTCAAATTTCCTCCAGATATTATGGTGAAGAAGACACTACCTTGCTCTGCTGAGTCAGGCTCATTCAGTTCATATCTTGGTCTGGAGCGTTCGGGTGGCTGAGAAGTGGCATCCATCTGTAGATTCTCTGTCTCGATCTTCCGCTTCTTGCCACGCTTGCACTTGGCTGGTGGACCGTTGGCATCACTGCAAGTCTGTGTTTGCTCCTTTGTCACCCTTTTTCTAACTTGTCTTGGCTGGGAAGAGCGACCCCTCCTATGTCCGCTTTGAGATTTAGCTTTGGAAGATGGGGAATCAATCTCTGATGTCTACAATACAACACATATTAAAGGAATTAGAAATGAAAAGCACAGTGTAAGCAAACAATCGTTTTGCTTAAAAGTGCAAAATAATTATTTAAAAAAAAAATAAAAAAAAAAAATATGATATGATATGATAACACACTTTTAACTGAGTGATGAGTTCGTCGTATTCCACTTGTTTTGCTCCAGGAGGGGACTCTGAGATGTTGGACAGCAGGATGCGGGTGGAGGAGCTCTGGGCTGGTGTGGAGGTCAGGTAGGCTTCTTGTCTCCTGCTCCTTCTTGGAGTACTTGTTAAGCATCTCGGAGAGGACTGGCCGCCAACTGCATGGTCGCTGTCTGCCACAGCGTTTGATTCCTCTGTCGCTTGAGATACAACAGTGTCTGAGGCAGCTTTCTTTGTTGGTGTAGTTTTAGTTTCCCTTTTTCTTGTTGTCTGCGGAGCACCTGAAAAGATCATTCACAGTCATATTTTCTACAGACAATTGAAGTTTCTTCTTCTTAAGCATTCTCGGAAAACCCGGAAGCTTTATGAAATAGTGAAAAGACCAAGTCAAGATAATGCAAACACGTTGTTGGGTTACCGTTCATTGTTGCATGAGTTACTGTTTTCCCATCTCTGGAAAGGTTTCCCATGAGTTCATTGGATCAGAGGTCTGCTGGAGTGTCAAGATGCGCCATTTATCACCTGGACGACTGGAGTGTCCAGCGCTGGCGTCAGGGCTGAAAAACAGGTGGAAGGGTTAAAGGGCTGACAGGAGAGAGAGAGAGAGAGATGGGGAGGGAGGGATCAGAATATATTGATCAAGCAACCTACAACATTTTGACCTGACCGAGAAGGACGATCTTTACGTGCGTTTTCTTACTCCAGGTCGTCACGGAAACGGGATCAAATGATACTCACACGCAGGGGAGGACTGTGTGTTCCAGAGATAGCAGCACAACAACAGTCCGCCATCTCTCCCTCACATTAGCCTACTGCAGGAAACAGCTCTAGGTTTTACCGTACTAGCATTAAAATAGTTAGCCATAATAATGCCACGGTCAGGAGTGAAAACACCGTAACAGATTTAGATAGATAGTGCGTTATTCATCTCCCAATGGAAGTTGTTTAAATAATAGCCAAATAATTGTTTATGTGAAGTTTAAACTTGTACAACGCAAAAAAAAACACACCACAACACGTACAACGAGCTAAATTGCAACATAGCTTGGCGCTAAAAAGTTGCTAGCAAACAACCTTATTTTTATTTTATTTTTTCTAGCAAACAACCTGGATCAAACATATTTTGTAACAAGCGTGGCAGTAAACAAATGCACCTACAAAACCCCCGAGAAATGAGAGCAGTGACTGTTTACCACAAACACATATCACGATCGAGACATTTAAACACAAGTGCTTTAGGTTTGCACGGTTCATTGTGCGAGTTAATGTGTGAGTATGCTAGCTGCAGCTTTTTCTCAGACAAACATATTTACATACAAGACATTCAATGCAACATGCACGTCCCCAGTTTAGCTAATATATTGGAGTGTATATCTCAGAGGCAAAAAGAAAGTAGGCTACGTGCCACTAACCTTCAAATCTGAAATCCAACTTCTCGTTCGTTATCTAGCCTGCAAACAGTAACCGTCCCTCGCGGTCTTAAACAAAGACTTAGCCTATATTTCCAAAATGCGATCAAGATATTTAACATTTACTATCGCGAAACCAACACTTCGCAAATGTGGGAGTGTGTACAAACTCCTTTTCTTCTATTTCCCCTTCTTCTTCCTCTTTGAGCTAGAAGTCAGTAGACATGCTCACTGTTGCAACATTACTGCCACCTTCTGAAGTTAGTTGTCACCTACATTAGCCCATCCGGTATGACAGAGGCCTATTATTTGACCAAACATTTCCTGTCTAGTCAATCACACCTGTTCCAGCTCCTGTTAGCCCTATTTCTTATTCTTAATATCTATTTATATTTATTGCCCCACTTACACACACTAGTTTCCTAGTTTCCCTGACAATGTTCACAAAGACCACCTGATGCTTCCCTAAAATATGATAGACCATAGGCCTATTGTTATATGGGTCTATTTGTGTGTTGTTCACATTCTTAATAAAGTAATTTGTGTAAGTATTTATTCTCCATTTTCATGTCCTCCCCTATTTCTGACAAAACCAACTTTATTTTTAATTTTGCTGTAAATATCCCTTATTTTCTGATCCCAGTGATGCATTTTCCATGGATGCTCCGCTTCTCTGATTTTGAAAGATTAATTCTAGTGTCTATGTTTTATTTTTGAAACAGCTTGTTTTTCTTGTTGGTCCACTCTTTCATTTACCATTAGCCTACAGCAGGGGTGTCCAAACTTTTTTCACTGAGGGCCACATACAGAAAAATCTAAGAAGGGCCGGGCCACTTTGCAAAAATAACACATTTATCAAGACATGTAGCTGCTCTGATGTTTAGTTTCATAGTGTCTTCGTAAATTGTAATCCTTCTTCACGGCAACACTTTCCTTGCACATTAAACAGACACATTTCCCCTCTTGTTTATATGCCAATGATACACCCAGTGTTTTCTGCCTTTGCATCCAATGTCCAGCAGGGTGAAAATAGTATCCAGCCGAGGTCCCGACCCTCCTAGGGGGGTCCGGGGGTATGCCCCCCCGGGAGATTTTTTAAAGTTTTTAAAGTGAAATGCATGAATCTGGTGCACTTTGAGAGGGAAATTAAGAGGCTAAGGCTGAAGAATTTTGTATGAAAAAAAATGGAGACACTGTGTCAGATGAATTAGAAGCTATTGGAGAAGGACACATAGATTTTCCATAATAATATTAATTTAAAATAAAATATGCAGGGTGCTCTGGGATGGGCTTGTTGCTCTTTTTCTTATATGGGACATATTTCTCTGTAATATGATGAGTGCATTTAAATTATTTAAAAATTAAAAGCGCCATATTACATTATATTTTTAAAATGTGCCACGGGCCAATCAATCAGTGTTTGACACCCCTGCACTAGTGGGTTAACTAAGAAATGCAAAAAAAAAAAAAAAAAAAAAAAAAATAAATTTTTTTTTCAAAGGGCCATATTACATCATATTTTTAAAATCGGCCGCGGGCCAATAAAAAGCGGGCCGCGGGCCGCAGTTGGCCCGCGGGCCGTAGTTTGGACACCCCTGGCCTACATGAACAGGAACCAAAAGGAAAGAGACATAGATGCCATGTTTCATTTGCCTTGAGTCTACAGCCATTATTTCATTAATTAAGACTATAGAACTTAGTTTGGTTTGATATGTTCAACCCCTTCTAAAGCTAAATTGGTGTAGGCCTGCCAGTGCCTACAACTCAACAGCAACTAAAATGTGGGTTAATTTGCATATCCCAAATGCAGAACATGTAGGCTACCTGTTATTTACTTAGATCTGTCTGTAAAAACCTGTCTATTTGTCTGGATATTTACATTCACTATAATGATTAAACTCAAGCTAAATCGGCACTTCTATTTATTGCCTTCATTTGATGTTATTCCAAATCTACCACACAGGGAGTAGAAGCAATTTAACAGTGGGACAAAACACCTTTTTTATCATATGTTCTAATGCTGCATCTTCAGTCCAGCTAAATGAGCTGTTTCCTGCATTAACACAATTACATACTTTCCCATCTCAACATGTAGGGCACCCATAGGTTAAGTGTTTGATTGCTCTATTGCTCAAAGTCTAATAGCCTGGGCCTTGACAACACTGCAAACACACCTTGCCACTTATTTGCATTTGCTTGTACTCAGATCATATGTCAGCTTTAAAGTCATGTACCAGCAACAACTGTAGCCCATTGTGTATGTTTAAACACTCTGAATACTGAATATAAATGGGACACCCCAGGTTGTGTAATCTCATTACTATTATTTCTCTGGAGACTAGAAATAATCAAGCTGCACATATTCACTTTAAGTTTTGAGACTCTCTGATTTATTGTACATTTTCTAGTTAAATAACTTCAGTAATAGTTTTTCTTTTGAAGGATCCCACTGCACAACACCTGTCCAGCCCCATACAGTTCAGATATACAGGCACTATTATTAGGCCTACCATTTAGAGCAGTTCAACATTCTAATTATCAGCTGAGCTGCTGGTTGATTGAATTTCTAGCAATAACGTTATTATAACAGAAGAGGGCACTGTGTAACCACTAATTCACTGTTCCTTGTTACAATCAATACAATGGTTTCTAAAAAACAAACACTTAATGACTTTATGCAAGGGGGGCTCTCCTCCATTATGATACGTATATTAACCTTTCCTGTATTACATTTCCTTGATTTTGCA
The DNA here is from genome assembly GCF_949987685.1 of Ammodytes marinus. NCBI lineage: Eukaryota > Metazoa > Chordata > Actinopteri > Uranoscopiformes > Ammodytidae > Ammodytes > Ammodytes marinus. Next base: position 25,200,604 of record NC_137230.1, on the reverse strand, counting down.
CTCTGCACACTTGATTATGACTAGGGACCAGCCTGTTGACCCTTTTGACTGAGATTTTGACTTAAAGAGATGACTGCCGCAAGTCACTGTGTGTAAGCACGTGGGTCAGGACAAAAAGAGGTTGAGTGCACATTCTGAATATTAGAAAATATTGCATCAGCACACTGAACAGTCACATTGTTCAGCATCCATGTCCAGTCCCCATCATGTTGTTGCCAAGTTTCACCCAGCATCCCTCTGTGACTTTCTGCTTTTCTTCATCTCCCCTTCTTTGCTAAAGACTTTTACCTGATCTGTAGCCTATCAAAAAAGTGGGTGTCCAGAATCACAGTCTTGAGAAATTCTGAAATCATGGGTCCAAGTCCTGTTAAACTGTCCCCTCAATACAAGCAATTAAACTCCAATTATGGAAAAACTGACTGCTTTTTTATTTCATTTTTGTATCTGTGTTACCCCATTAGTTTAATATTTTTTTTCCATTTTTATATCACCCCAGGTTACTGAAAACTCAAAAATTCCAAATAAAACATTACAAAAGTACAGTGTCCTCTTTGAGTCAAACACACAATCACATCATCCTAATAACAACAGGCCCAATTGAGGGTACAAAGTAATTTTTTTTCTCACTTCCAACGGGCAGCTCTCTACCTGCCACTCAGCTGTAACCTCTGGATGTGTATTGGCCCGTGGTGGATGAGGGGAACGGTAGGCTCCGCCCCTTTTCCAGATGTGCGCCTCTGCCGTGTCTCTCCAGTCCACTGCTGGCTTCAGCAGAGCGCGGAGCCTGAGCGGGAAGTCAACAGGAGGGTACGGGGTCTGACAATTTCAGTAGGCTACTCTATAAAACAAAGAGGAACTGCCGTGGTATGTGCCGGGCCAGTTCTGACTCGTACCCTGGTTGGCAGCCCACGAGACGGGATTTTCACCCGGGAATGGATTAGTTGTACCTGGCCATCCCCAGACGCAGAGCTGATGGAGAGAGGCTGGGCTGAGTGCGCTGCCAGTCCGGAGCGCTGTTGAGCAGAGAGAGCCTCATTCAGCGCACAGCACACTGTTGACAGGGAGCGGTTTACCTTCTTGCACGACCAGCGTATCATCAGTTTTGTTTTTGTTTTTTAAAAGAAGTGATTCAAGGGGCTTTTTCTCCAGAAGCAACACCGCGTGGAAAAAAGGCAATTGGAGCAGAAATGGGGATGTAACCGGTTTCCACGTGCATTGGGAGGTATAGTGTGTGAGGTTGCCTCCAGATTGAGAAGAGCACAACTGCAGGGGCGTGTGTTTAATTGAAATCGATCCGGTGGTCTCTTTTTGAATGTGAAGCAGAGCAGTAGAGGTTATTTCTCCTCTCCTCCTCTCTCCCACCCCTCCCTCCCTCCTCTCACCTCCAACATGACTTCACTCTCAGGGACCAAGGAGAGGTCTGTGAGCAGCCGGAGCAGAAAATATGGGGTAAGTTATTCACTCCAGGAGACACCTCTGTTACCTATTCGCCTGGTACACATAAAAACTTATCATGCATCTCAGTGATGTATGCGTGCACTAACCCAGCACACACAGCCTGCCCAGGTTTACTGGACACTTGTGCTCACAATCTTTGGGCTGATGTGTAACTCATGGCAGCCCATAGATTCATGCTCAAGATGACTTATTGCTTTCTGAAGATCACATTTCGCACATCACTGCTTATGGTGTCACAACAGTGGCATGCATATCCACTGATAGGTCTCCCACATCCCTTAATTATGACAAACCGAGGCGCAAACGGCTAAATCAGGTATGATACTCACACCTGTGTCACTGCATACCGCCTACAGCCCAATTAGCGTTAATAATTATACCCACCTCTGCACTTGGAGATGATAGAGCATCCCCACCTATCAGCCTATACTCATTGCTTCCTTATTATAGCCTTTGTGTGGGGACTGCAGCAGCTATAGTACCCATCCTCTCCAGCAACCACCACATCAGTGGGTCTGTTCCCTCCAACTGGATTTATCCAGCCGCAAAAGATCTAATTTTCAAATCCTTGTGGTTCATTTGATGTCCCCATGTAGCCGTCTGCATAGAGAAAAATAACACGTGTCTCCACACAGAATCTGACTTGATCCTATTTAGAGGGTGAAGGAAGCATCCAATATGTGGAATGCCTTGACTTGGGTCGAAGCATCACAGGATATGTTTAACAGTGCTTCCTATTTTGCTTTTTAATGTCTGGCTATTTGATTCAATGCCCCATGTTTGTTTAGACTCTTTGCCTACACATTGACTGTCAAATGTACCTCGTTAGACAATGCTCATGGTTGAAAGCGTTTTTTGGAAGTTGCTTTGGATAAAAGCATCGGCTAAATGTCATGTAATGTATGTTCAACCTGCAAATTTCTTTTTAAAACAATATATTCATCTTATCAATTGTTGGCATGCAGCCTAAGTTTGGATATTGAAGCTGTCAGGTTCATGTTTTTCTATCAGAATAATGTATTTTTCTTTTTCTTCCATACATTTTAGATATACTGTATGTTCAGCAGACCCAGACAATGGATGATTTGTTGAATTCAGATGTGCAGCACACGGAATATAGCATTCGAGGTTGATCAGCCCTCAATCTTTAGCATTTTATTCTAATCCCTACCTGTGCAACCTGTTGTGTCTGTAATTCATGGGATGTTGCCCATTTGGTCACCAATGACCAGGGCTGTACGCTTATTTTTTTAGGTGGTAGCACTGGTGCTAGCAAGCAAAAAAATTCAGTAGCACAAAAATAAATTTGGTAGCACACAAAGTATGATTGAAAACTTGCATAACCTTAACCCTTGCATTTCGCTCTAATTACCTTTGAGCATGTCATCTTGGTCTCATTTGAGATTCTCAACTCATATTATATCCTAGTGTGTGTAGTAATAATTATGGAAAAATGAATAGGGGTGCACTGATTGCAATTTAGAAAAAATAATCTAACCTGCCAATTGCTTCTGTTAATTAAAACCAAACTTTAAAACATTAAACATAGCCTATTAAATAAATAAGTATACATATTGGTACAATTTAGGATACATTAGGCCTAAATAGGTTGTTGTGAATGTGTTGGGAGTAGCTTTTCAGTGGCTTATTTAAAACTTTGTAAATAGACTAGGCTACTGTTGACTGCTCTCTGCAGCTGAAGGAGTTGCCTTTCAAGCTAGAAAAAAGCGCTAACTTCCTGTTCTTACCGGCTTCAAAATAAAAGTCAACTCACGTTTGGCTAGTAACAGGCTTTTAATGTGAAGGCGCACAGGAAATGCTCTGTTTGTACACGCGCTAACTTAACTGCGGTAATGTGCCGTCTCTTTCCGGTAATTGCCGTTGGTGAAGTTTTTATAGGTAGAATCGCTGCACAAGCACAGATCGCGAGGACACATATCTTTCACCAGCCAAAGTGAAGGGTGGACTCAATAACTTACTTGCCTAAGACTCATTTACCCGCAGTGTTAATGTAGAGCCCTCTAAGCAGTGTTGTGCAGCGCTCCTCTGTGTTTCAAAGACAGCCTCTCCTCATTATCAACCTGTCGCATGAGTGCGAATGGATTTGTATTCATCATCGCACGTGATCAATTTCAGTAGCAAATGCGATCAAAACTGTCGCACTGTACAGCCCTGCCAATGACGCTGTTTTTCTTGCAAACATTTGACTTTTCAAAGCAGAAGGGCACTGCTGTCATTAAAAATAACCTTCATAAAAACAGTTCTTGGCTTTATTTCATTTGTCTGTCCCTGTAAGCCATAACCATGAGCCAGCACACACATTAGTACAGAGGGAAATGCCAAACATCATTAAAGGTCCTCCAAGGAACTTTCAGTTTTGGTAAATTCTTGCATCCCCTTTGGACAAAAGCGGTAGTGTTTTTACTACGCCAGCTGTTGTTTCTGGGTGAGTGTACCCATGACAAAGGCATTAAAAAAAACAATATTAAAATTGCATTCTTTGCACTGATGGTCTCGTTTGCTGTTACATGTCATTTATGATCATCAGAGGAAAAATTTGACTGTTTCAGAAATATTAAAAGTATGCAGTGAAAAAAGGCCTGTTAGTCAAGGTTTCTTCTGTTTTTTAATGAATTAAAAATGTTTTATCACAGATGCCCGACACTTCCCCGACCAAATCTGCCCCCTTTTTCCCTGACACATGGTACCGAAAGCCCTATGAGGAAACCCCACGCTCCGGCACGCGGCCCACTCCTGAGGGAGCGGGCTCCATGCCCAGCTCCACAGGCACCCCGTCCCCCGGCTCAGGCATCTCCTCTCCAGGGTCCTTCTCTGGGTCTCCTGGGACCATCTCTCCAGGCATTGGGACAGAGTCGCCTGGCTCTCTGGGTGGCTCCCCGGGCTTTGGGACCGGTTCACCTGCCTCGGGAAGTGGAAGTTCCCCCGGTAGTGAGAGAGGGATATGGTGCGAGAACTGCAACGCTAGGCTGACAGAGCTGAAAAGACAAGCGCTGAAACTGCTCATCCCTGGACCTTACTCAAGCAAGGTAGGAACTACATTGTCCGCTTTTTGTCATTCTGTCTTATAGTGTGTAGGGATGTGTGTCTGTGTGTGTAGGACTATGTGAATCGTATTGCATAATATGTTCCTGTTGTAACACCTGTTCTGTCACCCAGTGGTGAGCTGGTTCTTCTCAGTAGCATGTAGGCTGCAAAAATAAATAGTTCCTTCATTAACCGTGGCATTTGGACAGTGACACTTATTAACTTGGTTGCTCATGAAAGACTGGGCTTCTAATCATTCCTTTGCTTACTGTGTTTCTGTGTCGTCAGAGTTATTGTTCTCATTAATCATAAGGATGCTTTAATTCGCCCAAACAGCCTCTGGGATTAATGTAATTATTGTATCTGAAACTGTTAATTAATTGCTGACAGAGTGGTTAAAACACAAAAACAGACAACACGGACAAGACTTTTTGGATTTTTGTTTTTCCATTGCACCTGATAAATCATATCACCAAATTAATTAAGATATTAATCCATATAGATTGATGCATTTTTTAGTTTTCTTTCGCAGGTGATTCATTTGCTTTCTGTGGGCAATCCATATAATCAATTGTAATTCCATTAGTACAGTAATACTCAACAGGTAGATTGTGAGCCCCAGAGTTTTGTTTACGATATAGTATTAAATCATATACCATACATTCTTGCAACGTACTGAATATTCAGCCTTTACTCGTGGGTATTTTTAGCTCTTAAATTTGAATTCTTCAAGAGAATAAACAACTTACACATTGAAAGACAGCACGGTGTTGTTGACAACAAAAAAAAATTCATTCAGGTTGTGCGGTTGTGCTTGGTTCAGATAAACATTATAACTAAGAAATAATAACATTTTAGTTTTAGACATTGGTTAGGATTGTTTTAAATAAGCGGTTGTGCAGTAGAAGGCATACAAAAAATATTGAAAGCCCTTTTGCAACGCTTTTGACTCTGCATACATTTTTATTCATGTTGCCTTAGGGTTTGATGATGTTCTGCTGCAGTTGACTGGATTTTAGTTATGAAAACAGCGGGGCCAAACATCAGACTTGGAGTTAATTGGTAACAAATAGTGCATGCATTATGCACTATTGGGCTAATAAAGTGCATCCAGCGAGAGGGAGCAGTATCTGGGACTACAGTGGAGCAGAGACTTACTGTACAGCCAGTAAGGCACAGACAGAGATGGAAACAATGGGCTCTCATTTTGCTCAAGAACATAGCAGTTGGATATACGTACTTAGGAACAGTGGCGGTAAATGAGGACTGTCAGTGGGCAGACCACTAATTAAAATGTTATTTCTGAGGATGGGTTTTATTATTTATTTAGTCCAGGCTGATTAAAGATTCCCCATTCTGGTTAACTTTATTGTGTGTAGATAAAGCACTGCAGGCCCACTACTGACTGAGTTTTGTAATTGGTTTAGGTACTGAATATCTTTGTAGATAATATATCTGCATGTAGGGGAAATCTTAGTATATACATTTAATAGCTGCAGACAAGGAAAATGGCTTGCAGTTCCATCATAAACCAAAATCTATCTATGATCAAGGATTTTAGTGTGTTTGTGTTTGACGAATTCATACTAAATACACTCAAAAAAATAATTTATTGGACCAACATGATTTTTTTTCATGCCACACATATTCCATCTAAAAAAATCATGTAATGTCAGCCAACCTTTATCATGTAATTTAAATATAATGTTATATGCAGTCAACTCAATTGCATCTTGTTAAATTTAAATGTTTGTTCTTAGCTATTTTGGTTAAATGATAACACTTTGAACAAAATTCAACCATGCTGTATCAACTCATATGGGGTTTGTCAGATATAGTAATCTCAGTGTTGTTGAATGAACTGATTTCAATCTTGCTGGTGCAATCATGCTCATTCACATGTGAATGAGAAAATGGATTGAGGAGGTGGGAGTGGGAAAATCAGTTCAACTTTTTACAGTGTGTTTGCTAGACCTTACTTGCAGCAATTTACCACTGTAGTTCGTAATAAAAAGAGTGACTTGAAACCATTGAAAAGCGTTAGTAGAATTAATTAGCTTTCAATTGAATCTTTTAATCTTTTTTACGGTACTTGATTCATGGTGTGAGGGACTTAGAACAACACGTATTTACCTAAAAGGAAAATAACCCTTGTTCTGGTACATTTCTCAGTTATTAGGTTCCCCAGTTAAAAAAAAAACGTGTGTGAGCAATACTCTCAGCACTGTTATTTACGGGTTAGGAGCTGTCCTAAACTGTCAATAATCTCTGCTATTGCCAACTGAGCATAGCTCCAGTGCTTCAGGAGTGATTCCTTACTAAAACTTTTGGGTAAACATATTGAAAGTGTTGCATAGTCTGTTTCGACCTGTTAGGATTTCCTTGCTGGTTTTCTTTCTTACAGTGTGGTTTCTTTCTCATACTTTTCAGTGAACTGACCTCGCGGTATTTTTTGTCGGGGAAAAGCTGGACACATGTCCTTGGTGAAGCAGTGTGACCTAATAATCTGTCTACTTCACCAAATGTGCAAGAACAGCACTTAAACTGTGTGTGTGTGTGTGTGTGTGTGTGTGTGTGTGTGTGTGTATTTGTCTTCATGTGGTTCTGTCAGCAGAGACCCCCATTGTTATTCCCACAGGACACTGGGACATATGTGACCCCTCACAGCTAGAATAAAAAAACACATCCACCAACTAATGTACCCCCTCAACCGACACACACGCTCTCCTCTGAACCATGTCGACCTGTCTTTGTCTCCGGATATGAATACATGATAGGTCATGCTTGCCCCATGCTAGCCACACACACACACGCACGCATGCGCACACACACACACACACACACACACACACACACACACACACACACACACACACACACACACAAACACACACACACACACACACACACACACACACACACACACACACACACACACCTACACACACACACACACACACACACACACACACACACACACACACACACACACACACACACACACACACACACACACACACACACACACACACACACACACACACACACACACACACACTGTTAATACTATGCAAATGCTGACCTTCACCGGTCTTACTGTTGAATATTTTGCTGTTTGGATGTCTGCAGTTTGGTGTTTGTGTTTGTGTGTGTGTGTGTGTGTGTGTGTGTGTGTGTGTGTGTGTGTGTGTGTGTGTGTATGTATGTGTAGGACACTTATTTAGCATGTATTCTGTGGCATATTTCTGTAAATGCAAATATAAAGAAAGTGTCATGTTAGAATTTGTCACTGCTTAGATATCACGATATTAGAGAAACCAGTGTTTTTGTGGACTCATCCAATAACCCTAAGTTACTGCAAATTACGTTACTGTAACCACAAGTGTTTTTGTGCAGTGTTTAAGTTACAGTTTATGTCTCAGAACAGACTACTCGTTCATTTATACAAACATTCAAGAGTAGTTTCTAAGCACCTAAGAACCTTGTATTACTGTTGTTACTCAGACAGCTAGATAAAAGAGCCAGACGGTGTGAGAGAGAGAGAGTGTGAGTGACAGAGGCTGGTCATTATGCCTGGGGCACTATGGTCGGCTGTGCACGGCAAAAGACTGTTCTGTTAAGGGATTAGAATGAGCAGGGTATGTTTTCAGGTTTAAACACACTCATGAAAAATGCACACACTTTTAACTACAGGACTAAAGAGCACATCTGGGTAGTGGCTATGCAGCTGTACTCACTTATGGCCTCTGTCCCTGCTCTGCTAGTGTGTATATCTGTGTTTCTGTATATACGTGTGTGTATTCATCCCTTGTATTCCTGTTTTTGGTTGGCTCAGTTCAGCTCCGGAAAGTGGGTCAGTGTGTGTGTGTGTGTGTGGGTGTGTGTGTATGTGTGTAATTTAGTAAGTAAGTCAGAACCATGTATGTTTATAAAGTGAAACATATACAGTTCCACTTCAGATATAGAAATGAAACCAAATAAGGACATGTTTGTGAATATATCCACTCCCTGAAGTCCTCTTACTGGCAACTTGAGATTTATTGAGATTGCTTTTATCTGTACTTTCCTTACAATAAAAACTAACATTTCAGATGATGTACAGACAGAGGATTGGAGTTTCCGAGTTATAAATATAAATATCCACTTAAAATATTTATATTAGCAAACTCATTGATGTGTCTGCCTAGATTTGGCTGTAGATTAGACAGCTGCCAACAGCTTCTAGTACATAGATGTTTGACTTTAATGCTCATGAGAACTGTAATGCTTGCCATTGCATAAGGAGGAGTCATTTTTCTTGTTTTAGGATTAGGCCAACTCTCTTTTCCAGAGTTTTCTCCCTGCTTACTCTCATAAGCAAACCAGCTCCCTTGCCAATGATACAACCATTCATTGGCAACGCATTAACAATAACATAATCTGGTGAGTATAGCTTTTAAACACACATTTAAGAAATACTAAAGATGTATTATTCTGGTTCCAAATGTTGGAATTGAAGTGAACAATATTATATATATATTGTATATAAGATTCACCAAATGTAAAGAGGAGCAATCTATTAAATGTGCTCTGTAAAACACCCACATCCTTTCAGTGAAATGCAAAAGTACCCTAATGTTGCCGACTGAATCGTTTAATACTCAACATAATAAAAAAGCCCCCATATCAGAAGATTTTAGTAATTCATCTGATGGTTTATCTGCTGGTTCAGATGTATTTCCAACCTGCAAACCAATGGTCTTAACACTCTTATGGATATAATCAATTTAACTAATCCCAGTCAGTTTAAAATTTTCACCCAAAGAAAGTCATTTGTCTGCAATTAGTCTACTTATCGGATCAAACGTTGGGGTATTATTGCTCTGCAGTCTGTCCTCAAAGGGATGTGTGTCTGCACACAGGTAGCTAGCCATCCTGTAATAAACCAAATCCCATAACACTCGGAAGCAGGCCTCCGGTAACCACGGCAGCTGGTGTTGCCACGGCAGCGACATGTGACAGATGTGAGCTGCATACATATCTCCATCAGCGTTAATGGGCTCCTCATAGCTGTGTGCGTGATGGTGAGAGGCAGAGAGAGGGTGAAAATATATGGCCTTCATGTGAATAGTTAGTGTGCATGTGAGCGCTTTTGGCGATAGGTAAGCGAGAATATATATATAGTTAGTGTGATAGGGTGCGCGTGTGTGTATATGTGTGTGTGTGTGTATGTGTGTGTGTGTGTGTGGGTGTGTCTGTGAGAGAGAGTATGTGAGAGTGTGTGAAGAGAGAGAGACCATACCCTCCTGAGGCCTTTCAGGTGTGAAAGACATTACCATATAAAGAGGTGACTTCATCAATAACAGCAAGACGGCATGGATGGATGGATGGATGGATGTGTGTGTGTGTGTGTGTGTGTGTGTGTGTGTGTGTGTGTGTGTGTGTGTGTGTGTGTGTGTGTGTGTGTGTGTGTGTGTGTGTGTGTGTGTGTGTGTGTGTGTGTGTGTGTGTGTGTGTGTGTGTGTGTGTGTGTGATGGTAGGGATGCTGATGCGGGCGGAATTGAGGAGCTTCTTACTGGATTTCAGTCAATTAGACCCATCCCAAAGTGCACACATCACACAAACCTATCGGGATCAGGTATTACTGTATGCTCTCTATTTAAATTATATTTATACTGTATAAAAAAAAGATTTTTGTGTTTCTGATTCAATAGATACACAAGCTAGGGATTAATGATTAGAAAGGCTATTAATTAGTGGTGGGCCGTTATCGGCGTTAACGTGACTCTTATTCCACCTCCTGTTCGGCTCAGGGAGCCAGTCATTTGTACAGTTCAGCTTAGACTCGGCCGTAATGCTGCTGCACACACGCACACACACACACACACACACACACACACACACACACACACACACACACACACACACACACACACGCTGCATGTCAGAGACGAGGGGCGAAGCTTCTCTCACACACCCGCCGCTCTCTCTCTCTCCATCACTTGCCCACGACACAATCGGGTATTGGAACGCAGGGTGGGTGTGTGTGGCCACCGGTCGCCGCGTGACTATAAGTTTCCAAGTTTTAAACACTTCTATCTCTTCAACGTCACCGTACCCAAATCCTAAATATCCCCAAAGCAGACGCTATATTTCATCGGGGGGAAAACTTTGTTTTGCGCCACAGTTCGACTCGGCCGTAATGCTGCTGCACACACACACAGACACAGACACAGGCACACACACACGCTGCATGGCAGAGACGAGGGGCGCTACCAAAAAGACGAGAGGAGCGGTTGGAGCAGTTGGAGAGTTTAGAGACACATGCGCGCACATTTATTTACATAAAATCGCAATCGCAGTCACTTGTGCAGTTATGTAAAATGTTTCACTAAGGAAAATGACAGAAAAAGTAACGCACAGTGACTTTGATGAGTAACTTTAATCTGATTACTGGTTTGGAGATAGTAACGCGTTAGAAAAAAGAGGTCCGATGCCGGTAACGCGTTACTATGTAACATCTTGTTGAACATTATTCATTTTCATCACCAATTATCATAGTAGAACAGCTTCCTCAAGCAGTTTGTGATGCATGTTGGAAACAGGAGATGAGCCCCTGGTCTGATGCGCCACCTGGCTTGAGAAACACGTTCTCAAAGACTTACTTTGAGTCATTATTTAGGAGCACACACATATTATGAATGAATTCAAATGAGCCATTTTAATCTAGATTAATCTATATTAATTCCAAAATTAATCTAGATTAATCTAGATTAAAAAAATTAATCTATGCCCACCTCTACTATTAATACATACTAAACTACAAAGTAGTGTATAATATTTGCTACATACAGTACATTAAGTGACCCTCCCTGTACAATCTAATGTAGTGTAGTTCAAACATTCATGTGATAAATACAGCTTACTTGATGCTGCAGTGTTTACAAAGTGTATAGAGAGAGATTCGAAAAAAAAACTCATCCAAATGAGGTGGAAATGCCTGGTTGATGGGAAAGGTCAGGAGGCTGGCAGAACTCAGAAGCTAACAGATGAGATCAGCGGTGGGTCAGCAGGTAGTTCACTCTATCTACTGGGGAGGTCTCATCAAGTAACATAATTATATTTAATGTTTAAAAAAAAATACGAGCCAGCTTGAATTATTTTTTTCTTCTCCAAATAGCTTCGGTCAGTGAGCTAATGTACAGCATCTTATGAAGAGCATAAAAAATTACTTCCCCTCTACCCCTGTGTTGATAGATCTCAACCAGTAGAGCCCCTCTGGGATGAGGTGAAACCAACAAGAATGTGCTACTTAAAATCCTCCAGGAACACATTTGCATTGACAGGGCCCCTGTGGAATTTCCCCAGCACTTAATGTTGTCTATAGCTTGAAGAATAGATACAGTCATGGAGACAAAAGGATTGGCTAACCCAGCTCAGTAGTACTAGTACCATTACCAAGACAGCAGCATAACAGACCACACTCTAACAGGCAATCTCACTCACAAAATCCACACTCATCTTTTTTCTAAATCAGACTCTGGAAAAAGGATGAGAGAAAAAAAGATTTAATTTTAGGAGAGGAGATTTAGGAAGAGGATGAGAATAAGGAGTGGTGGCAGGGGTATAGTAGAAGAAAGGAAAGAGAACAGTTTTCCCTTATAGCGCCATCATTGTCATTACAGTCACTGACCCGGAGAGGACACACTTAATTTGACTAACTAGCCAGGCCAGTAGACTGCCACAGTCAGTGCGCTGTGTATGTGTGTATGTGTGTGTGTGTGTGTGTGTGTGTGTGTGTGTGTGTGTGTGTGTGTGTGTGTGTGTGTGTGTGTGTGTGTGTGTGTGTGTGTGTGTGTGTGTGTGTGTGTGTGTGTGTGTGTGTATGTGTGTGTGTGTGTGTGTAACCTGGCAGTCAGAGAGGCTACAAAAATCGTTGCCAGTTCCAAAAGTCGGCAGAGGATGCATTTCAGTTTACCAATGTGCATTAATTAGGATATTTAACACAAAGACACACAGCATTAGATCCAGTAGAACGATATGAAAATGTGTTTGTACAGTGGGTGCCATTGCAAGTTTGCTTTATTTTGACTCTTGAACTGAACTTCAACTTGCTCACTGGTTAAGGATTTAAAGTGACTTGATGCCAAAGTCTGGTAAAAACAAAAATCAGTTGTCATTAATGTAATGAGGGCTTTGAAATGTTTGCATTACTTTCTTTTTCTTATCAAAGTCTCTCCTATAATGACTTCCTTAGAAATGAAGGTTCAATATACACACAAAGATGGAGCATGGTGGATTTTCTAGCTGGGGGCATTTGTCATCATCAGCCCGGGTCAACTCTATCCTGTTTTCTGTCAAATAAATCAAGAATAAACACATATCTCTAGACAAAATAGACAGATTAAGTCCAACTAAAGCAGTGACAAAGAAAAGCCAGTTATACAATTATTGCACCTATGCGTACAGTAGTTCACTCCACTCCAAGAGACTCCAAGACCAAAGCAAACATATCCACCACACGACAACATGATGCAATAACAGGCAAGTCAACTGCAGTGAAAACACACTGACACACCCTGAGGTTCATATGAAAACACACACACTGGCATGTGTGCATCTGAACTACCAAGAACAGACGTACACTGGGTGATGGTGGCTACAGTGGCAGCAGGTGCTGCCATGAGGTCTGTAGCTACCATGGCAACTGCCTCTCTATCATCTCCCCAATACAGAAATAAGTAGAGAATACTATACACTAGTTATTGAGCTGTCTTTTCTGGCTCTGTCCTCATGACTCGATTTTTGTATGTGGTGTGTTTGTATGTGTGGTGATACAAAGTTTTAGATTATATATCTGCATCATCATATACTTTTAGAATATTGCTTTATATTTAGTAGTACATATCAAGTAGTGTAAGTCAATATATATCTGTCTATCTATCTCTGTCTCCTTATCTAAGCCTATCTATCCCTCAACCTGTCAGTCATGCAAAATGTGTTGTGCCTGTTCAGACACAGTTTTTCTTGGGTGCGTGTTTCGACTTGTAAAAGTTTTTCTATATAGCATCATCCAGAGACAAGATGAAAGAGAAAATGGCCCAGTGTGTCAGGCGCTGAAGGTGCCAGCTCCAGCACCCTGTGAAACTGTGAAGTCTCGCTCGGTTTAGTTGAAGACCCACTAACCACACTTTTAATATTAGCCAAGCTGCTGTCATAGGCTGAAATATCACACAGAAGCATGCACGCAAACACACCTCGCGCACGCACCGTCACAGACTCATCAGCCAGTCAGATATAACACATCTATCTTCAGAAGCTCACACTTGGGAAATATCATGACAGGCGGAGGTGTGAGTCACAATGATACATGTGTGTGTGTGTGTGATGACTATACTTAACTTTATCCTCATGAAAAAAGTACAAGTTTTCAACTTTTACTGTTAAGGCATTTCGGCATGTGTTGGGTTTACCCCGTATGTGTTCTTAAAAAATTATGGCTAAACTACTAAAAGCAAATTTATAAGGTTAAATAATGGGAATTCTCTCCCCTTTGTTAAATTAGTTTCCTTTGTGTAGCACTTTTGCGCTAGTCTGGATGCTGATGTGTAGCAATGTGCAATGAACATAAAAGAAAGGATGAAGTCATCACGACGCATCTGCTGCATACAGCTCCAAGCGTCGCCTATAGGGAGAGGGATCAATTTGTTTTCTGTCAAACACACACACACACACACACACACATACACACACAAACTCTCTCTCTCTCTCACACACACACACACACACACACACACACACACACACACACACACACACACACACACACACACACACACACACACACACACACACACACACTCTCACCAGCTCTTGTTCTGGCTTACAGCTTTATTTACAGAATATGAGCTCACTAAAGTGTGATACAGTGAACGACTGCTGTTGTGCCTTCATTTAGGGAGGAAACACTGCTGTTTCTGGGTCTGTCAAATATCATGTTTTTAAACTTTGCATTCTGAAATGCTCTACAAACCAACAAGATTAATGTTGCCGGATCCATATTTCCTTCTTCATGTCCCTAAGAAAATGTGAGCTTTTTTAAACAAGGTTAAAAGGTTTTTATTCAATGGTGGATCTAAATTTAGAGCGAAGATGTTTTGTAACCACTGTGCTACCTCATCAGTACTCTATTGGAAGCTGAAGAGAAAGATATGGAGAGCACATAAGTGGGATAGGGAGAAGAATAGAAAGATGAGTGTGTGGGAAGAGATGACGTAGTTTCTCTTTCAAAGGTGCAGTGACCTTGTACATTTGTGTGTGTGTGTGTGTGTGTGTGCCCGCGTGCATGCGCATGTGTGCTTATTGTGTTAAGAGACCTACCTTCTAGGGTCAAAATTAGAGCCAAGGCTCTGCCAGTCTGTTGTCCATGTTTTACAAGTACTGTAATGGCATTCCTGTTCTAAATACACGTCACCATTGGGCTGCAAATGACTGTGTGTGTGCATGTGTGTGCATTCCTAGCTTAACTATATAGGTTAAGAGGCTGGCTAATGCCAAAGATAGAAGAAGACGAGAACTCCATGTGTGTTGGTGAGAGTGTGTATTTTAAGAAGCATTGCGAGTCTATTGTGTCCAAGCATTGTAAAGGGCACGAGGTGAAACAAGAACTGGGTTGACATTTAAGCTGCAGTTTTCCAAACCGGCTCCTTTGCAGACTTCAATGCAATAGCTGTGGATCAATTACTGTTGTATTTCTGGCTTTTTTTTTTACGGGTCTCCAATACAAGATTTTTCTTTTTTTGAAAACCTGTCCATCCCTCCTTCTTGGTTGCAAAATGTAACATTTGCCTGTGATGCAAGTAATGCCATACATGCTCAATGGTTCTGCAACAGTGTGTGTTTGTGCAATTTGTCAACAGTGTTTGAGTCAAGTGGATAGATTCATAACTAATAAATCTAAGATCATTTTGGTCCTTTGACCTGATCTCTTTCTTCCCATTTGTCACCCCACACTAAATGATAGAAATAAATATCATCCATGTTCTCCTTTTGAGGGGGGGAAAGAAGCGAGAGAACTAGTGAAAACAGGTTTAAAGAAACAGAATGGCAAAAACTCATAACGTTAATCAAAGGTAGCAAATGGAAGAGAGAGAGAGAACGAGTAAGAACGTGAGTGTCTGTCTGTCTGTCTGTCTGTCTGTCTGTCTGTCTGTCTGTCTGTCTGTCTGTGTGTGTGTGTGTGTGTGTGTGTGTGTGTGTGTGTGTGTGTGTGTGTGTGTGTGTGTGTGTGTGTGTGTGTGTGTGTGTGTGTGTGTGTGTGTGTGTGTGTGTGTGTGTGTGTGTGTGTGTGTGTGAAAGAGAACGAGAAAGAGAAAGAGATAATTAAATTGGCTGTTTGTTCTCAATCTGTGCTTCAATCATAGACATAGAGAATAGCCTCTAGCCATTAAACTTTCCAATTACCTTGAGCAGATGGAGCCTGCAGGGCTGGATTGAGAGTGGTTTGAAATGCTTGTTGTTGTTTACTGTTATATGTAGCGAGTTCCTACCAGGCTACATACAATGTCAAAGAGGGAGTCATAAATCAGGATTCGCCCTCCATATATCCCTGTATCCCCCCCCCCCCCTTGTTTGGCTTCATCCCATCTAACTGATTCTCCCATTGGATAGCAGAAGCAACATCTTACGGATTGTATTGGTATCAGCACTGGCAGTATAGCGGTTAAATCAAACTTGTGGCCCAGACGGTTGTCATGTGAGTCCAGGTTTGATTTCCATGTGAAACATGAATGAACAAATCTCCACTCTCTCTTCAGTAACAACTTTGCTCTTGAGCAAAACTTTTCAAACTCAGCTGCTCCATTTTGAGGAGCTCGGCAGCCAACAGTGAGGCACTCTGTTCGCCTCACAGAGCTCACATGTATGAATGAG
This sequence comes from Ammodytes marinus, assembly GCF_949987685.1. NCBI lineage: Eukaryota > Metazoa > Chordata > Actinopteri > Uranoscopiformes > Ammodytidae > Ammodytes > Ammodytes marinus. The sequence goes on along the minus strand of NC_137230.1, from coordinate 25,184,190 downwards.
TGCTACTGTGCCTTTACCAGGTTTCGAAAGGAGCAAGCACACTCAGTAGACTTTCATGGAAATAGGACTGTTAAAAAAGTGTTTAAGTTTTAGAGGCTCGCAGGGGGAATCAAGCACACCCTGAGGAGGTTTCAAGTTTATGTTAAAGCACATAAAACCTCTTTGTGTAGGTCTGGAGAAAGCACCTGACAAATTGGTTGGAGTCCTGGTCAAACATGAAGTTGTGTGTGCATTATGGTCTGTTTATTTAAATTTCAGTTTTCTAAATAGCCTAAGCCTATTAATGGTTTTATGTAAATAAGACTTTACAGGCATTCCTTTTTTCAGCAAACATACAGTATAACAGATGAGTTGCTCTGTTGAAATCCCCTTTTCCTAGTAGCTATTCTGTTTGGTGTAAATAATAAGCCAATGTTAGCATGCTCACATGCTAAACTAAGATGTTGAGCATGGTCAACATCATACCTCCTTAACATCAACATGTTATCTTTATCTTTGTGGGCATGTTAGCATGCTATTATATAAGCATTTAGCTTGAAGCATCGCTGTGCCCAAGTACAGCCTCACAGAGCTGCTAGTGTGGCCGTATAGCCTTCTCATTTCATCAGTTATATCTATTTGGCTTTTTTGCATTATATAAGTAGAAAGTAGAAGAGGAGAGTTTGTGTATAATTTGTTTTTGAGGGTACATATAGTATTTCTCTACATGTAAAAGCAGGAGTTGCCTGCCAGATCTTTACCTTCAGTTCCTCCCTAGTGAGCCTCACTAACCTTGGGATGGAAGGGTACCAGGAGGTAAGAACGGATGGATGGTAAAAAGGGGGACGAAAAGAGAGTGTGTGTTCAGGTGTGGGATACGGTAAGATGGATTACTCAACCCAACAGGCAATTCATCACTGTCAGAGAGAGAGAGAGAGGGGGAAATAAAGAGGAGAAGAAAAGAGAGGGAAACACAGAGAGAGAGAGAAAGAGAGAGAGAGAAGATGATGTATATGAAAGAGAGAGGATGAAACAGAGAGCTTGGGGAAATATTGAATTAGAAGTAGGTTGAGGACAAAAAAGAGAGATGAAGACATGAAGAGGGCAGATAAATCATACTTTACTTAATGTTCAAACAGGTCTAGACGTGGTAGAAGTCATTCTTCTGATAGATGGACATAGACCAGGACAGCAGGGTTTTCTCTGTGTGCTTCCTGAAGCCTGTACTCTACTTCTTTTGTTGAAAATGCTGTGCTGAGCAAGAGTTTGTTGAATTTTAGCATTGATGTCTGTCTGTGTCTGTCATAAGGACCTGGTGATTTTCTCTCAGACTCTGGTATAAATGGACAACCCATTTGCAGTGAGTGGGCCATCAAGGTGAATATTCAGACCCATTTTAACCCCCCCCCCCCCCCCCCCCCACACACACACACACATACACAACACACACTACACACACACAAGCCATCTGCACCTCCTGAAAATATCCTGTGAAAACAGGCATAGACTACTTTCCCACTTAAATATACTGGCAATTAAGCCAAGTTCATGATCTGCATACAGGTGCCAGACGACTATCTAATGGCAGCTTGCACACTAACATGAACATGTACAAGAACATTATTTTTCACACAAATAGCTTGGGTAGCAATCGCTTAATTTATATTGCAGCTCTAGTGCAGATGGGGTACTAATTCAGAAATATGCAGCAGAGTTTATATGCAGTTAATTTACAGTCGGGTACCAGCATGGATGGCCAGATAATCTAAAAACAGGCACCAGTGAGAAACTTCTACATAAAAAAACAGGCAGTAATGTAAACCACTGCTTCATTCAATCTGATGTAGATGGACAGCTAATGGAAACAGGACGCTCTTCTAGCCAGCTTGCTTATTTAAATTGCAGCAGGGGTCTCATCAGTACACACTTTACAAGCTGGGACCGGATTCTATAGTTCAGGCTGTTGATGGGAAGGCAGCATTAGTCACACCAAGAGCATAGACAGTATGTACAAATAGAGCTTGGCAGAAAACACTAATTAATATGCATGGAGAATACAAGTATTAGGCCAAAATCAACACAGAAACTTATGTATGAGAGAGAGTATGACAGAGAGACAGAGACCTATTTGGACCGTTCTGTCCCTAACATCTGTTTCCAGTATTTTGTACCCTCTTTGAATGGGTTCAACAACCCACTCCACACAGATCAAGCAGTGCTATTTTTGTATATGTGCATATCTGTGTGCAGTGAGGAAGACACAACTTTGTGTGGGCAGAATGCCGGATGAGCACTTAACCCAAGATCATCCAAGGCAACGTTCAAACAGCCAATTAATTATGGCTGTCAATCCCAAACAGTGGCTGGGCAAATGTGGCCCCTGGCAGGCTGCAGACCTAAGTACGTCACCAACATGGTCTGAGGAAGGGCTTCAAAGACTCTCCAAAAGGCCTCTTTGAAAAGACCTTCACGCTGACCCTACTTCACAAGAGTCGCTTGCCGAAAGCCACTCTAAGAAGTAACATTTCAAACACACATCAAAGCATGTGAAGTCAATGTCTTGTCCCCTGAGAGAGTTAGGACAACCCTCTGCAAGTGGTTTAGAGAGAAGTCTCAATTCAAGGAAAAAGTGATGCTGAGGGTGTGATGTAAGCACACGGTCTCATGTTGTGTATATCTGTTGTGTGGTTTTCTATTAAATTGATTCATTATTTGCTACAGTGGTAAATGGGAACTCCTGCAGTACAACATACTGGAAAATGGCTTGCCAAGCCAGTCTGAAACCAAAAATTGGCCTGAGAAAGAATATCAGAGTGTGAGTTATAATGTTATAACACTGAGAGAAAGGTCTGCATGGAGAAAACATTTTGAGTTTTTATGT
>NC_137230.1:25161330-25178830 GCF_949987685.1 Ammodytes marinus | reverse complement strand
GGTACACATTTCAAGGCAACACCTAAAGCTTAAATTTAATGTAGGAATGATTATTGAAAGATGTTTAGGTGATGAGCAATTCTCACTGGAGTAAAAAGTGTGCCTACTTACCCCGTTCTCCCCTACTGATGAATTCATACGTAGGTGAGGAGATGCCGCGGAAAATGAAGTTCGATGCAATGAATGAAGAAGAACAGGGAGGAGAGCAAGAAACATAAAAGTTAACAATGAGGAATTCTTATCTAACCACAATCTAAGTAATGTGCATAATAACACTAATAGTCCTATTGGAAATTGGAAAATAATATTGCATCCAATTATGTTTCCCTATTGAACTCCTTAGGATTGTTTTGCCTGGACAAACACACTCACATAGCAATAAATGTTGGTCAGCAAAATGGCTATAATGGGCTACTCTCCTTTTTATTATGCCATTCTCTGTCATGTTCCTTTCTTTCTCTCTGATCTGCCAACTTATTTTCCTTATTTTGGAGCTTTCATGTCATAAATTGTTGCTAAATATAGTAGGAGACAAAATAAGGAATGACAAAGGTTTGAAAATTAGGGTGATGAAATTGGAGGTGGTTTTCAATCATACAGTTCATAGTCAAAATATGCTGTTTCTGTGTGTGTGTGGGCATACACACACGCACACGCACACGCACACACACACACACACACACACACACACACACACACACACACACACACACACACACACAGAATCAGTATAGGACAAACAGGACTGAGTCTTGGACTGTCTTTCCTTATAAAATCTCAGTAAGCACCCCACACACAGTCATTGGTGCACAGACTTATTGTGAGCACACTAGGACTCGCTGAGGTCACTGTTCAGTTGCCTTATGCCATCTCTCCAATTTCTCTGTTTCTGTCAGTCACTCCATCCTAGCACAGTAGAGCTGAGGCTGAATTGACTGAAATGAGTCACACACACACACACACACACACACACACACACACACACACACATACACACTGTCTGTGTTGCTGAGACTGACTCACTGAGTCACTTGCTAAATACTGATGAAGTCATAGGTGAGGAGATGCCACGAAAAATGAAATCAATGCAATGAATGAAGAAGAAAAGGGAGGAGAGAGCGAGGGAGGAATTATTATCTAACCACAATCTTAGTAATTTGTGTAATAATACAAATAAAATTTGAAAATCTGGAAAAAAAATTGCTTCCAATTATGTTTCCCCATTGAACTCCTTAGGTTTTTTTTGCCTGGACCAAATTCTTGATTGTCAGGCAACATAATGCCACTCTTATGAGAGAAAGTGAGAGACGTTCTAAAGTATACAAGTTCTAAAGATAGATGTTAAACGGCTGTGTTTCTCGGTGTGTTTTTATTCAAGCATGTTCAAGTTTTCAAGGCCAGTATAAACAAGGACTCCATTCCTCTTTCCTAGACAACCTCATTCTCTACTCTTCAAAACATGGCTCCCCTTTTCCTCTTTTTGGCTATGCCTCAAATCTCAGTTTATTTGGAACAACAAGGCCCTCATCTCAAGGACCATAACCCATGTCCACTTTACTGCTTCTTTGGTTCCCCTGCCTGCGGTGAGTGTGTGTGACATGGAGATAAAAAGGTGTAGAAAAAGAGATGGCAAGATCTGACTTTTATTTTTGACTTTTATCATTGTTTGGAATTATTTGGTGGACTCGTTAACAACTTCTTCACATTGGTTAATTTTTGTATCTATCTCAGACACATTTTATAATTTTTTACTTAAGAACTTAAAATGAATTGATAAATGTGACTTCATGACGTATTAGGGATATTTATATACTATATTAAATCTTGTCTGCAGCATAATGCAGTAGTTCATCTGTGTGTTATAACTGCTCGCTTTTCTGCGTGTGCACTGGTTTGCATACGTGGCATCGCTCGTCTCCTGCTCTTTCCTTTCGTTGTTCGACATTATCGCTCCCACTCCCATGGGTGAATGGACAAATGTAGTTGACATAACATTACCTATCTCCATCACGGCTACACTAAAGTGTGCTAGTAGAGCAATTTTCAGCAATCTGAAATAATGTATTATCAGTCTCAAGAAGGACGAGAAACTGACTCTCTCTAGAGTCATTTTGGGAGAAACTCACCGCAGCACCGGAAACCTAGTAGAAAATGTCATAACCCTTTGGCTAAGTAGGATTATTGAACAAACAGTGAGCATTTGAATAAATGCATTCATAAATAAATCTGCACTCTACAAGCATATTTTTGTGTGTCTGTGTGAGCGAGAGGGGGATAGAGAGAGTTACACTACTACACTTATTTTATGTAGTCTGGAGGAGCATGTTTACGGTGTCTCATGCCAGACAGCAATATGTGTGTTCATGTGCTCTCATGCATGTGTGTTAAGTACAGTATGTTTATGTTTAAAAATGTATGTTCTGTTCATTGTACTACTTAGTTTGAGGAACAAGGTAGTCTTTATCCATACATACGCGCACACATATATGTGTGTGTGTGTGTGTGTGTGTGTGTGTGTGTATGTGTGTGTGTGTGTGTGTGTGTGTGTGTGTGTGTAAGTATCTTGTGGATCTTGCGGTTTGTTGACATAGCCTAGAAGGCAGCTCTCACACTGAGAGGTTGCACATAGTAACTATGAGATGAAATGTTGCCTGGTGTCGACACACTTTTGCACACTTAATTCCACACACACAAAAGCAGTGTATTGATTGAGGAAAGGTAACTGGCTTCTTATTGATAGACACCTTTTTGTGTGTAGGAGACAGTATGCTACATTTACTCTCTTTACCCACTAAAATCCCCACAGTCCATAATAGACATATAGGCCACCAAGGAGGCTGACCACACATACTGAAACAGATCAATATAATCCACAGTTAAATGTAGTTTTTATATAGGCTACTAGTGCATTGCCCGTAGTAAGCAGGTATTAACTTATGCATGCTTAAATGTAACCCGCCTATGAAAGTAGGACGCAGAAACGGATGTAGCCTACACATAGGCAGTGTCACACTCTCATTGACATCGCTGTCGCATGGCTCATCAATGTCACTTTTGGTCTATCTTTATAATTTTTGCGCCATATAATCTAGGCAAAGCAGGTAAAAACATTTTTTTTATTGGTAATTGCAGTTTGAAGGCTGCAGCATATTTTTGCAACCAAAATGAAGGGCATTTTTGCATTTTACATAGTCTGTAGCTCATTTAGGTGTTAGTTTCTGACGGATTTAAAACATTTTATTGAAGCAATCATGTTTACATCACTATCTATGGTTTACATTCACCGGTAGCAGAGCTATCCGTGACCGTGCTTAAATGGGAAACGCTAGTGACACGCTTACTGGAATTAACTCAGCGGGATTAACTGTATAACAGTGAAAATAGCCTAACGTGCGACCTTTAACACTAACGCGGACAGGTTTGAGGAGTTAGTGATGTTTGCGGAAAGGTTTTAGAACGTTTTGTTTGGAAAGTTGGGTGCATTGAATGAAGAAGTAACAACAGGCTTTGTCTGCTATGTGTGTCCTGCTCACAAGCTTTAGTCGCAGCAGCCAATCAAATCAGAGGGAGGCAGGGTTTAGTCGGGGATTACTTCAGGCTCCCCCATCAGTGTGGCCTTCAGTGTGCGCATGTATTCATTACCAACATGATATACAATATGATAACTTCTACATATTTGGTCCAAAAAACTTCAAAATGACGGATGCACACCTTAGTGCCGTGTGCAAGCAATATCCGGAAGCTCAGGCCGATCTGACAAAAACTCAGAGAGATATGCAAGCCACAGGAACACAGACAGACAGACAGACAGACAGACAGACAGACAGACAGACAGACAGACAGACAGACAGACGTTTCTTGCTTTATATATATATAGCTGTGTAGCTGTTTTGTCAATGTGGAGTAGGATAAACAACTACGGGTAGGTCATTATACAAACCCACGTTGATCGGACGGATGTACTGTCTATTGGCCAGAAGGCTAACTGTTATTTCTGACATGCTCCTTTCTACCTCAGTCAGTCACTCATCATTGACTCATGTATGTCTGCCAATTATCTGTCTCTCCATCTTGATGTCCGATTATACAAATCTGCTGAGATTTAACCTGCAACCATCACGTCTATTGATTGGACACGCACGCACACGCACGCACACACGCACGCACGCACGCACACACACACACACACACACACACACACACACACACACACACACACACACACACACACACACACACACACACACACAGTTTCTTTATCTACATAATTCATATATTGAGTAAACTTCACTAAACAAAGAGCGCCTACACATCACTTTGATTAAAACTGCACAAGCACATCCTCATCCCCGGCATGATGTTCTGAGAGATTCAATTAAATGTTGAACAGCTGTTTGGAGGGATGTGTTTGCTGCTCCTACTAGTACGGATCAACATGTGTAATTAGTGATTGTTTTTATGCAAGAACTATTATGAAACTACATCATATGTTAGTGGTTAAAACTAGATTGAAAATGCTGCCGCAAATGTGGAATAGTATCCTGGGATAACATTCAGACATTGTTTTGTTTTTTGAGAAGATGTTCAATGAAGAGAGGGCTGTTTTTTTTTAAATGCAGGACCACTTCATAGCATTCATTCTAGAAAAAATATTGGATTACTTCTGTAGGTACAAAATAACAAATGAAAAGTAGCACATGGACTACTGTTACTGTAAACTATCACTTTTGCAGAAAAGCAGGGCCTACAAGGATATATTGGTTTAATGTTACAGAAGAGGTGGGCTGGTTAAAAGCAGGAAGGTAATTACAGTTATCAAGTGAGTTGGCATGATAGACCAGAGATGTTTCGTTGAAGTACATGGCTCCTCCTACATATACAGACATACAGTATACTCGCTGACAATACTCTGACAGTATTCCTACACTATAAACTGACAATTATCTTACAACATCACACATTTTAAATCCACCAAAAGGCCTTGAGTAAAGAAAACTCTTTTCATGGAAAAACAACTTATTTTTAATTAACCTTTTGTCAGAAAAATGTCTTAATGCTTTGTGGAAAAACACAGTCTCAGTGGGGTCAAGAGAGATTTAGACACATATCTGTTCCGGGGATGTTTGTGTGTGTTGTGCTTGTTAACTATGCTATCTAGGCCAGGGAGACGTGGCAGGAGATTTAGTGTGGCTTTGCTCCATGCGAGTGGCTCCAATTAGTCTGTAAAAACACTGCGCCCAAACATACCTGTACACGCGCAATTATTCATGCACACAAGCAGAGATAATTATGCAAACAAATTGCACAAATATCCTGATTTCCGCATACAAGAGAGCACGCTATGAATACTCACACACACAAACACCCATACACAGAAATGTACCAAGCAAACAGTGCAACAGCTGTACTTGTTGTGGAATTTATAGGAGCTGTGGGTTAAACAGGTAAGTCCACTGAGTTTTCATTGAATCAATTAGTGTGTAAAGTCTGAACATTTTAGTTTTTATATCTGGTTTCAAATCAGAGCTGGATCATGTACAAGGTCCTTTAGGCTGAACCCCATACTTACTTTTTCAGACACAAATGGCTCACTTACTTTCTTAGATATACAGTATAAAAGAGTGTTGATAGCTTAAGGTTATTAAAGGTTATTAGGAAATCCTTATAATCTGTTGGTGTAATTATTTAGAAATTTAAAAGTGTGCTGCAAAATAGAAAATAATTTTACTCCTGAGCCAAAATATTCCTACTGTTAAAAGGATTCAGTGGGGCATATCACTTTTGACATTACAATGGGCATTTGTCATTTAAGAGCTAAAACTAATTACAAAAAAAAACTGTGCAATCAAAGCTGCCTTTTTAAAGGAATTTAGAAAGGTTCCATTTTTATAGCAGGCTTATGAGAACCCCCACCGATAATGCTCCTATAACGTCACTCATAGTTAAACCACATTCACTGGTAAAATCTTCTGTCGTACTGTCATTAAAATGTGAAAGTGATGGAAACCCCGTGGAGCAGTATGTAGAACAACTGGGGAACAACGCCAGTAACAATGCAGGAACACACATAAAAGAAAATAAAGTGGATGAATCATGCATGCTGGGCTGCTTCCCATCACACCTACTTTATGTTACTGAAATCACGTGATTGGCATTCAACCAATTGTATGAATGCTGATCATGGTTTTAACTATGCACTCATTTTTACCTTAATCTTTTTTTAGTGACCAGTTATGACATAGAATTAAAACGGAAATAGCATCGGATTGATGTGGATAAATAAAAGAAACATGGAGCTTTTTTTCACCATCTGCTGTGTGGTCCTATCGTGCCACATGACAACATCCAGACAATTATATGATTTCCTGGAGAAGATTATTCTCCCTTTGTTGAGCTGTTTTTCATAAGTTGCTATGTCCAATCACCAGTAATTAGTCCTGTGACGTGACCGGCCGAGAGTGTATTTTTACTAGTTACCACCACAACCTCCAATCTATATTCTACCTTGTTTAACCCTTGTGCACTACGTGCTTCTGTTAGACTAAAATAGGCCCAAGGCTGAAACCAATGTAGTGTTTTGTTGTTTTTTATTCAACATTATTTCCCTTTTGTCTTTAAAAATCTAGACATGCTGTACCACTTAAGCTACAAACTGGGTGTTGAAATGAAACGATCAACAAAATGTGACTGTGGAAATCTTTAAAATGTCAGGGAGTGTTCCTTCTTGGTCACTGCGTCAGATGACATGAGCATATGTAATTACATATAATGATTTCAACTATGATGCATTTGTTTAATGTGCAAGTATGACATTTACAAGATGTGTTTTTTAACTATTTTGAATTCCTAAGACGTGAATGAACAGGACATTCATGTCATGTAACGTTACTGAGCTGTTCGCTCTGCGTCAAATAGTTTTGTATTGGCATTTTACGGGAAATACATTTTGTTATCTCCAATCACCAGAATCCAATTAAGCAGGCTGCTGTGCTGTAGTGAAAACTACATGCTGAAAAAGAGAGAAGGGGGTGGAAAAATAGAGAGCACAAGGTTTTCACTTCTAGAGGACCCTCTCTGCTGCCAGCTTCTGTGACTCTTTTACCCTTTAGAACCCTAAAGATTTAGTATGTGAGTGTGTGTTTGTTTTTGTGCAATTTTTTTAGTGTGTACTTTTGTCTGCCCTTCTGGTTGTGTCCCCCTACACATCTTCCCCAGATAACACTGCAATGTTCCTAGGATTTTCTATAAATATTCATAGCCATGATTTGTTCAACACGCCTATAATTTATTGTCCTCTCCTCCCTTCCAGGTTTTCTTCAGTTACGTTGCATCTCCAATAGGTAGTTTCTGCTCTCGTCTTGTGTTATTCATCCCTCTAGACACCAGACCCTTAAATCCTTCTTTCCCTTTCTCTCTCTCTGGTTTCAGGATCCCTCCTTCTCTCTCCTCCTTCACGATAAGCTTCAGGTGCCCAACAGTTCCCGGCGAGCGTGGAATGAGCGTGACAGCCGCTGTGATGTCTGCTCCACTCACCTCACACAGCTCAAACAGGAGGCTGTGCGCATGGTCCTCACTCTTGACCAATGGGATTTGTCTCCCACCTCTTCCCCTACGGCCCTGATTGGACGATATGGATGTCCAATGGGAGCGTCCGGAGCACCGGGAGGTCCTGGATCCAGGGAATGGCCTCCATCCTTTCTTCCCTCCTCTTCCTCCTCCTCTTCGTCTGCTGCTGCCGTGTCACATCCTGCTCCACTGTCCTCCCAGTCACCTTCCCCTAGCCCCAGCCAGACCCCTACACCCAGCCCCAGCCACGCTACATCCAACCCCAGCCATGGGAGTCCCTCGGTGGGGCAAACGTCCAGCTGTGCTTCCACAAACCCTCAACCTCAAGGCCCAGGGCACAGACTGGGGTCCAAACCCAGCTCACTGGGGCTTGGAGGGGGGGTGGACAGAAGGAATGGATCCCCCTGTTCAGGGAAAGGCAGTGTCCAACAGCAACCAGGGAATAGCCCTGGCAATAGTGGCAACAGCAGTAACAACGGGACTGGAGCAGTACTGAGTGCAGCAGCCCTGCAGGCCCATCAGCACCTGAACCGGACTAATGGCGGCGTCACACTCTATCCCTACCAGGTGAGATAATAACTGTAGAGGCCTGTCTGTGTGTGTGTGTGTGTGTGTGTGTGTGTGTGTGTGTGTGTGTGTGTGTGTGTGTGTGTGTGTGTGTGTGTGTGTGTGTGTGTGTGTGTGTGTGTGTGTGTGTGTGTGTGTGTGTGTGTGTGTGTGCGTGTGTGTGTCTGTGTGTCTGTGTGTGTCTGTGTGTGTGTGTCTGACAAAGACATTGAATACTACAAAACCGAATATATTCATTCTGGTCTTATATGAATACCAAAATGCTAACAGGCTACAACTAGCATTCAGATTACATCTCTTGATCGGATTCTGACAGACAGGATGGAAAGTGTTACATTTTAATTTGTCAGCTTGTGGGTGTAACTACTCTAGTGACCTTTTTAGCCATCAACCACAGACATCATGACTTCTGAGATGTGACACATTGAGTTTATGTTCCTGTCCTCTCCTCTCTTAATGTACAGTAATTGCTCTCTTTATTTCACTTTTGCTCTTTACTTTCTCTCTGCTCCTTTCTTCCTCTTTATATCTTTCCTTGTGCAAAGTCTCCGACTGGGCAAATGTGCTGCGTGAGGTAAAAGCCAATTAAGGTACTGTTCGATCCAAATTGAAGTAAGAAAATTAAAAATAACAGGAGTGACAAAATATAATATTATTAATATTGACAGTAAAAGACTAATGGACCCGGGTTTGTGGGGAGCTGCTGTTGGTTCAGATTTGTCTAAGGGGGGGACCCACAGGGTCAGCGACTGAAAATCCCTGCAATTAACTAATCAGACATAATCTCCAGACTAGCAAGGACAACAATAGTTATTCCGCAATGGTGGAAGCACTTAACCATGCGACTCAAAAAAGAAGTGTCTGTTTGAATCTAAAACTGCAAAGAGACATGAAATGTTTTTTTTCCCCAAAGTCGCTCCCCACAGGGACATCGACTCAGAATTCTTGATTTTGATCAAGACGGAAACAAAACATCTTCTTTATGGAAGGTGGCAGAACATAAGGTATTTTGTTAATGCAACGAGAACTGTAAAAGTGAATCGGATTGAAAAAAGAATAGAATAGAAGAGGTTTGAGGCAGGAAGAGAGGGAGATGCCAGGAAGGAGAAAACCCCTCACGTGTGGTCCAGAGGTGTGTGGGAGGCAGGAGAGCTGAGAAGGAAGGTAGGGGATATACAGAAGTGTGTGTGTGTGTGTGTGTGTGTATGTGTGTGTGTGTGTGTGTGTGTGTGTGTGTGTGTGTGTGTGTGTGTGTGTGTGTGTGTGTGTGTGTGTGTGTGTGTGTGGCCGTGCATGTATGTGTGTGTATGAAAGTGTTCTACAGATGTAATAATTCATACAATGATAATTAGGACTCTGGGGACACTATGTCACACACCCCCAGTACCCCTTCCACTCTGTCTCTCTCTCTCTTTCTCGACCTCTCTCTTCTCTCTCTCTCTCACACACACACACACACACACACACACACACACACACACACACACACACACACACACACACACCTTCTCTCTCTCTTTACTTATGCCTTATGCCTCCTTCATTCTTTCTCCCCTATTATTTCTCCTGTCCCTTTGCCTGCTTCATATTCACCTCCTCTTTTTTAGCAGTTCCTCTTCTCTCTTTACATTTGTTTTCAGCCCATGACTTGAATCTCCTGCAGAGATATGGAGTCCAAGGTGAAAACCACTCTGTCCAATCAGAATACTTTCACTGTCTTGTTCCACTGGTCAGGAATGAATGATGTATTCTGACCTGTTTTTGTGGAAACGACAGTTGAATTGTTTCAATCTGAAGAGAGTTTATCCTTTGCCAAATTTTTATTCATAAAGGCGAGACACTGCAGGTAAATAGGGTAAGATTTAAACATAGAGATATCCTCATGACACATAGCCAATTGATTACTTCAAATAGATAATTTTTGTATTTAACGTTTTCCAGAAATATTTCAATAAATATGCAAATTTGGCAATATCTAGAGAGTCAGACATGAAAAAGCATAACATAGGAAACAGTAAGCTACAAGAAAGTTCAGTTTACTCAGTTTAGACGGGGAACAGGTAGAAAACAAAGAATCAGTCCAACAGGCAAACAAATCAGACTGGGAGTAGGCCAACGGGACCAGGAGTCTGGGTAAACTGGTCGGTCAGGAAAACTGGAAAGCTAGGCAAAACACTCCACAATCTGGCAAGGTATGAATGAAACCGAACCGGTGTCAGGAATGAATTGGGAAGTGAGCTGCAGGTAGAAGGGAGGAAAATAATTGGCAGGGAAAGCCAGGTGTAAATAATGAGGCGATGAGCAGTGCTGGAGGGAATGGCTGGATCTGCAATGAATTGGAAATGGAAAGAAATATTTCTGTCTATGTCAGTTATAATGCACATTTTGTTGAGCTTCATTGTGCCAGGTGCATGCATGCATGTAGGTGTGTGTCGGTGTGTGTGTGTGTGTGTGTGTGTGTGTGTGTGTGTGTGTGTGTGTGTGTGTGTGTGTGTGTGTGTCTTTCTTGCATTTTCTATTTGAGTTGAGTATGTGTGTTGGAAGGTGTAAAAATGTTAGTCTGAGAGTTTGCTGTTGACAGTAGTGGTGTTTCAGCAGGAAAGAAGAAACAGAGCACGATAATAAATCATCATCCTTCAGACTCACCCCTGAGAGAGGGAGGGAGGGGGAGCTGAGCTCAAAGACCATGAAGAAGTTGGCAATAGAAGAAGGAACGGAGAAATCAAGAGAAATTAGTGTGAAAGATATAGAGACATAGACAGAGAAGATGAAGAAAATGTAAGAGAGAGGGTGAGACTAAGACAAGTGTTATATAGGGGCTACATAAGGCATTTTAATATTTATTCCTTTCTTTGGAAGATATTCATTCTTAGACATCAGTTTATACTTACATTTTGCTGAGTGAGAACACTGGCAACTTCTACACTGCATTTCTTTTTAGCCGATAAATTTGTTGTCTGTAATCTGTTTTACTGCACGGCACATACAAGGTTGCTGTTGATGTTCTTGCATCAGTTGAGCTTTCAGAAAGAATTACATTGGCAAATGATCGAACACAGACCAAAGAAAGATTCACTTCTTACATGTTCATTCATGCTCTTAAGAAAAGTGAAAAGAAGAAGAAGAAGATAAAATAAGAAAAAGAAAAGGTGAAACTCCTATGGCTTTATGAGAAATGGAGCTCCCTCTTTAGAAACACTACATAACAGCAATACTGTTATGGTCTCATACTGTACATTTCAATTACTGAATGATTAGAATCACCTTCAGAGGTTGCACAGCAAGAGACAGAGAACAGAGAGAAGGGAGGATGCTGAAGTAGACAGAAAGTGAAAAGTCCAGGTGTAGCTGACATTAAAATCTTGCTGGCTTAGCAATCTAAGCAGTGACAACCTCCACATTTTATAACCTATGGGGACGTTCCTTTTGGGTCCCACAAGAGGTCTAAGAAAAATGGAAAGTCCAAACAAAGAAAACTGATTTTAAGGCACCAAATGTGAGTCTCTTAGGTATCTGCTCGGGATCAGTGGGCCAATGAAGGCCACAAAATAATGTCTGGCAAAATACTTGATTGACATATAATTTATAAAAAAGTTTTAAGAGTTTAGGGCAAAAATTGTTCTCATCTCTGCTCCATACGTAATACTCAGTATACAAGAAAACATAACTGTGTTCCTTCAGTGCTACAGTTTACCCAATAAAATATATAATAAAAAAGGACAAGTACGGGCACAGTAAAGTGCAAGAAGTGATAAAAACATTTTAATGGCACAGCAGTGGATATGAAATATCGATACGAAACGATAAACCTGGTGTCAGTCTACAGGTTAAGACCAAGCCCCAACCACAGCGAGTTCTACCAGCATCCAATGCGGAAGTGACAAAAATTGCAGTAGCACCGGGTGGCCACTTCTTGTTCTTGTTCTGTTCTGCAGGTTGCAGAATAGAACAATTTCCTCTCTGACTTTGATGTTAAATATGCCGTTTTCACAACATTATTAAACTTATTTTAGGCCTGGTTCAAAAAACCATTCTAGTCTGTATGTTTAGTTAATTTCTCCATGAAAACACTGAGGGGGGTGCATTTATTTTTAGCTGGCTAGTTTTTATTCTATTGGAGGTTAAACTATATGAATAATTATGCAATGAGGTATACGTCAGCTAGATCGTATCTCCCTCCCCCCGACGTCACATCAATGCCCTTTTTCAGCAAAAGGAAATGAGGTGGAGTCAAACTCTGACAAGATGGCGACGCACATAGGCCAGGACAATTGGATGCAGTTGGAATAACTGAGGTCAGCCCGGATGCTTCATCCATTTTATATACTATCTCTGGTTAAGACTAGTTCTCCATTGGAACTGATTCAGAATCCAACTGCAGTTACTGACCAAGATGCTGGTGAGCATAAACCAAGGGTCCGGGCTAAAAAAACATTGGGTGGTGTCAGGTAGCAGTGTGCTCAGTGATGGATGGTGCTTTTTTAATGTGCAGAAATATCACAGAAACCCACCTTCCCTTTTGTAATTCTGTAACAGCTGTCACTACTGCAAAAAAAAACAAGTCCACATAAATTGTTTGTTTAATTTGTGTGGCTTTATAGGTGGTGGGTTAAAGAAAGTCTCTCTCTCTCTCTTTCTCGGACATGAGAATACCAAGTCAAGATCATCTCTTTGCCCTCTCTGTCCTTCAAGCAGCTCATTGAAAACAGGTTTATACAGTGTTTGTAGTGTGTTTGTGTGTGTGTGTGTGTGTGTGTGTGTGTGTGTGTGTGATTGGAGTGTTTTTTGTGTGCCTGAGTGCATGTGTGTTTCTTTTATATTGCAGAAACAACACACACACACACACACACACACACACACACACACACACACACACACACACACACACATTTAGGTTTACAGTATTTTGTATCATATTTTATTAAAAATAAAAGCTAAATCTCTTAAGCTAAAAGCTCAAATCTGAAAATCTCTTTCCTGTTGCTTTGTAAAGTAGGCTACGTATATACTGTATATTCATACAACTCTCTCATCATTTCATTTCCTTGCTTGTGCTAACAAAATAAAAAAACACAGCCTGTTCCATTCACCCTTTTACTTCTTTGTCGTGTTCCTCTACCCCAATTTACTTTCCCACCTGAAAGGGCAGACTCTCTCTCTCCCTCTCTCTCTCCTTCCCCCCCACTCTCTCTCTCTCTCTCTCTCTCCTCCACTCCACTGCAGTGGAGCTGCATTTAGATTGTTTTACAGATTGTGTCTATCCCCCTGATAAGAGCAGGCAGGACCACACACAAACATGGGACACACAAACACACCATTTCCCTTTTTCATCCTATAAAATTTCCATCACACATTCAATGCAGCTTACCCGTAGTATGTTGTTGGGAAAAGATGGAAAAATAAAATAAATGTAGAGAGACGGATGAGGAAAGTGAAAGCAGGTGGGAGATGGCGTTTGTGTTGTAATGAAGATGAATGAGCCATAGCTTTTACCTTGTTCTCAGAGCAGAGGAGTGCTGTTGTGTGGAGAAGAAGCAGTGGTTAAAGTGACAGTATAAGTGTTGTTTCTCCCCCATATCTTTCAAGGGAAATCAAATATCACATTCATCAAAGTTCCTCATTAGCAGGTACAATCTCAGTAGCAGGTGTTCTACGTTAACTTGCTTAGATATTTTTGCTGCATTATTATCAACACATACTGTATATTTAGCTGTTGTATAGTGCTCTCTGATTACTGCCCTGGTAATATCTGAATGCTTTTCTGTCTTGCTGTGATGACCTCATATCCCCGTAGGGCTCATTAAAGACTCATCCAGTGTAATCTGACTTAAGCTTTTATGTCCTGTGGTGAAATCTGGATGGGACCAGTGCAAAAATCTCATGAGAACAAACAAAAGCAACCAAGCATAATTTATTCTAATGACTTTATCACACAAGACACAATCCATGTAAATGCATTAGCCAGGTGACCATGCAGCAATTATGTTTTAAATAAAAAAAACATATATTTTCTGTGTGCAGTACTTTAGATGCAGAACTAATTTGATAGCTTTCTTACATTAGATAGTTTATTGACATGCATGAAGCATTATAACCCATCAGCACACTGTTGTTTCAGATAAAAAGAGGCAGAGCAAAGCTTTTGGAATCTCATGATGTAAAAAAAACACGATTATGCTTATTGTACTGCACATGTGCAGCTGTGTAATACACAGAGCATATATTCTGTCCGGCCCCTTAGGTCTGAACTGCTGCCTTCCACATATTATTCAATCACCTTTACTCCAGTTTTTAGCTCACTTAATAACTCCCATGAGGGGACATTGCACCTACACTGTGCAAGTTGATTTTTAACCAGGATAAATGAGTAGCAGCAGAAATGCACAGGTATTCCATGTAGCTCCCTGAACCTTAATTCCATATGTTCCATACTTCGTTAATAATGCATGGGCGGCAAGGTAAGACAGAGCATTTGAAATGCATGTGAATGCACAGGAGGAATAGTATATAAACTATAAAGGCATCTAATTTACAATAGGTAATTTATCAAGGCAGTGGGCTTCGTGCTTGGACCCCTGCATCCCTCAGCAGTAAATATACGCACAGTGGAGCTGATGTACAAACACACACACGCACGCACACGCACGCACACACACACACACATACACACACACACACACACACACACACACACACACACACACACACACACACAAACACACAAACACAGTCCAGAGGTGTGCAGACACATGCACACACAAGGACATACACAGTCATTCTCACAATAGACATACACGCTTGCAGATTTACTCTCACACAAGCTATGGCTCCTTTAATGGGGCATAGGGTAATGACTAAGGTGCTCTGGCTGCTGGCAACACATAAAGAACAATAATCAATAATCCATATCTATTTCACGAATGGGTCAGTTACATACACATGTACACAAAATCACACATGCCGTGTCTCTGTGTCCCAAGAATCGTATGCATCTGGCTCTGAACACTACCCACACAGTCTCACAGTGAAACAGGCACAAACTAAAATTCGCTTTATTTGATCTGTTTTGCTCTAAATATGCAAATGACAAAAAATAATAAAGTGATATTTAATCATTTGGTCACTGTCAAGTAGATGCATGTGCATAAATAGGTGGAAAATATGTTGAAATGTCTTTCTCTTCATACCGGCTGTCCTTCTTACTTGCATACTACTACTAGAGGACAATCTTCCTAGAAGGATGATTCAATAATAAAATGAAAATATGAACAGCTTAAGATGGCAGAGCAAAGAGACAGGGATAATGGAAGAGAATAGGTCAGGTTCAATTAGGTTAAGGGAGAGAAATTGAAGCACCAGGTGTGTGTTTGTTTGTTTGTGTCTATCTGTGACTCAGACAACAATCTGCTGCTGATTCACTTTGATCACCAGAGAGCTTATCTGTTGTCTGCCTGCCAAGGACAAGACACACACACACACACACACACACACACACACACACACACACACACACACACACACACACATGCACACAAACACACAAACAGTCAAAACACAAACCCACACACATTTACTGTTAGCTGTCCTATATTGACATGATATTGTAAACTGGTCTGAGCTTTCTAGTATTTGCCTCTCATTAACCACTTCACACACACACACACACACACACACACACACACTCATACACCGATAGCAGCAGCTACCACGCAGGATCAACTTGTGCTAATGAACAGACATTTGCATAGGATGATGAAGAATATATAGAATGTGTGGCGTTTCCTGTTATTTTGATAGCTGCTTCCTTTCCAATGCTTGTGCTTATTTAAAATAATGAATATCACATGATAAAGGGAGACATTGTTGCAAGTCTATTGAAATATATTTTGGAAGTTGTTGAAATTTCAGTTTTTCTGAATGTGAATGGACATGAATTACTCTTTGACAGGAAACCAAAAGGGTGTGTGAAACCAGACTGGTCTCTTATCTGACCATCAATAAGACAAGGGCAGAGATAGTCTGTAGAGATATAGCCTGCCTGGGTGGGAGATAGAGAGAAAGAATAGGGAGAGTGGGATTGATAGAAGTGGACTCTGACCTTCCTTCCTTCCTTCCTTCCTTCCTTCCTTCCTTCCTTCCTTCCTTCCTTCTTACTAATTTTAATATTTTGAAATCAAGTCCCAGACGCACACGGAAAGCTCAGGAATATTCTTTTTTATAAACGTCTCTCTATTTCTCATCAGATCTCCCAGATGGTCTCGGAGGCCTCCAGAGAAGGCTTGAGCGAGGCCGCGCTCAACCGCTACAACACACACTCTCCTTCGCACACAAACTCCTCGTCGCACACCAACTCTCCCTCCCACATGCCAGCTGTGACCACCGCGCCACCGACCACCACCTCTGCTGCTGCCTCCTTCTTTGCCAGGTAAGTGATGAGGGGAAAACTGACCTCGGTTACACAGAGGCAAACCACTTCCTCCAGCGTACAATCTCAGAGTGCAGCATAAAAGCATATTTACCTTGGAGATCAGTCAAGAGTGATAACAAGTAATTGGATACATTAAGTGACTGAAAAAGAGTTGCAGAAAACCAGGGCAACGACTTTATTAGTTGTTCACTATGCAATACATTGTGAAATGAAGGTGGTGGACAAATAGATTACTATAATATAGTAAGCATATCTTTGATGTGTTGCATTTATTAATCAACTATCCAGTCAGCAGTAGTCGATGAGCTGCATAGTGACACAACATAAATAAAGACATGGGTAATATGTGTCAATTATTGATGCATGAACATGGCAAGCTCAAAACGAATAAGTAAATTATTCATGGCTAACAAAAGACTATGAGTGTGTCACTGTGTCTGAAGTATTACTGCCATTTTGTTTCTAATGAGCTTCTTTAAATCACAGTTGAATCGATGCCGATAGTTTCCACCCCACGTCTCCTCCATCATGGTTTCTCTCTTGTTATGCTTGGCTTTGTTTTTTCAACAACTGCAGAAAATGCATTGTGTGTTTGTGTGTAAGTGATATATGAGTAACATGCTTTAGTTTAGCAGACATATAGCGCTGTCTGTCTCTCTGTCAAAGCACCAGACGCATCTCGTAAATTGCACGGGAGAGCACACAAAAACACCAGCGCTCAACCTCTCTTTAGCTTTGTTTCCATGACCCTCTGAACTGTCAGGTAACAAGGCCATCTAACACAAAGGTACGCACATGTGAGCACACACACACACACACACACACACACACACACACACACACACACACACACACACACACACACACACACACACACACACACACACACACACACATCTGGTTGACATTGAAAACATACAGCCAGCTGTCTTTTGGCCA
>NC_137230.1:25033830-25156330 GCF_949987685.1 Ammodytes marinus | reverse complement strand
TATATGATAGGATAGATTAAAGCAGAACAGAGCAGGAATCCCTGCCAGAGCAGTTTTAGAGGTCTTTTATTTTATCATATCGTTAATATCGCTGCTGTGTGTTACTCAGATTGTCAGGAAGTCTGCTTGTTCGAATTGCAGGTTCATAAATATCAAAGAAGGAATAACATAGACACAAAAAATATATTTTACAAATGACAATAAATCACTTTTAATACTGCATTACTGCCTGCAGGTTTACTGTTTCTGCTATCCCCCAGTTCCCTCCCACTTAAACTCTTTTCATCTTTCTGTTCAGCCACCGTTTATACAGTTGATTTTAGCAAGAAAAACAATGTAGGCTATTATACACTAAACACCTTAGTTGAGTATCAATAGATGAATAACTACCTCAATTGTGCTCAATTTAAAAGTCATGTGATGATTATGTTGGTAAATGGTGATGTTATTAAGAACATAATAAGCTATTACACTTGCATGGAGCTGGGCGTGTTTACATGACAATCATGCTTGGTAGTAGTGGACTTATGGCGATACCAAAAAAACAGCCGCTAGCAGGGACCAGGTACCATGAAATTGCGGTGGAAACGCCAAAAATGTGAGTTGAGTCGAGTCGAGCTGATACCATGCAGTGGAAAAGTGGCATAAGTCCTGCATTCAAAATCCTACTCAAGTAAAAGTAAACAAGTTTTATCAAAACAAGACAAACTTGCCCTGCGTTCTGAATCACATACTTTTTTCTATTCTACATACTACATCTGACGATAAAAATAATCTAGTTAGGATGCCGTAGGCATACAATTGGGACATACTTTTACTTATTTATTTCATCATAAAATTGCGCCTTGATCTTGCCTCTTGCTTTTATAACCGTCGCATCCCCGTTTGTTTTCATATGGAGGCTCCGCCGATGTGATGACACTTCAGGTGCGCACTAGATTGTGGGTCAGAATCGCCCAAATTGGATGCTGATTTCAACACTAAAATTCTTGGCCGGATGTAGTGGACATCCAGGTATTTCTAACCATACTAAATCTGGCCACAAGCATCGGGACATACTAAATAATTTCTCTACCATACTAAATAGTAGATAGTATAGGTATTGGAACGCAGGACTATATAGGTGGACCCTGTATGGCCGGAACTGTTACACACAGTCAGTGGCATACTGAGGTAGCAGCTTACATGACTTTGTTAAGCTATGTTCGAGTCCAACAGTTCAATAAATACTTTAGCAACATTACCCAATGCTAGTCTAAGTTGTTTGATTTGAAAGAAACATATTCACTCATCTTTATTAAATTGATTCATTAACTCCCATAGCTCTTTCAATCATTTTTATCTGCAGGATATTTCTCGTTTCTATTTGACTCACTCGTTGTCAGAGTGGTTGTTATTTGAGGATCTCCCTCTTGTGCCTCTTGTAGCATCTGTTTTCTCTCATACTCTTGACCTTTCACATTCATAAATGAAATATAATGAGTTATAAATCCTAACTCCAGTATAGTCACAGCCCTCTGAGCTGTGTGCCCTGCTGGTTCCTTTAACAAGCTGCAGAAAAACCTATTTCCTGAGGCCGATTAGCCGGTCTCTGTTCAATTTACACACAAGCCACCACTGTGGCCAACGAGCAAGTGGGCATAGACAAAATGCTTCAATGCTGCACAAGCTTTAGCAAGAAATAACCACCCAATAACCGAAGGGTCCCTACATCAAATTGAAGGGTCTCGAGAAGAATGATTAGAATGGCAAAAAGAACAGAGTGCTAATACACAAATGCTTGAAAATTCTTTAGAATTAATTTTTTTTTTTTGCATTCTTATAATATATTGGACTCTCACCTCTCTCTTGTAGAACTGAAATGTGACAAAGGTCTCTCACTAGCCACGGCTGTTTTGTAACATGTCAGCCTTAAACTTTTGGAACCCCCCCCCCCAAAAAAGGTTCACCAAATCTTAAATCAACTAATCTGAAAAGTGGAATCATGAGTGCAGAATAGTTGGGGTTGATATAAATATAATATTTGGTGGCTCTTTATGAGCAGAATTCCACAGCTAATGGAGCTCCAAGAAAGCAAATGAATCAGTCTGCATCCAGATGTTGCTTGCTTGGGTGTGTTTGTGTGAGTGTGTTTGTTTGTGTGTGTGTGTGTGTGTATTTGTGTTGACGGGTGTTTAATGAAATTCTATTCTGCAATTAGCATATTTGCCATGGTTGGCAAACTCTGAGTGTGTAATTTTAGACCCATATGTGCCAGCATCCTTCCTCATCTCTTAACACTTAAATGATAAAGTTGACTGAATACTTTTAACATATTCATTCGATTGATGGACCGGCTCCTCTCCTTGTGTCCCCACCCTTTCTTTTTGCTCTCTGCTCTCCTCTCTCAGAGCTGCCCAAAAGTTGAACTTGTCATCGAAGAAGAAGAAGCAGAAGACCGCCGCAGTGACAGCCCCCCCAGTGACATCATCACCATCCCCGTCATGTGACCCCCCTCTGTTCCCCACCAACTATAGCGCAGCACTGTTGATGGCCCCACCCCCGGCTCCACCCTGCCTTCTCCGCGCAGCCAACAAAATCAAAGATACCCCAGGGCTTGGAAAGGTAAGTCACATAAGTCCACAAATACTTTATACAAATACGTATATTGAAGAATGTGTCACTATTTCAGAAAGTTAAAAGGTACAGTGTGTAGGAATAGTTGGCATTTTTCAGAACAGACTTGGAATTCGAATCTAACATTCATTAGTATGTTTTAATTAGTGCATAATTGCTTGAAAATAAAAGTTGTTGTTTCTTTTAATTACCTTAGAATGAGCCTTTTATATTTACATAGAAGCAGGGCAAAGTCCATGAAGGCAGCCATGTTGCACTGCCATGTTATCTACAGTAGCACAGAATGAACTAACTTAACGGCTTTACACGTTTGTATATATAGTCGGTTTCCTCCTTGGGAAATGGACCTGTTGGAAGACAAAGAATAAGTACTATAGAATAGAATATATAAATAATGAAATCTTCTCCTCATCACTTAATATTGTGTAAAGACTTGAGGCAGTGGTGGATGATGCCATTTTTTTTGTAATTTGCTTTTTTCTCGAAGGCCACTGTAGCTTCTGTAATTATTAGAAAGGGAGGGTTTACCAAGGGAGGTTTGCAATCTGGAATCTCATATTTCGATATTACACATTGTACCTTTAAAACAGTTTAAAGTTTTAGTTTGTGCATTGGTGATAAGTGCAATGAGGTTTTTATTCTATCATGCATACTTATGATAGAACATGCATGCGTGTGTGCGTGTGTCTGTGTGAACTCCTGCTGTACTATACCGGAATGTAGCCTAATGGTTGCCACGGTAACACATCTCAGGCTGACAAAAGTCATCTGTCATCTGGTGAAACGTGTGTGTGTGTGTGTGTGTATGTGTGTTTGTGTGTGTTGTGGATGCTGGGCAAGGGGGGTTTCATGCTCCTCAAGTGTATGCAATATTGATCGTCCATGTAATGAGTTTTTAGTGCCCCCTCCTCCACAATTTGAGTGAGAGGCTCGCTCAAACTGTGTGCGTGTGTTTTAATGTGTGTGTCGGTGTCTGTGTGTGTAGGTGTCTGTGTGTGTAGGCCAATGTGTCCTCACTGATAGAAAACAAATGCCTATGAGAACAAAATCAAACAGACTTCCAACACCGGTGTCCATTACTGTACCATAGACAAGGAAAGGGAGCCCACACATGTCTTGTTGGGTTTTTGTGTACGTGTGCATGAAGGCATGAGTTGTCTTAATGCATGTGTGTAACAATATTAGGTTTTTGTCACCATTTCTTCTCTCTTGCCTTTATTGGATAGTCGAAAGCGAAGAGGCAGACGCAAACAAAAGGGGAGAGAGGGGCAACAAAGGCTGGAATCGACCAATGAAGTTGCAATTTTGTCCGTCACTGTCATTTTAAGTTTTGTGAAAATGTGTGTGTGTGTGTTGTGTGACATTTAAATTACCAGATGAGAGGACAAACCTACCCACTCCTGTCAATTCAATTGGGTTTGTGAGGGAAATGAAATGTATTAAAGTGACCTAATATAGGCCTACTGAAATGAATCCAGAAAGACACAAACATTTAGTCATATAATTAATAAATGTTTGAAGTTATTGTTCTTCCACACACTCACACTAATATGATTTAGGTCTGACTCGTGATATTTGCTACGTGCTTCCTTTATTTTCTTTCTGCTATCAAACAAAGCACTTTTCAGTTAACAAATGTTAAAAATAAGTGACAGTTAAATCAGTTAGACATATGTATTCCTGCTTTTTTGAAAAATAAATATCTTGTAAGTGAAAAAAAATTATCTTTCACATGACCAGATTTTATATTCCATCTCTAGAAATATTAGTTTCCTTTTTTATTTGTCTTTTTGTGCAACTGATTATTTTATTTGTTATTTTACTTTGTCCCTCCATTGAGCCTCTATCTACATTTCTCTCCATATGGAGGTGACAGATGTCCCCTTAGTTGTCAGGGAGACAGATTCACACTCACATACTGTATTAACAATACAGCTAGCCTGGCTCTGGAACATAGTACACAATTAAAACACAACTCGTTGAGTACAGATTTAACAAATGAGATATAGAGTCAGGTGTTTCTTTTGATTCCTTGCTTTATGCTACGAAAAGCAAACTATATCCTGGCTTTAACTTATCAAATATCCTTTAACTAGTCATTCTGAAAGTCTTGCCCATAAGTGGTCATAGCTGTGGAATTGGACAGCAATGGGGAATAAAAGGAGAGGACATGGGAGAAGATATACTGGCATTAGAACAACAAGCCTGCCTCCTGTGAAATCGATTTACGCTTGCCAAAACCCTAATCAACCACACACATTTTCACACCCTACACACACACTCTCTCATACGCGCACAAAATCATATGCTAAGAAAATGGCTGTGGTGACATTTCTCCAGAGAAAAGTCACCTGCTGTGGGGGTCAGCCCCCTACTGAAATGGCATTTGCACACATTCAGACTCACACACACACACACACACACACACACGTACCTGGGCTTGCATGCTCACAAATTCACGGGATTATAGTGCACAATGTAACATGTCAAGGAGGCGGGGAGGCCCCGGGTGGCAGTGTGTACGATTCTTTCCATCCTACAGAATACATGGGCTTGTCTGCGAGTGTGATGGGGGGTTGGTGTTCTCCCCGATGTTAATATGGCAGGAAACAGATTGAGACATATCAACTCAAGCCGAGGGAAATCAACCCACACAGGTCAGATGTACTGCTGTGTGAGTGTGTTTGTGTGTGTGCGTCGTGTGTGCATGCGTGTGTGTGTGTGTGTTACAGAGAGAGAGACACATTTGAGCCTTGTTCCATCAAGGGATGTCAAATTAAATAGAATCCCTCACTGGATCTGTCTGACTGGCGTCTGTATATCTCACACTCCCCTCTGTCATTTCTTTACACAGTGCTTCTCTACATGTTGCTGGTAAACTCCATCTCACTTTAATCAAATCAGCCTGCTGGGATCCTTTCATTCAGTTTCAGTTTATTTCGATCACACAGATTCACAACATTACATACATAAGTAAAAAAAATAAAAAACACAAAAAAAAACACAAAGTTGTCATCTTAATTTATACATTGATTTCTTATAAATAGTATTGATCGAAAAGGTGTAGGCTGAAGCCTTAGCTTATTACCATATTCAGAGAGTGGGTGATGTGTTTCAGTCAAGGAAATTAAGCCGTGTATGTGTTATCACTAAGATAACCAACTGCAGAGTTACACAGACATAAAGTATATGGACGGCAGAAGAAGGCTCATTTCCTTGGATCTTCAACTCTAATTACCGGTTATATCTTACATCTTATATTCTGATTGGTTTTAAATTACTGGTTTTATCAGCTTGTCCAATTGATACAGCGTGTAACTTGTCAAATGCTTTGGTTTATCACTAAATAACGGCAAATTAAGAAGATGGTTATTGCATTTATTAGCAACAGTATAGCTTGATGGCTTCGTGACTGGCAATGTCGGTATGTGGGACTAAAATATCTCAACAGCCGTTGGATGGACTGCAGTAAGATGGAGACATTTGTTTTTATACAGGTTTAACTGTAATACCTCTTTTACCACTCAAGCAGTACTAGGCATTGGGTTTATTATTCTTTCGGACAATTCCACACAATACACAATTTTCTCTTGCAAATATTCATACATCATACTTTGTGTTGTCCGAAGGGAGACGGAAGAAGCCAAAGGCTTATCGCATTGGGTTTATGACCAACTACCTGCAAATATTAGCATACAAATATGTTTAACTAAGAAATTAACATGTCATTGTAATCATATTGTGAGAAAGTTGACATGCTGACCTTTGCATTTACTGTTGTTCAAAGCTACAGCCTCACAGAAGCAGCATCGCTGTGGACTCTTATTGTTCCAGGCTGGATCACAAATACATGAGCCACGTCATATGGCCCAAAGCTAAGCCTACATCTTCTACTCAAAGCTGTCTGATGCGTCCGATTTAATATACTGTATCTGAAGAGGGATGATAAATGTTATTAAAGCTGTTATGAAAGCTAATATGAGGAGATTTTTTTCTCTTTGCTCCTCTTCCCTCTAAAACCCATCTTCACCTCATCTCTCTTATCTGGTATATGGATGAGTCTTGCCTTACCGTTCCTTTATCCCTACCCTCTCTGCTCTTCTCCATTTCGGAATGACAATGAAGGACTGTGGGAGGTTTTTTTCTTCTTCATCTCTTTCATCTCCGCAGCCAACATTTTGCACACACACTAATGCACGCTCGCAGATTGCGACTTGACCTTGGGGGAAAATGATTCTATGACAGCTAATCAATTTTTAATAGCAGCTCCGAAATCCCTCTCAGGCCACAAGCTGTGTGCCTCCGTGTCACGAGTGAGCAAATGCAAGTTCATTTTCCACGGTGTGTTTGTGTGTCTCTTCATGCCTCTCTGGGTGTCTGTGTGTCTCGTATCTAGATGAGCGAGTGTGTCCGTCATGGGAATCAATCCAGTAGCCGCTTTGTTCCACCTTGTCTTTAAAATATTAATGCCGTCAGTATTGGAAGGGCTGGAGGATCTGTGTTCGCGTGGGTCTAATGCTTGCAGTGTGTATGTGAGTCTGTTAATGTAGTCAGATATGGTTCACAGTTGCTCAGTTTGTAAGGACTAAATTGATAAATGTAAATAAATTGTTGTGATTTTGGACTGTAAAAATTAAACTGAGGACTCAAATTTGGTGATAGAGGATATGTAAGCAACATTGCTTTCTTCAATCAAAAACATTTTGAGTCTTATAAGATCAATTTATACAGGAAGAAATGTGTCTGCCACTCACCATAATAAACGTTTTCAATTTGATCAGTTTTTGTATGAAAGAACGATATTAATACACTTGCGGTGCAACCACACCACCCAGTGCAACAGTGTTTTATTTACTGTATTTAAAAAAAGTAGTGTGTTCATGGTTAACCAGTAAAAATATATCACCCTGAATAATAATGCATTGGTATTTAAACATGTCTGGTATAATAGGGTTATTTTAGGTATTATAGTGGCTCAATCCTTGTCAAATAACACTGTCAATTTAAACCTCAGAGTTAAGCAATATTTGCAGCTTTCAATGGAGAACAGCCAAGGTGCATATTTACGATACTACTGAGCTGAGCTGGAATGAATAAATAAGTTCAAATTAGAATTGATCCTGAACTTTCTACTGCCATACATTTGTATCCATATCTCTGCACATGTTTTATTCACCATTTGGGAACCAATTAGAGATCAGTCGCAGTCTCTTATTGATTTTTCAGCCAATAGTAATGAAGCACTACTGTGAAGGGCTATTGAACAGTCTTCTCTGCAGCTAATATAAGGGTTGTTTGTGGTTAAATTCCTTTACTTAAATTGTCTCAAAGACTTCATTGTAGCCGAGTGTGATTTATAAGGTAGAGGAACAGGAAACTATATATCCGATAGTGTGTATAAGTGGTCAATTAATTTTTCAGAAAAAATCTCCTAGCCTCAACATCTGTCATAGCATGTACTGTACACATTTAGCATGGAAATGAACCCCAACGCGGTTGGCGTAATGTGAAAATATTTTATACACAGAGAGGTATTATAGTTTAAAACAGGGGTGTCCAAACTTTTTTCACTGAGGGCCACATACAGAAAAATCTACGAAGGGCCGGGCCACTTTGCAAAAATAACATTTATCAGGACATGTAGCTGCTCTGATGTTTAGTTTCATAGTGTCTTCGTAAATTGTAATCCTTCTTCACGGCAACACTTTCCTTGCACATTAAACAGACACATTTCCCCTCTTGTTTATATGCCAATGATACACCCAGTGTTTTCTGCCTTTGCGTCCAATGTCCAGCAGGGTGAAAATAGTATCCAGCCGAGGTCCCGACCCTCCTAGGGGGGTCCGGGGGTATGTCCCCCCGGGAGATTTTTTAAGTTTTTAAAGTGAAATGCATGAATCTGGTGCACTTTGAGAGGGAAATTAAGAGGCTAAATCTGAAGAATTTTGTATGAAAAAAAAAAATGGAGACACTGTGTCAGATGAATTAGAAGCTATTGGAGAAGGACACATAGATTTTCCATAATAATATTAATTTAAAATAAAATATTATTCAGGGTCCTCTGGGATGGGCTTGTTGCTCTTTTTCTTTTATGGGACATATTTCTCAGTAATATAATGAGTGCATTTAAATTATTTAAAAATGAAAAGCGCCATATTACATTATATTTTTTAAATGTGCCACGGGCCAATCAATCAGTGTTTGACACCCCTGCACTAGTGGGTTAACTAAGAAATTTTTTATTTATTTATTTTTTTCAAAGGGCCATATTACATTATATTTTTAAAATCGGCCGCGGGCCAATAAAAAGCGGGCCGCGGGCCGCAGTTGGCCCGCGGGCCGTAGTTTGGACACCCCTGGTTTAAAACAAATGCAGCCTTCACTTTTGGATGTTGAACATGTATCAACTGTTCTAAAAAGCAATAAGAAGTCAAATATTCAAAATTTTTGGGCTTTGTTTCAGCAGCTCACTTGCAAACGTGTACACTGCAGCAGGAAGGGTGGGGGAAAAAAGGAAGGTATAGAATGGATAATAGGAAGAGGCTGGGATTTGACTTGACATTTGTTCTGAGCAAGGGAGAGAAAGTGAGACAGGGAGACAAGGACTAAGAGAGAATAGAGGGAACAGAGGGAAAAGAGTGGGTGGACACTGACAATGCTATCTAGCAATACGATGTTTCTCAAACATATAGAGAAACTGAAGAAGAAGGTGGAGGTGGAGAGATAAATTGGAAGGAAAAAAAGAGTCAAGGAAGCGAGCGATGAAGGGATCAAGGTGTGAAACGAATGTGAGAGTGTTGTGTTAGTATCCAGATAATCATTTCTGACTGATATCTTTCTCTCTATTTTCTTTCACTGTTTTTTTTCCATTAACTGTGTTTTTGCTCCTGTCTGTGTGTGCCTGCTTGGCCTGGTGGCTGTTGCATTTTGCCAGATGTATTGATTCACCAGTGGAACTATAGGCCTTGGGTCCTATTATAATATTGTTGGTGTGGGTTTGACCACACATACGGACACACAATTATGCGGCTGAGCTGAACTCAGGTTCAGTAGTTTATAGTGTCACAATCAAAAGGTGATGTTTTTTCTTTATGTGAAGGGAGGCCAAATGTATTGTTATTCTCATAGCCGGAACAAAGCGTTGATAGTTTAATTGCCACGTTTATGACTTGTCATTTCACATATACCCTCAATATTTTGAGAAACGGACATGGAAACACACTGTGGTCCCATTTAGACCTCCAAAAGTGTGCATTCACACACACACACACACACACACACACACACACACACACACACACACACACACACACACAGTATCCTTACCCTCTTCAGTCTTCACACTCTCAGACATGACGAGGAAATGGGCTCTTGGGGGCGGGGGGACTTAATGGGTTACGCCTTGTAAAATGTGCAAAGGTAAAATCCTTCCCCCAGGCTCTTACTGATGTGATGGGCTTCTTTATTGGGTCGTGAGCCTGTGAGTATGTGTGTTTTTGTTTGTGTAGTTCTAAGAAACACTTGACCCATTAGTATTTCAGGGTTCCCAGGTTACAGGTTACATTTTTATTGTATTCAGGTGGCATCTTAGTTTATCTCACATCTTCATCTGCAGACATATTTTTAAGTTGACACTCGCGTGCAATTGAGAAAGACGGAGAAAGACTTTTACACACTCACACAATTTATTGAACCAACTCTCTTTAGTGGCCTCTGGTCATTTGATGATGCAACCAAGGGAAAGCCTGTTAATGTGTGAATGTGTTTGTGTGTGTCAAGGAGAAATGTGCTTAGAAACAGCAACATAGTAAGAGCTCTTGTATGATTTACCTTTTTATATGGCAGTATGTTAACGGCGGCAGGGTTTTATGCTTTTATTTTATATCAAACACACCACTACCTAAACTACTATAGTACAACATGACCTTGTTCTGGTTGCCTTTGGCTCTTTGCTCCAAGGCCTTTACATAATTAATAGCAATTAATTTCTACTGCTTAAGGACGCAGATTTGTTTTTAAATCTCATTTGTTGTCAATTGCTTTATATATGCTTGTTATTTATATTATCTAGAAGTAAAGTAATGCAGTGGAGGGGGGAAGGGGGGAGGGGGGGTTATCAATTAATGATCCAATTTATTTAAGACACAAAGGCAAGCTCAGACATGAATGTTGTATCCTATAATTCCAGCATTTGACCGAAACTATTTTTATATATGATAAAGGGTAAACAAACATTTTCATTCACACCCTTTTTCACAACTAATGGGTCTGTAGGTAAATAAATATAGTCTAACCCATTTATTCTGTGGCTGCTTTGTGTATTTATAAATTTTTTGTCACTATATGGTGTAAAATAAGGATATGTAATAACGACATAGTATACATGAGATTATCATGTGAATGTAATCAATGGGGGGACATGAGCATGAGTATACTGTCTCTAAATCCTATCCTAGTTTAAATTGTATTCTGGATATGATGTTTACATGGAACACGAGAAAACTGCTTTTTCCTTATTGTGTTTACATGATCATAACAGTATCCAGCAGAGGGGTATACTACGAAGCGAGATTAAGGGCTGAGCAAGGTCTGTTGAGTCTATAGCCAGAGTTTTCAGTATCACGAAAGGTGGCTCTCGTTTTACCTGGCTAGATCACCGTGGTAACAGAGGCTGCATGGCCAATAGTATCCAGCTGCAGCCCCGGAGACAAGCACCCTGGCGTGACAACGACACCCAGGCGTGACGGAAGTAACTGTGGTGTGACGGACGTTACCTGTAGATTTTATTTTTGCAACGTCATAAACTTCTAAGTTGTAAACAACGTCAAACAATAACAAGACAGCAGACCGATACTAAGTTTGTGTTATTTATATTGTTTTGGCGATTAGGTTCAGGCATCACAGTTGGGTGGTTAGGGTTAGGGCAAGGGGACAGGGAGAGGTTAGATAGAACATTGACGGAACACGGCGGCGGCCATCTTGAGTACGTCACGTCAAACAATAAAAAAGACCGCAGACCGATAGGCTACTATAAATTTCGGTTATTTAGGCCTATATTGTTTTGAGGATTAGGTTCAGGCATCATAGCTGGGTGGTTAGGGTTAGGGCAAATGAGTGACATAGCAGACATGTCATGGAAGCTAAATAGTCAAAAATCACGTCCGTCACACCACAGTTACTTCCGTCACGCCTGGGTGTTGTTGTCACGCCAGGGTAACTTGTCTCCGGGGCTGCAGCTGGACCCTACTCTGCATGGCTAACCTGCTCAGAGCAGTTTTTGTTTCAGAGTTTCAGCTTAAATTCGGCTTTTAGAGCGCTGCCCTTTAAGGAAACTACACATTTTGAAATCCCGCGGACCTGACTATATTGTCTGAGCGATAGCCTATATTCTCACTGAGGAAACTCGTTAAATAAGTAAACTTATTGATCAGTAAGTTAATGAACGAAACGAAGCCGTGACATAAGGCTTACAGCAGAGTGAACTGTAACATCGCGCTGGGGCTTTTTGCCACATGCATACAGGTAGGCTATTGATGCAGAAAATGTTGAATAGCCTAGACCTACTGTATGCAGCGCTACTCTATGCTCTCACCTCAAATGGTTTTACCTGGCGATCTAAACACACTGGCTCTTAATAAAGCGTTCTATAAAATCACAGTTTGCAACATTATTTCACTGTGGGCTTCTTTCTTTTCATCAGAAGCGATTACAGTTGGGACGTGACAGGTGACAGCTGTCACAGTTCGGACATCGCTGCAGACTTGCAGGTTAAGCTTCTCACAGTAGATTCATATTTGTCCGAAAAATCCAGACTACAGGTTTTTTAATGTAGGCCTATTGGTATTTGTAAGATTCAAATAAAAGGCTAATAGTCTAAATCAAAATTGTATTCATTATGATGTGGCCCAAAACTAAAGTGATTTTCCATAGGCTATTCATTTGGGGACAGTGTCAGACTTAAATTACATTCTTAAGTGTGGGACTTTAGGCGTAGTGCTATAAATATAGCAAAGTATATAATAATATATATTAGGCTAAATGGTATAGTGTTTAAATCCGAGTTCAACGTTTCATTGTTTTATAATGTCACGTTACTATGGGGTCATTATTGTATCAAAACGTTTGCAAATGCGTATTTGTGTATTTGCGATTTGTATTTGCGATTTGTATTTGCGATTTGTGTATCTGCAAATGGTTTTGTGCGTGTGCGCACAGATTTGTGTGTCTGCAAATGGTTTTGTGCGTGTGTGCACAGATTTGTGTGTCTGCAAATGGTTTTGTGCATGCACACAAAGATTTGTGTGTGTACACGGTTCTGTGTGTAGACACATCTGTAAATTATATTAATTGTGGTTCTAAAAGCTCAAATAGACTAAGTCTTTTTACAAATCTCTTTTTACAAAGCCATGGAAGAACTGTAGCAAAAGTCACGTGGTGTAGCAAAAGTCACGTGTGAAAAGACAGACACGTTGATTGGTCAATGTGTTACAGTGGCAGGACTCTTATTTTGAAAATCCCTAAACCGGATGTAAACAGAGCTTTGGCTATGAACCTATGTGGGCTATGCATGGAGGTGTCGTGGAGACAGAAGGCGAAGAGTGCTAACGGACACTGCAGTTGACAAAGCACTTCAACTTCAAGTAGTTTAAAAGTAAGTATTGATTAACAATTTTCCTTTTTTTTCTTTTCAAGAATTATTCGTTCCTATGTAAATCTCAGTGATATCGGATACGTTTGCAAAAAGGAATCCCCTCGTGAATGCGTGCCGTGGAAGGACCATTAGCTTGATGTGAAACATCGTCACAATAATTATTTTAATAACGCGAGTGAGAGTTTCAACACCGGCAATCGCTTCATCTTCGTCAGTTTTGTTCATCCAGTTGTAAGCCTTGGGTAGCTTCTCTTTTAAATATGTGAACAACAAGACCGCACAACGAGCTCCGACACCAACACACACACACACACACACACACACACACACACACACACACACACACACACACACACACTCACACACAATTACTTTTATTGTTCGCAACCGCAAGTCTAAAAATACTAAGGTCTTAGGCAAGGCACCTACACTGTGTGAGCGCGCAGGCAAGCACACAGCATAGCCTACCGACACACAATCATCACCAGACTTAAACTGCACAAAAATAAATATGCTCACACAGCGACACTGTGTGAGCATATTTATTTTTGTGCAGTTTAAGTCTTGCCTAAGACCTTAGTATTTTTAGACTTGCGGTTGCGAACAATAAAAGTGTGTGTGTGTGTGTGTGTGTGTGTGTGTGTGTGTGTGTGTGTGTGTGTGTTGGTGTCGGAGCTTGTTGTGCGGTCTTGTTGTTCACATATTTAAAAGAGAAGCTACCCAAGGCTTACAACTGGATGGACAAAACTGACGAAGATGAAGCGATTGCCGGTGTTGAAACTCTCACTCGCGTTATTAAAATAATTATTGTGACGATGTTTTACATCAAGCTAATGGTCCTTCCACGGCACGCATTCACAAGGGGATTCCTTTTTGCAAACGTATCCGATATCACTGAGATTTACATAGGAACGAATGATTCTTGAAAAGAAAAAAAAGGAAAATTGTTAATCAATACTTACTTTTAAACTACTTGAAGTTGAAGTGCTTTGTCAACTGCAATGTCCGTTAGCACTCTTCGCCTTCTGTCTCCACGACACCTCCATGCATAGCCCACATAGGTTCATAGCCAAAGCTCTGTTTACTAGTGATGGGTCGAAATGTGCCGAGGCTTCGGAGCGTGTGTCGAGTAATCCCGGAAGTTTTTGGTGAAGCGCGTATCGATGCTTGTATCGTTTAGGGCGAATCACGTGACTGATGACGTTCGAAGCCTCGTTTGTTCAAGAAGTGCTTCGGGTATTGTGGATCCACTCGCACTTTGTGGGTTAGTGTTGGCGATTTATTGGTTTGGGAGTGATGTAGACGTGGATGTTGTATCAACTTGCTGTGACTTTATTGTGCACCCCTGCCTCTGCTGTACAATGTGAAAGCGTGTTCTTCAAAGCAGGAGAAGTTGTTTCCAAAAGGGGAAATTGTCTGAACCCCAGCACAGTGGAACAAATTTTGTTTCTCAATAAAAATGAATCAAATCCTTAAGTTGCACAAGCACATTCACTGCCCCTTACCTTTTTATAACACTGCGACAGTTTGAAAATAAGTATTCCTGTCATTATGAGTAATTCAAAGTTTGACGAAAAATATTTATTGATAGATTTATTTATATGTTTTATCATGTTTCATACCCATAATAATACACCAAACAAAATATAAGTTGTATTTAATTTATACGAATTAATACATGAACAATAGGCTACATGAAATGCATTTATTAAGATGTATTGATTTATTAACTTGTCAGTCACTCATTCCCATGGCTGCACTGTTGCAGGACAGTATTGAGTGTATTACAAATTGATAGAATTATCTGGCTATTTAACACTGTTTGACCAGCAGGGGGGGGTTGTATTGTGTTCAAATCGGTTCAAATGAAGCCTCGAGAAATGAACCTTTTTGTGAACCATTTGGCGTTAAGGCTTCAAGGCTTCAAAAAGCTTCATCTGGCCATCACTACTGTTTACATCCGGTTTAGGGATTTTCAAAATAAGAGTCCTGCCACTGTAACACATTGACCAATCAACGTGTCTGTCTTTTCACACGTGACTTTTGCTACACCACGTGACTTTTGCTACAGTTCTTCCATGGCTTTGTAAAAAGAGATTTGTAAAAAGACTTAGTCTATTTGAGCTTTTAGAACCACAATTAATATAATTTACAGATGTGTCTACACACAGAACCGTGTACACACACAAATCTTTGTGTGCATGCACAAAACCATTTGCAGACACACAAATCTGTGCACACACGCACAAAACCATTTGCAGACACACAAATCTGTGCGCACACGCACAAAACCATTTGCAGATACACAAATCGCAAATACAAATCGCAAATACAAATCGCAAATACACAAATACGCATTTGCAAACGTTTTGATACAATAATGACCCCATACATTACGCAC
This sequence comes from Ammodytes marinus, assembly GCF_949987685.1. Taxonomy (NCBI): domain Eukaryota; kingdom Metazoa; phylum Chordata; class Actinopteri; order Uranoscopiformes; family Ammodytidae; genus Ammodytes; species Ammodytes marinus. The sequence goes on along the minus strand of NC_137230.1, from coordinate 25,140,662 downwards.
TGCGAGAACGATCGGCAAGATAGCCTAAATAAATCATTTCCATGCTGGCAGCATTCCACTCTCCTTAGCCTATTTGCAGTAAGAGTTTTTTTTTGGCTCTCTGATTTGTGCTGTAATAATTCAGACTGACAAACTCTTCCTCTTAAATGAAGTATCGACACACTTTTGTTTTACTCAGCTGCTCACAATCAGTCCGTTTGTGTAAAGTTAGCGGCACAAGATCAGTCCATTTTGTGCGGATGCAGAGTCAAATGACGGGTCAAACGCCCCCTTTCATGGGGACGCGCACAGAGCCTGAAGCCGAAACCCTCGTTCAACATAGAGGTTGATAACTTCCTTCGTGATACCGGTTAGCTCTGAGCGAGGGTGTGTGTAACTCCTTTCGATACACGGCAACACAGGAACGGTTCCTTTTTGCCAAACGGGCGTTTATTGATGCCTTTCTTCTTGCTGTACACACCATCCACGCCGTGAGAACTTAAACACAGTACAATACAGTACGTCAGATAATAGTTCGCATCAATAAACACTAATAAAGAAATGAAATCACAAAAATACAATACCTCGTTGGCTGCTTGTAACGAAAAGAGGTTCTAACAGAGATTTGTTTGAATTTACTTATAATACAATGCATATAACTTGGAAATCGTTCGATGAGCTAAAGACAACGTGTTTACTGCTCCAACTTCCTTGTATGTTCTCTCATCTCATCAGTCCGTAGGGGGCGTAACGTTACAACAATTGTTCCGCCTTGCAACAAAATTGACAGAATACACATTCTCACCAGGGGGTTTAATCACACATTTGTAATAATATTGTATAACCTTGCTCATCATGAACTTATTTATTGATATTTATTTACCCTATTTAAAGTACCCTTTCAGCAACAGCTACAGTGTGTGTTATGTTGAACCAGATCAAAAAAAGAGAGCCGGGCTCTGTTGAGTTTGTTTCGTAGTATAATACCCCTCTGGTGTCTGCTAGATTGCAGATTTGTCTTGTTTGACCATTTCTGCTACTATGTATGTCCTGTATAAAGACATTGTTCACAAACCAGGACCGGGTGTTTACAGGACACCCTGGGTTCTCTCAGAGTTTTCCAGTAGCATATACAGGTTTCTGCAACATAACTATAATAATCGAAAACCCCAATCGTAATCAGGATATTTGTAATGTCTAATATTGAGAGATATCCATCCGTCCTTTGATTCTGTAAAAAAACACTATTTATCTTTTTGATGTTCTAGAGGTCTAGAGCCTAACCCACCATGCATTTGGGAGAGGATTAGTGTGTTGTCACAAATCGTTGCAGCATCAGTGACTTGGTCTGGTGTCTCTGACACTGGTCTAGTTTCCTAGAGGCCAAAACTAATGAGACAGTTTCTCTCAACCCATAACATCAAAAATGTAATGATGAGAAATAGCACATATTCTGCCTGTCAGCCTGTGTATTGTATACCGTTGGCTGCTTTGCTGTTTATAGGACATTCTGCTCTTTGAGTCGGTCATGCTTTAAACTGTCTCATAGATATTTTGAGCCGTCAGCATTTCAAGCTCTAGCCACACTAGCCAGTTTTTACTGTGAGCGTCAATTGATTCAGATTTTACAGTCCGTTCATCATTCATTTTTAAGAGCAAACTAGAAGCTTGTATTGGTCCATCCTTGTGACATTTTTACATTGTAGATGCACAAGTGCCTTCAAGGCTCTGCATCTGTCTTTCAGATTTACACAATAGTGTGAGATTCAACTTCAGAAATAATAAAATTAGGAAATATGACAGAAGTTGTGCTATAAAAGTGTTCATATGTTGTTAATGTGAAATGAAATAACAGGCACAAACTTTCCTGCATGATGTCCTTTACCTTTACAGCGAGGTGTGGACAGTTCTCAATTTAATTTTCATCTCTGTGACCCTATTAAGAAAAATGCAGATAGTATTTTATAATATTTGATATGCAGGAATTCACATTAAGATAATAACTACGTATCTGTTCAGCAAATTGGCCATAATTCGGCCGTATACTAGTTTTGAACTTTACAGGACCTAGTGTTTTTTAATTTCTCCAGACAACAACACACATTAGAAGTTTCACGAGCAAAAGTGATGCATTACAAGAAGACTAGTTTCTCAGCTCAGCTCCGTCAACAGTGCCTTTTAACATTCCCAAATTCTAGATGTTGTAGACAAGCCAAACAGCTTGAAGGGATTTATAATAATCTTCTTCTGCCCAGGACCCTTTTCCTGAAGAGAAGAAATGTGGTAAATATTTTTGATAATCTGATAGCAAATAGCAGAAGGGAGGTTGAGGGGCAAACATGGAGAGAGGAAGACAGACGGACTGAATCACATAGTTATGTCGGCAGTGGGAGATCAAAACTACAAGACACACAAAGTCATTCAGCCAGATGAGCCACACAATGAAAAAAAAACTGCTAGAAAGTATTTACAAGTTTAAAATAATGTTTGTATGATAAAATGTCCTGGAACGCACTCAGATTGGATGTGTACGTTTTGCTTCCTCCTGATATCAAAGAAGAAAACAACAGCAGCTGTCGCCCGCTAAATTGAGACTGCTAAACAGTTTGCGACAAGAGTGGGTGGGAAAGGAATAGCTAGAGGAGGTAGAGTAAGCTAAAAACAGGATTCCTGCATTTCAGGCTTCTGATGTGTGTGGCAGTAAGCTGAAGGTAGAGACAAAGAAGTTAAAGATAGAAAAAGCAAGGGATTTGGGAAAGAGGGAGAAAGAGATAACCAAAGAGTGAAAGGTAGGGAGGAGGGAGGGAGGTAGGGAAGAAGCACTCAGGTTGAATTAGATGATGAGAGAGCGTGTTCATGTTCATGCAAGTCTTAAAAAGAACTAAAAAGCTGGATGTTGTGACTGTGGGAGTCTTTTGTCACGGCTTTTGCACAGACGAGTTCAGACGCCTTCTTGCAACAAGCCTTTAAAATGAACAAATCTGTGTATAAATTCGAGTCGGGAAGGTTTCCTCAGAAAATATGTATGGGCCCCAGAAAGTGTGAGTAAGCAAGCATTGCAGTTATGTCACCCTTTCTGTTAGCTACAACTTTAAGCCCTCACTTAGTATTACTACTTTAGTACCGTATGCATTTATGAAAGTGTGTGTGTTGCCTGTTTATAATAGTCTTAATAGGCTATCTGGTCAGAAGTAGCGGACCATGCTACATAGTCAGTTGTGTGTCTGTGTTTTTAAGGGATAAGAAGAAGCAACTGGTGTTTTATCTCGTTTACTATCTTCTTTCACTATAGTTTCTGACTTTGTGTTGTCTGTGTCTTAACCTTCAAGGTGAAAGTGATGGTGCGCGTGTGCCCAGTGTCTCAATCGGATGCAGCCGAGTCCAGTTCCTTCCTCAAAGTGGATCCCAGGAAGAAACAGATCACCATCATGGAGCCCTCGGCCAATCAGACTCCAAGCACTGCCTCCCAGAAAAAGGCGGGAGCCAATCAGGTCCCTCCAAAGATGTTCACCTTCGATGCTGCGTTCCCACCTGACGCGTCACAGGTAAGAAGAGAAAAGATTTTGAGTTTGTAAAATGAAGGACTTGGATTTGATATATAAAAATTACGTTACACTGGAAGACAATCAGTTTTATTAAAATGATAACAGATTACAGATACACACAGTCACTGGTACTAACATATAGATAGTTTTTTAGTTTTAGTTGTTATAGTTCGATTCACTTTCTAGCCAACAGTACGAGTAGATGAGAGGAAAAGTACTTTAGAGCAATGCTCAATTGGCGTTATACATTCAGGTTATAATGCTTTTCCTGACCCCTGTTCCTGCATCCCTCTCTTCCTTCCTCTCCCTCCGTCTGCTTGTTGCTAGGCGGAGGTGTGCGCCGGAACGGTTGCCGAGGTGATTCAGTCGGTGGTGAACGGAGCAGATGGCTGTGTCTTCTGCTTTGGACACTCCAAGCTGGGTAATGCTCACACACACATGCACGCACGCGCGCAAACATACACACACACACACACACACTACTACATAATAAGAGCATGTGTGGCTTATGAGTCATTTCTAGTGTGTTTGTCTGACTGTCAGTGTGTCAGTCTTTCACTTGGTCGTCTCTCCGCTGGCCCTCATCTAACGGAGACAGAAAGAAGAGGATTAGTGTCTGCTGGGGCTAAACAGCATTCTCAGTCTGCTCTGTCTGTGTTTCTGGCCTCCCTTCTATCTCCCTCTAATCCTTCTATAACTGGTTTTTAGAACAGCTGTCTTAAAAAGGGTTAGGACCCCCTTGGTGCATGTCTGAACCCACACGCACGCACTGGCACAACCACAGATCCACACCACACACAGACATGTTCTTCAACCCTGGGTCGGCCCCTGTCGTGTTTATCCCTGTACATTGGAAGCAGCCTTGTCCTTCATGGCTTGTGATCTTCATACATCGAGCAGTTGTAGGTTTATAGTCCCCTTGAACGGCTGGCGGAGGACAAAAGCAGGGAATTTAAAATGCTGCAGTTCAGCAGGGACAGTTCAGCGTTATTGGCTGAGCTATTTACTGGAACAGAAAACATACAAACCAACGAGTTTCCTTGTTCTGCAGGGAATTTTTCCCTGTAGCAAAAGTAAACTCATTTAAATGCTTTCTTATTTGAGTCTTTTTTTTGTGAATATTCCATCAAATAATGAATGTGCTTTTTGTCTTTTTTTTGTCACTGGCATCGCTTGCGATAACTCAATAGAGTTATTACTTATGTAGTTATTATGGGAACATGGCAACACCGTTACAATAAAAGTAGGAAACATTGGAGCAAGAACGATAAGCAGTCAGACAATCGGACAGCTCTGTGCAAAAAGCCAGCAGTTTAGACTGGTTATATAAAGTTACCTTCTTACTTTAAATTGTGTTTAGATTCAAAAGTAAAACTGCAAGTGAAGGGCCCTGGTGCTCTTGAGGTTGAAGCACCGACCTTGAGCTATAAGCCAAAATGGCCTCACAGCTCTGCACTGTTCCTGGGGGGTAATCAACAACAAGCCCTCAAGGCACAGGGAAAATGTGACTGCAAACTACTCTGGCATAGTATAAGAAAGATGGCCAAAAAGGAAAATAAGACCTTAGCTGTAATCGAAAAAGAAAAAGAAACCTACAGTAGAGTAGTTGTATGTGTATTTAAGGTCATCACACATTTTCATAAAGCCAAAGAGTGGACAGAGAGCAGCACCTGCCACTTCTCCCAAGAAAAAAAAGCCCATGTAGGACAGATCAAACAAACAGATGCACACAATGCACATATAATCACTGCCACTCTCCGAAGACATTAAGCCAACATGGCAAACAATTGAGACAGCCTGTCTAGATCGATTCTTTGCACCTAGACATGTTGACATGTTTTCATTCGGATTTTAAATATTGACACATGGAAACGCCGGCAGTGTCACGATTCACAATGATGACATAAACTGTATATATGACCATGAAAGTTAATGATAAGCCTATGACGCCGGCTTAATTGTCAGTGTTTGACAGTTTGACATGTTGGACATTACGAATGTTCTGGCTTCAATACTGCAGGGGCTTTTATTCAAGTGAGATATCCATCAAAGAGAGTTTGCTCTTTCGACCAATTTAACTGTTACATTAATGATATGGAGCTGCTCTGATTTTGCTGGTGTCAGTTTAAACGGCTTCGGCAGATGAGATCATTCTTTGTGATATATCTCACCTAGGGCCATGGATCTTAATGAGACGGCATTATAAAAGCATTAACTCTTAGCCTAATTAAAATGGGAGAAAGCATTTATCTTGAACCTGTGGCCCTTGGCTGTAGTAGACACATATGGGGACTCAGAGAATCTACTTTTGTACACACGCATACTTTCACAAAGAGTAACCAGGGTTCTTTTTAAGTAGAACAATTAAGTAAACATCCAGATGACTATGAAAAAAAATGAATGAACTTCAGGAATGTTACTGAATCCTCTTTAAATCATGACTGATGGATTTAGTCATCGCTTATTGGATTATTGGCCTTGAATGGATCATCTTGTTGTAATGATCTGTGGAGGCTCATACAGTATGCGCAGGTCTATGAACTCATGATAAAGGGCTGTCTTGTTCTTTCACACTTCTCACCCTGTTCGCTTTCTCTCTGACAGCCCCGGCAGCAGCTCTGCTTGATGTGGCCAATTACAGAGAATATCCCTCAACTACACAGACATGGACACACACACACTGCTGTATAGCTTGTAGCGCAGCATCTCTATGTTGCTGTGTTGTGTTAGTCAGAGGAGCGGTCTAGCTGACCATGTCTTGACAGAAGAAAACATTGTAGAGCCACACATACTGTATATACTCACATACTATACATAGGAGGTTGTCAAGTCCTGGCAAGTGTTGAAGTCTGTGGATATTGTAGTGATACTATATGGAGCCATTATACGTACCTGCGGAAGTCCATGTTATTTGTTAAGTGAAGAGAATTAGTAAATCCGTTGAATCAAAGTTGTTGTTGCTCTCAACAAGTTATTTTGATATAGCTGATTTCAAAATATATTTAATTCTTTAACATTTCTGCATTTTTAAAGTTTAGAAAAGGCTGGTTTATTCAGGGAACCTTGAATTGTTTCACTTCACATCATATAAAATCGACTATAATGTAATTTTTTAGTTGAGCATATTTAGTATGAAATGGATCTTTGTTTTGACAGTAAGCCTAGACGAGTACCCAGGATACACAATGTAGGATTACAGTGTGGGTGACAACCTCCCCTCCATCCTTATCTCTGAACAAATCTGAGCACATTTCTGTCGCCTGCATCACACGATTTAGGCTTTTGATGTCCTCTGTTCTCCTTTAAATGTTGGTGTCAGTGGAATTGTTAGGTGTGACATATGGCTTTGTTTAGGGGTGTGTTTGATCTCCATCTCCTGACAGCCGGAGCAGGTGTGTGTCTGGGGGGTGCAATTGTGATCTAGAGGCTCCATGCACACACATGCATGTTAAAGCACTGAAACACACACGTGCACGCACGCACGTACACACACACAAACACACGCGACCACAAACACACACAAACACACGCGAGCACAAACACACACACACTTAATCATACAAGGCAATTCTTTCCTGGAAGTCTTTTTTAAATATATATTTTTTAAATATTACTCCACCTTTTTTTACATTCACCCTTTTCCCTATTTTGTCTTTCTGTCTGTCTCTCCCAGGTAAATCCTACACAATGATTGGTCGTGATGACTCTCTTCAGACGCTAGGTATAATCCCCTGTGCCATCTCCTGGTTGTTTAAGCTAATCAACGAGAGGAAGGAAAAAACAGGAGCACGCTTCTCTGTTCGTGTGTCCGCTGTAGAGGTTAGTGTTTATGACAAGACCTCAATTTGAAATTTTCCCTGCAGAGTTAAACGGGTGCTGTTACAGACATTTGAGAAAGGAAGGAACTAAGGGGCAATGGCAGTTGCTGTAGTGCTAGCAGTGAAGTAAACACCAGTTGCCTAAAACTCTCATTCTTTGAACTGACTTGCCATCGAGACCTAACCCACTATGGGACTTTTCACTAATAAGGTTTAAGTTTAAGTGGTCTGATTTAGTCATGGATCGATTTGTGAAATAATTGTATTTGTGTGTGTGTGTGTGTGTGCGCGCGTAGGTTTGGGGAAAAGAGGAGAACCTTAAGGACTTGCTGTCTGAAGTAGCTACAGGCAGCTTACAGGATGGACAGTCACCTGGAGTCTACCTGTTCGAGGACCCCATCTGTGGCATGCAGGTACCCACGCAAAAACATGCACACATTTTAACAGCCTTCATTTGTAATGTGGCTTCTGAAATTAAATCATGTGAATGTGTGTATGAACAACCCCCGGACGTGTATCAATAGGCCTTATTTTTGTTATCTTATCCTCAGGCACTTCTCTGTTGTCTTCGCTACTGTGGGGCTTGCACATGCACAAACACACTCACCTTGGATCAGAATATAAAATATGAAAGAGCTTGAGTAGGCTATAAAAGGCATTTTTCTTCCAAATTAAACTTTTTAAACTGTAGTTCCAGTAAAAGTGGGCTTGTTTATTCATGCTTTCCACCTCTCAGATGGTCTCTTAGAAATATCCAGGGAATTAAAATATCTAGGACATGTCTTCTCAGATGATCTCATGGATGACAGTGACATTCGTCGTCAATGGTGTAAAATATATGCACAGGCCAACATGATGATGAGGAAATGTTCCATGTGTTCCACAGATGTTAAGTGTGCTCTGTTTAGGGCTTATGTCACGCCGTTGTATACAGCTCATCTCTGGTCCTCTTACAGAGTGAGAAGTATGCAGAGGCTTACGGCCTCTGCACACATCCTACCTCTACTGCGCGTCTACCTCGCGTCTGCGTCTGACTTTTTGTCACTGATCGTGTAATCAACCTAGAGTGGGCACACATCCAACCTCAGACGCACTGCTGATGCGCGTCTGAGGCACGTCTGCAGCGACGCTCCCCTTTACCTCAGAAGGCTCGCCTATTTTTTTCTGAGAGCCGCGCGTCTCTCTCGGGTCTCTCTGCTTTAACTGATAGAGAAATACTCTGCTGAGAGTCATATTGACTTCATACCGGCAGGTTTCGCAGTAGTTTCACCATTTCCTGGTGTGTCCCTTTCAAAATAAAACTTCCAACAAGCGAAAATGTGGCAAAACATAAAAAAAATAAAAAAGGCAATGGGGCGCACGGATTACTGTCCAGACTCAATATTAGACTCAATATAAATCATATGCATCATAAATTACACGAAAGAACTTCATTTTTAATGGGAATTATCTATGAAAACATTATGTAGAAAGATAGGGCTTTTAGAAGCAGCGCTGCAGCAGCAGCTGCTGAGATATTCCATGTGTGTCCGAGAAAAGTCAGAGAGACGCAGCTGTAAGGCGACGCGCTCCAGAGGTAGACGCAGGATGTGTGCAGAGGCCGTTAGAGTGGCATATAATGATGCCATGAGGTTGTTGCTCCGTGTTCCTAGGTGGCACAGTGCTAGCCAGTTATTTGATGGGCTATAGGTTCACATCCAGGCTTTGAAAGCATTGGCATGATAGCTTGCACCTATTTTAGTACATTTTATTGAGTAATGTATTTTAATGTGTTCTATGTGTGTGTGTGTATGTTGGATGTGAGTGGACCATCTGAGTCCTTAATAAAGATTATTATACATAACCCCTTTTTTAAGTGAAAAATGTTTCATTTGTTTTTAAACTGAAGAAAACTAGAATAACAATATGAGTTTATTTTCAATATTTAATTTGATTTGATTTAACTCTTAAAGCTTAAAACTACAAAATAAAAATCTTGTATTTACTGATTGCCAAACAATCCACCTTAATCAGCATGATCTAGACAAGAGGCTGCTTACACAAAACTCAAGCTCGATGCCATCGCCATCATTAAGGGCGACTGTGGCTCAGGTGGCAGAGCGGGTCGGCCGATGATCAAAGGGTTGGAGGTTCGATCCCCGCCCTGCCACTTGTGTCATAGTTGTTGTGTCCTTGGGCAAGACACTTCACCCACCTTGCCTCGTGTGAATGTCGATAGTTAGCCTGCTATCGGTGTATGAATGAGTGTGTGAATGGTAACGTGTAAATGGGAACAGGTCTCCCTTGCAAATGAGTCTTCGGACTCAATGGGATATACCTGTATAAATAAAGGTTAGAAGCTCGATGCCATCATTATTGAAGTTAAGGTAGTAACTATCTAGTAGCCTGAATAGTGTATATATGCCAAAAATGGATGAGTGAGACACGTACGTGTGTGTGTGTGTTTTTGGCTGCTGGTATACATTTATAGGATTATAGGGTTTGATGTAAGCACATATGTGTAATCCTTAACTAATCTGACATAATCTCATCAGTAATGATATCCTGCACACACACACGCTCACAAGCACGTACGTGCACACACACACACACACACACACACAGTCCCTCTCTCTCTACTTATCTCTGCTTCCCTCTATCTCTGTCTCCCATACCTGCAGGCCAATTAGAAAAAAATTATTGAATTAAAAATAATCAAATTTCTGGCATATGTCAGTCAGTTCCTGTACATGCAGAATCCTCATAAAACACAATATTATCAGTGTTTGGACCGTGCCTAGTCAGACGAGACTAAACGGTACTTTCTTTCTTGTCAGGTTCTCTCCTTCTTTGTTGTGTCTATAAGGGGAATAATCACTACATTTCTCTCTTGCCACACGTTTATCAGCTCCAGAACCAGTCTGAACTGCGTGCTCCCACCCCAGAGAAGGCAGCCTGGTTTCTGGATGCAGCCATAGCAGCTCGCCACAGTAGCCAGCGCCCCAACACTACAGAAGAAGAACACAGGAACTCTCACATGCTGTTTACATTACACATATACCAGTATCGCATGGAAAAGACAGGCAAAGGAGGGAGTAAGTATACTGTTTGTTCTATCACTGTTATTGCTATCATCACTGTTGTTATGTATTACTATAATTGGTGCCACTTTTTCTAATGAGATGATTAACGTTAACACCTACCAACAAATCAGCCATTTCAGGAAATTCTACTGCTGCACATTAAACACTATTATAATCACTGTCCTTCATCTGACATTCGCAGTAGAAGACAGGCAGGCACAAACATGCTATTTACTATAAAAAAATATTGCTGTATGGAATTAATGCACACAATAATAATAGATGGATCCATGTGTTTGCATATAGCTGTGATGTAATAGATAAATAGGAGGCTTAAGTTAAGCATCAGAGTTTTTGACAGACTTGTTCACACGCATATCACACACTGTATGATCCCTATATAGATTCTGTCATTTCACACATACATGCCTGTCTACATTAAAAGCGCAACGGTAGCATGAGTATCTTTGCGTGTTACTGTGCGTTTGACAGAGACACTGTGACAGATGGTGACCAAAATATCTCTGTTAATAATCACTGTCATTGCTCATATGGATCTATGCATACATGTAAGAATAAGGCAAAATGTTTATGTCTGTCTGTCAGGTGTCTACATCTGCGGATTTAACACATGCAGGCAATGAGGATGTTTGCGGTTGATATCCAATGTGGGAACACACGGTCTTCAGCTATGCCTGGCTCGCATAATTACAATGTATAACGATGTTCACTTCTTCGTTTCCCAATTTGGTGTTCCAGAATTCAGAAAGAAACGCTCAAGCTACAACCTTGGGTCATGTCACAACACATTTCTAAAATGAATTAAGGAAAATGTATGATAGTGTTTGAGGGGTTGATTCAATAGTTGGAACACTTTCTATCTGGTCCATACTCCCGAAAGTCCCACCACAGGAATGGTTTGTTTGTCAGTGGCATAGTTCAAGACTTAAAGGTGAATTTGGTTTTTAAGTCAAAGTTTCTTTGACTTTATTCCGTTACTTTTAATGTATCCTGTGTCCCCTATCCTTACCTTTAAAGGTGGAGTCATCAATTCTGGAGGACGCTTGTTGTCAAAATCACTTTTTTTTTTTCATATTTTTATTGGGTTTTTTCTTTTTATAAACACAACAAAAACACCCACAAGGAACAATTGTCGTCATGAGTATACATTGCAAATTTTAACAATGAAAATAAGCATAGATTATACAAATATCAAAATATCAAACTTATAACACAAAATAAATAGTTCAAAGAAAGTAATGAGAGAGAGAAAAAAAAAAAAAAATATATATAAATATATATATATATATATATATATATATATAAAAAAAAAAAGGGGGCAGGGGGATTAGTCTTGGGGCAGGACTGATAATGAGTTAAAGTAAGATATAAAAGAATTCCATTTTTTTGTAAATTTAGTGGAGCAGCCTTTTACCGACAGGGTTATTTTTTCTAATCTAATAAAGAACATAACGTCCTTAAACCAGACCGATATGGATGGGGGATTGGGAGACTTCCACATTAGCAAGATTCGGCGTCGTGCCAGAAGGGAAGTGAAGGCTAGCACCTCTGATTGCAAAGAGCCAACACGGAGCCGTTCTGTTGGGGTCCCAAATATAGCAATCAAGGGGTCTGTCCTTATTTGAACCCCAAGAACCCCCGACAAAATCACAAAAAAGTCAGTCCAAAATTTAAGCAATCTGGGACAGTAAAAAAACATATGACTAAAGTTACATGAGGAGGCATGGCATCGGTCACATTGGTCCAAAACATTTGGATACATTTTAGACAGTCTAGCTTTGGTGAAATGGACTCTATGTAACACTTTAAACTGAATAAACTGCAGCCTGGCACAAGGAGAAGATGAGCGTATACTATGCACAGCTTTATCCCACCATTAATCTGTCAGATTTATCCCAAGTTCACTCTCCCAAGCACTTTTGCTTTTGACAGCTGAATCATTTTCCAGAGCCATAAGTTTGTCATAAATCTTAGATATTAGTGATTTCTGTTGGGGTTTTAAGGTCAAAAGGTCTTCCCATGGCTGGTTAATAGAGAGCAAAGGATAACATGAAAAAAGAGAAGAGGCACAGTGCCTAATTTGAAAGTACATAAATAAATGGGATGTAGGTAAATTAAAATCTTTAGACAAGTCTGAGAAAGTAGCAAAAGTGCCGTCTTTATAAAGGTCTCTAAAAACTTTAATGCCTCGGTTTTGCCATAAGATGTAGGAGATATTCCCAACAGATGGGGGAAATAGATGATTGTTCACTATGGGCATCAGAGTGGATGCAGAAGAAAACTTAAAATGGCGCCTAAATTGGAACCAAATCCTCAGTGTAGATAGCACAATAGGATTCTTAGTGAAACTAGAAGGGTTAATGGGCAATGCAGATGTGAGTAAAGCCGGTAGTGTAGAGGAGAAACACGACTGGGTCTCAAGCTTACACCATAATAGATCGGGAGATTGAAGCCAATAAGTTAATTTATGTATTTGCGCTGACCAATAATATAGAGAAAAATTTGGTAAGGCAAGACCACCGTCAGATGTGAATTTTTGCAGTAGAGACTTTTTTACCCTGGGAGTCTTACCTCCCCATAAGAAGGAAGTAATAGTCTCATCCAATGACTTAAAAAACTTTTTAGGCAAAAATAAAGGAGTGCACTGAAAAAGAAAAAGAAATCTTGGCAAGACATTCATTTTTACTGTCAAAATCACTTTTTGACAAAATCAGTGTTTATCTTCTCATGATCCGCTACCCTTCTGTACTGTGTGTGCGCTGGGAAAAAAAATACAGTGTTAAAAGACAGCATAGACTCTGTAAACTGGTATGTTGCTACCTACGCTGGGACCCCTTTGTTTACATAAACTTTGATAAAATAGACAGACTCCACCTTTAGGCGAGTTTGAGTTTCAAGCAAAGTGATATAATATAATATTATAACTTCCCACAATATTGTTGTCTTTCCTCCACCATTCTTGACCAGTTTCTTTTGTGTTATTTCACTTTGCCAGTGTCAGGAGGTCGCAGTCGCCTCCACCTGCTGGATCTGGGCAGCTGTGATGTCAAACTGGTTGGAGGAGTAGGAGGAGTAGTAGGAGGAGGAGGAGGAGGGAAAAGCAGAGAGAACTCTTCATCACCCAGCTCAGCCCCTCTGTGCCTCTCTCTATCTGCCCTCGGCAACGTCATCCTGGCACTGGTCAACGGGAGCAAGCACATCCCATACAAGTAAGACAGGAGAGGAGAGGAGAGGACATGTTGAATAAAGTAGGGAGAGGCAAAGGAATAGTTCAACATCTTTAGTTTTTCGTTGTTTTCCCTTTCTTTTTGCTCCCCTTGACTACCAGTGTTTGAGCTAAGCTAACATGGGTGAGCGACCTTTGCCCATTGCTATATCAAAAAGGCAGCCACAGTTACAGGAACGGTTTCTGTCACCTTTTCTTGAGCCGGAGAGTGAAGCAAAAGGCCAACAAATGTTGAACTATGCCTCTACAACGTGGAGGGAAAAGTGTGGAGAGGAATGAAGGGTAAAATGAAGAGGAGAGCAGGATGTTTAGGAGCTGGAGGAGCAGATGAGAGACAAACAGATGAGGGGAGTTGCTTCAGGAATTGGGGGATATAATGTTTAAAAAAAAACAGCTGCTGTTACATATTCATCACACTCACTTCGCTGCTTACCTAACTGCCAATGAGAGAAAAGGAGTGGTGCTTATACAGGCAGAGACTGTAGCCAGGGGTAAACAGTATGCAGCTAGAAAACAAGAATACATTGCCATTATTGTTGTTGTAGAAAGCTTTAGTATGCCCAGGAAGGCAGTTTAATATGTGGAGCAAACAATATTTGACCTCATTTTACCTTTACCTTTATTTAATTCCTCCTTTCTCTTCCCTCCATACTCCCTGCTCTTCCGCTTTCCTTAAGGGCTGTGCAGCTATGTGCTTCTTGCTGTGTTGATTTAATCACCAGATTTTTCATTGCAAAAAAAAAAAAAAAAAAAAAACCCTGATACCACCGCTAACCAAAAGCAAATCTGTGCTGAGTCTGGATTGTGGAGGGATTTGAACTGGTTTAACAATGTGTGCCGTGTTGCTGCCATTTCACTAGAACCAAGGGCTGGACACAAGTGAGAGAATCACAAATCTAAGCCAAGGATGTGGAGCACAACTAAGCAAAGACAGATGTCAGTGGAGACGACAGAATATACCGTACAGTATATGACTGGCTAAATGCTAGCGACTTAAATATATTGCTGTTGGTATTTTTGTGCGGCAGGTAGCCATTTGCTCAATTGTCTTCTTATTTGGAATATAAGAGAAAAATGTGTCAGTGTTGTCACAAAGTGCAATTACAGGAATGCGGTACAAAATAAACAGCACAGAACTAAAGATTCAAGACCAGACAACAGCAATGTTGTTAGTTTGGCAGGTATTTGATCATGAAGCAAAGTATTGTCCAGAGGTACATTTTGAGGATCACCTTGCACGTCATCAGACCTACACCAGAATATGTGCGTATCCATCTTGCAGATGTTCACACATTTCACTGGCCAAGTCAAAATGTGGCCCAACAAGTCATTAGGATTTCCCAGAGCACCATGAATAGGCTACTTTGTGCCAAATTTTGTTGAAATCCATCCAATAGTTGAGAAATTTCACTAAAAACAACAAATGCCAATATCATGGTGGTGTTCGAAGGGAGGGTCAAGGAATCACCAAAGTCATTATGGAATCATGGTCTGATTAATCCAATCATTGGAAATGTGTGATCAAGGTAAATGACCAACTCACTGAACGTAGTGACAAACAAGTCTTTCCTGTGAAGAAACAATGATAAAACCAAAAAATGTGTTGAAATCCAGTTTGCATCCAACTCTGCTTCAATAATTTAATCACAGTTTCTCCCAGTGCTACTATTGGGAACAAGGCCCCATCCTTTTCTTTTAATCCCAGTAATTTTTTCCAGTACTGTTGCCAGGTAACTGGTGATTCTATTTCAGATAAAGAGTAAAAATACATGTGGCATACCAGTGCCAGAAAAAGGGGGAAGACAGTTGTCTGTCAACATTAAATCAACACTTTCGCTGTTACCCAAACAAGAATGCACGTATCCCAAGTTTGAGTCACAACATGCTCAGGTAGATTTAAAGGCTCTTCCCACATTAAATAACCATAGACATTTCTACCTCCTTGTCTAAAGTAAGACCACTTCCCATCTTGTTTGCTGTATCTCTGTCCTGGCAAAGTCCCCTTAGTCATTATAACTCCCTTATTCCACTGACACCCCCACTCCTGTACTCTCTGCAGTCTCTCTGTCATGCAAGATAATCCAATTACGCATTTAGTTGTTTTATGTACCAATATCCCATTTGATATTTGCAGTTCCCAGCATTGTAAGTATAGTTCCAGCCCACTGCTGCAGGAAAGTCCACAAATCTATGAGTGAACATTGTGTTTCACAATGTGGCTCCTTCCTTTGCACTTCTTAAAGTTAGTTTATGGTGATCTAGGAATGAGACGCTGCATTCATCCTAGGCTAGTTTTAATCACCATGTGTGCATAATGTTACATACAGTGGTCCTCCCTGGTAATGAAAAAAACCTGAATAAATCTAGCTCAGGCTGAATGCTCTTGAATTAACATGCAAATGAATACTTCATGAGTCTTTAATTTACCTACATTAGTCTCAGGGAGAGATATAGAGAGATACAGATAGACCGAGGGAGAGAGGAGAGGGTTTGTTGAAGCCAGAGGCAGCAAACAGAGAAAGAAGAAATGAGAGGAGTGGAGTATAGCATCGATGAGAAAGAAGAGGTCAAGATGGGAGTGTGTACATGCTGTGTGTGTGTGTGTGTGTGTGTGTGTGTGTTTGTGTTTGCGAGCGTTGGGATGTACACATATATGCCTGCAGGCTGTGTTTTTTTTAAAAGGGGGACAGAAGCATGAGGCATTGGGCCACAGAGGAGCTTTACTCACTGTCAGCCTCCAGGCCTCAACACAGAGAGAGAGAGAAAGAGAGAGAGGGAGAGAGAGAGAGACACACACACACACACACACACACACACACACACACACACACACACACACACACACACACACACACACACACACACACACACACACACACACACACACACACACACACACAAACACACACACACACACACACAAATGGCTGTGAATGACTGCAGTAGCCCACCCAGGAGTAAGTATTTTCTTAAACACACAGCCTACTTTTAGTCTCCCATCTGCCAGTATAATCTCTCTGGGACATAGATCATCTCCCAATATTAGACTACATAATATCCAGGGTGCTTCTTTTAAGACTTTGTCAGCTTTAGCCTGGAACTTTCATGTGTTTTAGCAGCATACATGAATGAATAATTACCCTTAACTTTGCATTTTGATTCTCTCAGCTTCATTTCTATGACGTTAGCCTTGCGTTTTATCAAACTGATTTATCTCTCCAACTTGTAGAAAATATTCTGTGGTCTTTTGACCAAGACGTGGTATTAATAGTCCTTCTCCAAATGTCAGACAGAGCGTTCGTTGAAAAATTGACCATTTTTGTCACTGTGTGCATTTGCAACATATCTTTAGTTCTCATATCTCGTGTATGTGTGTTACTAGGGACAGCAAACTGACCATGTTGCTAAGGGAGTCGCTAGGCAACATGAACTGCCGGACCACCATGATTGCTCACATCTCTGCCTCACCCAGAGATTTCTCAGAAACCCTTTCCACCATCCAGATTGCTTCCCGCGTCCTCCGCATGAAAAAGAAGAAAACTAAAGTAACCGTGGTGAGTTTGACTCAAACCTTGTTGATGCTTCATAAACAATTGGTAAATCATTTCTCTAAATCTGATAAAACTAAAACTTTAGTCATTTTAAGTTCAGGATAAAGACAAATAGTCACTAGTAAGATGCCTTAAATAGATGGAGACATTTGTTAATCAGTGTCCATGTTTTGCTCATAATAACATACTGTATTTTATTATTTATGGAGTTCATGTTCAAGTCTTCACTTTGTATGATCATTTATAACTTGGTATGACTTCATTTTACATGTTGATGCATTTTTGCTGAGGTGAGCTCCAAAAGTCCTGCATTTTATCAGCTGCTCTCCCTCTCCATGACATGCAGCACATGTGCCCATAGTGCTGCTGACACCCTTCTTACCTTCCACCGCTCATGCTCACTTTAGTCAAAAATGTCCAGATGAAAAAAAAAGGTTGAAGACTTCATAGCTCTAAAAATAAAGTTCCAACTAGAAAATAAGATGAAGTAATGAGATACATCAAAGTGCCAGACTGTCATAGATATAGGAATTACTTAATTAGGTTAAAGATCTTATGTCAAATCTGTTTGGTTATTTGGCTACGTTATTTTTCCGTCGATCTCGTTTCAACTGTTAAATGAAAGGCAAACATTTATAATTTATATCTGCAGATCTGAAAAAGGGGAATATTTTCTTTCTCACCAACACCCAACTCCTGAACACCTCCTCCTTGCCTGTCTGTGTGTCTCCCCCTCAGCAATACACATCCAGCTCGTCTGGAGGAGAGAGCTCCTGTGAAGAGGGTCGCATGCGTCGCCCGACCCATCTGAGATCCTTCCATCACCGCGGCGACGCTGACTCAGACCTCCCCCTGCTGCGACTATCCAGTGACCCTGATGAATACTCCAGCAGCGAGCAGTCATGTGACACGGTCATCTACGTGGGGCCCAACGGGGCCGCCGTGTCAGATAGGGAGCTGACCGACAATGAGGGACCTCCGGAATTTGTGCCGATCATTCCTGCCTTGCTTCGAGGTAAAACCACGTCAGAGCAGCATCAAACACAAAGCCAGGCGGCCGGAGCTCCGTGCAAGGTAATTTAAATATATTTGTAACATTGAATGTTTATTACAATCAGCAGCTGTCAGAACAAATGACTTACGTCTTTCCGTGATGTCTGCTCCAACAGGTGCAGTCTCAGCCAGAGGACCCGTCCAGTGTTCCCTCACAGCAGCCTCCACCTCTGCCTGCTCAGTCTCTACTGGGGCAGCCATTGGCCCCTGTCCCAGAGGAGGGGGGAGAGTGCCTCAAGTGCAACACCTTTGCTGAGCTGCAGGAGAGACTGGACTGCATTGATGGCAGCGAGGAGGTGGGGAGTTTTTTTTTCTTGTTGTTGTTGTTGTTAAAAGGAAAATTATATTCTGTATACCAGGACAATGGATGGCAAGGCAGATAACGCAGCGACAAGTAAAATAGTTCTGTTCGTGGGATGGGATCTGCATATAGAAAGCTTGACAGGATGTTGAACACTTTATCTATTCAAATAGAAAAGGTGCTTTGTCTGGATCTACTTTAAATTTTTTCTGCCAGTCACTGCCTATGTTTGCGGTGGCAATTTCGTCTCCCTTTTCAATAAGTGCATGCTTTCGATCGTGTAACAAAATATTGCATGTGGAAATGCTTCGCCTTACTTTCGTCAAAATTGAACGTCACTAATGCAGGTAGTTATGCTCAGCTGCTCAAGTGGTCTCACGCACCACCACAGCTGAAAGCGACATGAGTGCAGAGCATTACCTCTTGTCAACAATCAAATCAAACTATCTCAGGTATTCTCGTTTGAAGAACGGAACCTTTCTGTTTTTTTATCCATCACTCTGTCCCTTGGTTCAGGTGGCAAAGTTCCCCTTTGAAGAGGTTCCAGCTTGCAAACAAGGTGCCAAACAGGAGCCATGTCCCGCTTCATCCATTCCAACTTCAGCACCTTCTGCTCCTGGCTCTGCTGCTGTGTTGGAGACGGAAAGCCTCACAGGTTGATTCACTGATTTACATATACAGTATATTAATGATGTGTTCCAGCATGTTTTACATTTGCGAAATGGGACACAAATCATTTGTGACCCAAAACTGTCTCTTAATGCCTCTTGAGACCAGTGTGACAATTGTAATCCTGTAATCCATCATCAAGTCAAGTCCCACTCGACAGATTGTGTAACCTTCAGTTTGGGATTTTTGTGAAACCTTGTCCCTCAGACTGTGCAGCTGCTATAGAAGGTGCAGTGCAGTCTCCCAGAAGGACCAATGACCAACAGTTGCAGGAGATCCAGGAGGTGGTGGAAGAGGCAGAGCTGGCCCACACCATGATCCACAACTTGGCTCAGAGTTCTGCTTCCCCCATAGTTACTAGTACCAGGGGCATCACAGGATGTAGCAGCATCACCTCTAATCCCTTACAAAGGGCCAAGAGCTCCCACCTCCACGACAGGTGAGGACAAGTGGTACTGTGTGCCTCCAAGGAAAATATAGAACTTTGAGTTTTTATTAAGGGGTAGGGGTACTTTTCCTTGCAGATTGTCCTTTCAGCCATTGAAATGAATTTGACTTTAACTGATGGTATGTTTCTTTGACTGTCTTTCTGAACAGCCGTGAGAGTCTGAATGGGGGCTGTAACACTGATGGGAAGTCACGCCCACTAGGATCACCACGTCTAGGCATCGCCAGCCTGACCAAAACATCAGATTACAGGTACAATACATGCATAGGCATTTGGGGCAATCTTCTGTCATTGAGGTTGAATAAAAACTACACTGATGAAATGAGTAGCATGTGGGCTAACAAACAGTCGAAATGTGTGAAAAGATAACAACGGCTCCATGATGTTTGATACTTGTATTCCTCCTCAGGCCTCCATCTTCCCCGTCCCAGAGGTGTAAAGTTTACACCCAGAAGGGCGTGATGCCTGCCACGCCCCCACTGTCCTCACACACTCTGGCTCAAGACGGCCAGGCCACAGACGCTTTAACGTCAGACAGTAAGCATCTCTTATCTTTATCATGTTGAATGCTGATATTGAATGGTTAGAACCTTCAACATGTATTGCCTTGAACTTATCCATATTGTTCTAGCTTTCTTTACTCTTATGTTCATACGAACATATACAAAAATCTTTACACAGCGATAACAGAATCTATATAACTGTCTAATGTGCCATAACACAGATCTGCATAACAAACAGTGGTTGGAAATTGGTATCATGATGTGATGCCAATTTCCATGTTTTTTTGCAGTTTTAATAACAAAATTAATTGCGATGCCAAATGTGCGTTACTGATTCTTTAGACAGTTTGGCTGCAGACAGCGGCCGATCCTCCACTGAGTCCGTGCTGTCCAGGACTTCTCCAGTGGGCATGAGCCCACAGGTCCACAGGGAGCCAGCTCAGTCTCTGTCTGCCAGCCTGGGCTCAGCTGAGACGCTGTGTGACGATGACGTCCCACCCATCCCCTTAGACACACACAGGGATGGTGAGTTGCATAAAACTGCTACTATTTTTACACAAGGACAGGGGTTGAGATGCATATGAGTCATACGCAAACCCGAAGAATTATAACAACAAATGATGATGTCAAGAAGCTAGAACAGCTTGGAACAAATGTGGTTATTTTGGTTCTCCTGCTCTCCTCCACTTGCAGCCTTGGGACTGGCAGTAGCTGAGGGGACAGTTGGGTCTCTCTTGCTAGGGGAGGATCAACTGGTCTACACTATGGCTGCTAGAGGGGAGGAAGACATGGATGTTTCAACTCTCATGAATACTGAGGGCCTGACCTGTCGTCCCACCAGCATCATCAGCTTCAACAGCAACTGTCTCTCTGTCACTGCGCTCTCTTTGGGCTCTCCAGCCGTCAGCTGTTCTGCTGAGGATGGAGCTGTGGGGGATTATCACAGGCCTGCTGGTCCTGCAACAGCCTCAGGGGTGGCAGAGGTTAGTGTGCCTGACTTGCTTTGCATTTACAGAGTGTCATGTTGCATGTGGATATGTTCACACATAAGGCTGATTTGATATGATTTGAACCTTAAGATCCAAATACCCACCATTAGAATGGCCATAGGCAAGGTTTGTGTGGCCAACATGGCTGCCACTGAACACTGATATTTTCTCATCTTTGGCATTGCCTGATGGACAAAGTAAGTCACTCAAGGGCTCTTAAACATCTCTTGGTAAACAAGTGAAAAAATGCAGAAGATTATTTGTTATTCAATAAACGTATCGCAGATTCAAGATGTATGCAGTTACATCAAATTTAGTTTGCTGTGTTGATATTTCTCATATAGCTGAATAAAAATGGATTGTGTCCTGTTGTAGGTGGCCATGGCCAAGCTGCGGGTAGAGGGTGAAGCCCTAGCCACAGTGATGTCCGGCTGTGGTTCATCCATGTCCTCCTGGATGAGTGATCTGAGCGTGTGCAGTGAAGCTGAGCATTCTCTGCACAGCTTCAACCAGTCCCAGAGCCAGCAAGGGGAGGCGCTGGCTGAACACGAACCCAACCAAAGCTTCGTCTTTGAATGTCTGGAAGGAGAGGTGGCGCTGTCAGACACCAACGGGAGTGATAAGGGAACTCCAACCAAAGACAGGCTGAGGAAACTGCCTCCCTCCATGGCTAAAACTAACATCCAAATTCTGGCAAGACCTGGTAACCTCTCACCCTTCAAGTCCACCATCAGTGTGCACCCATGTATGGCTGTGAAACCCATGGTGTTACAGGAGCCAAACATCCTCTCTTCACCTACCAAGACCTTCTCAATGAAAGACTCGGGCAAATTGAGCGCACCACTTCTAGCTTCTATCTCCAGTGAGATGAGCTTTGAGGACCCGTGGTTAAAGCGTGGCATGGAGGACAGGAGGTCCAGGGAGCTTGTGTGTGAAGTGAAGCCAGGGAAGAGGGATGTAGAGCATTCTGAAGTCAGGACCGGAGACCAGCGGAGCTTCTGCAGGGATGGTAAGCAGGGATGGAATTGGACTATAATTTAGGCCAGAAATCTAACATAGGCCAATCTGCACAAATGCACAACATACAATACTGTAACCTTTTTGTTGAAATGTTTTACTGTGTATGCAAGCAATTATGTTTTATTTAAAACTGTTAAAAAAAGTAAGAACTCAAATGTTTTTTGGTTAACACTACACATTTCTATTTGGAATTTTTATTACTGGCCTGATTCTGGCCCAAAAGCAGGCCTGGACACTGGGATTTCTCTAGGGGCTCCATAAGACAGTCTGGGCCTCATAGGGGGAAATGTTTCAAAGTAAAAGATTTACAGGATTCTTAAATTAAGTCTATGTTATTTCCTGTTTGCTCTTTGTCCATCACTACTAGGTGGGGATCATGGCAGCTCTAGTTCAGGTGGAGAGAATGTGTCCTCTCCAGATTCCTTTAAGAGAGTGGTGGATGGCTGCGAGGTGCTGGCTGCTGTTGCCCAGGGAGAATGTCTGACTAGCGTCTACAGCCCGGATATCCACCGCACCGCCAGCCTTCCCCGTGGCTGGCACCGTCTCAACCGTCACGACGGCTTAGACAATGGAGTGGAGTACCGTAATCTGGGCGTCACCTATTCAACTCCTTGCAGTCCCCGCGGCACACTTGACCGCCGGGGATCAACTGGAAAGCTGGGTTTTTTCTCCCACAAGAAAGGGGGAATCCCACCCTTGCCACCGGTACGTAAGTCCAGCCTCGAACAGCGGAACAGGGCAGCTAGCCCTCTCCACCCACCCAGCCACATAGTCTCATTGCTGGGAATCTCAGCAGAGGAGGCAGGGGTATCTGGATGTGGCCCCAGGCAACGAGGCTCCAGCATAGACAGCAGTAGACTCTTCAGTGCCAAGTTGGAGCAGCTTGCAAACAGAACCAACTCTCTGGGTCGGGCACACAACTCCAACGGTGGCTCCCACCACTATGACTGTTTCTCTTTGGAGAGAGGGGGCAGCCTGAGAGGGGGAGGGGTGAGGGGGGACAGCACCATGCCTCGTACTGGGCGCAGCCTCACTCGTGCTGGATCAGTATCTTCTCCCACTGGAAACAGCAGCAGCCCTGCTTTCAGCCCCAGTCCAAGCAGCGCTCCACAGTCACCAGCTAAAAGCAGCAGCCAGTCAAAGATCTCAGCGGTCAGTAAGCTGCTGATGACCAGCAGTCCTAAGGCCAGGAGTCTGTCTACCTCGAGCACCAAGACACTCAGCTTCTCTACCAAGTCTTTAAGCCAAGCTGCCAGCCGCAGCTCCAGCCTACCTCCTAATGGAAAGGTAGGAAGATACTGTATTTCTTCACCATGAATGTACACACTCTTATTACATGTAAACAACAGGACTCTGCCTAAGTACTGTATCTGTTTTCTCAGCCTCAGCAGCCTCAGAGCTCAGTCCAGGTCCCTGTACAGCAGCAGCAGGGACCTTCTCCTGGACCCTGGTCTACACAGTCTCTGAGCCGCAGTCGAGGGGGAAGCCTGGCTGCCAAGCTGCCTCTACGGGCCGTCAACGGTCGAATCTCAGAGCTCCTCCAGGGAAGTGCAGGCTCCCGCTCCAGGAGCCATGCCCAGGGAGGAGGCACAGATCCAGCAGAGGAAAGAGGAGTTGGAGGGGCAAGGTAAGTCAGTTTTGCGTTATCTTTATGTAACCTTCTGGTGACCCCTAGAGGTGGGGTATCTATTCTAAATGTCTATGTCTAAGTTTATATCAGGTTACTAAAGATTCTAAGTTCACATTCGATTGGTAAGGGGATTGATTGTAGCTTAATATGATTAATGAGACCTCCAACCCACACAACGACACGTGACCACGACTTGAGAGAATAAAAGTTTTGTATTTATAATGATATCGATTCAAGAAAAAAAAGTTGCAATTGTTCTCCCAGCAATATAGTAAAATAATAGAAATATCGACACGGAATAATAAAACAAAAAGTGAAATACAACTGTACCTTAGCAGCACTAAGTACTTAAAATAAATAAAATATATCCCGCATGGGACTAGAACAACACAAAATTATCACTGCTTAGGAATCTTAGTTCCTTCTAATTGTACCTTTCACAGTGTTTACATTCAAAATATACCTTAGAACAGTTTAGTCAATTATTTGTCTTGGGCCCAAGAACCAAAAGAAAAACAAACCCCTGAGTACTCAGAATAAAGAAAAAGTGTCAAAACCAAATAATCCTCAATTCAGTTTGTTCATTTCGTTCCTACCACTGCGTGGATTTGAGCACAATGTCCATGCCTGCAACTGATGTCCGATGAGAGATGATGGATCCAGTAACAGCAATGATGATGCAAGCAGTAGAATCAGTCCAGTTGAAACAGTTTGTCCCTCGAAAAAATCAGCCTGCACAAAAGTGTGCAGCGCAGTTATTAAAACAGTCTGAATGCTTTTCTTTTCACTCAATTGCATTGCACTTAAATAATAATCTTTTTAAAAGTACACACATAATAAACTTTGCAATAGCTGCAACAGCATATGAATTAAATTAATCCTTTAACCTCTATTTTTAAACATGAACCTCATTAAATGCAAATATCAACCCTTTAACTTATTTCTCCACACATGTAAATTAGCTTAACCATGTTCTAACACACTGCACATATTGCCTGTAGCTAACACACTGCCATGGCCATTAACAAGGCACAAAACGGAGCAACACGTGGAAAATACTTTATATGTCCATGGGAAAATAGCCTACCTTAAAAGCAGCAATACACATTCATTTTCGATGCTAAATGGCTGAACAGTTAACACCCTCGGCCGTATCCAATTCACGTCACATACACATTATATCCTGACTGGTTTTTAAGTTTCACACACATATCTCAGGCAATTTAACACACAATTACTAATTTTATCAAAAACAAAGTAATGCTAATTGCGGCTAACCCAATGCTTATTAGCTAACCTAGAACTGTTAACTCACCAGGATAAATCGTCAATATACACTCGGAAAGCACCCGTCCGGAGCTTTCTCCCGAACCAACCGCTAGTAGTTTTCCTTATCTCAAAAGTGTCTCAAATGTAGTTTTTCACATTAGGTATCTTATCAATATCGTTATCTTCATCAGCTAATTACTAGTAGTTGCATGTGTGTCTCGCAGTTTCTCTGTTCTGCGTCATCGGCTGTCTGCCGTTCATGCGCCTGTGATGCGTTTAGGGGGCATCGTAAACTACAGTATCTAGTGATTATTTTCTGAAAATGATGCTTTTAGGGAATTTCTGTAACTTTGGAACTACAGAAAATAACCTGGGTTACATTTAGTTAACACTACAAGCATTTAGTATAGGGCATTCTAAACATATAGAACATCACACCAATTGCAAAATTCATTGAACACATGCTGTAAAAGTCGTTAAATAGCACGGAATTATTATTTCATCCATGAGTTATTTAAGAATATCATTAAGAACAGATCTGGAATAACAGTGCCAGGTATCTTTTGGGTGAGTAGTGACGGCGTAATTGCATTCCGTATGGCATTCCCTCTCTTCTCAAATGTCAACCATTATGTAGAAAAACAAAACAAAATGCCATTTAAACCTAAATCATAAATAATATTTTTTGTAATGATTTCAACCCTTTCACTCCTGTTTTGCTGTTGTCAGTGGCGGGGTTGCTGGAGCTGGAGCTGGAGCAGGAGTTGTTGTTGTTGGTGGTGGTGGTAGTGATGAAGTGTGCCCGGGAGAGGAGAAGGCAGCAGCAGTGGTCCAAACGTTGCCTTCTCCCTACAGCAAGATCACAGCTCCCAGGAAGGCCCACCGCTGCAGCAGTGGCCACGCTAGTGACAACAGCAGCATATTGAGCGGGGAGCTGCCCCCGGCCATGGGCAAGACGGCCTTGTTCTACCACAGCGGAGGCAGCAGCGGCTACGAGAGCATGCTCAGAGACAGCAGCGAGAACACAGGAAGCACCTCCTCTGCCCAGGACTCGCTCAGTGAACACAGCTCAGCCACCACCTCCTCCAGACGCAGCTCCAAGAGCAGCAAGAAGAGCAGGAGCAACACAGGTCATTAGCAATCTTTTTTTTTAAAAACACACAGTATATTCTCTAGAAATTTGCTTCAATGACAATTTCTTCACTTAATTGGATAGCGTATCATGGAAGGCGGCATAGAAAGACAGGAAATCTGTTTAATTTTGTTTATAAGGGGATAATGTGCCTAAATAATTCATTTCTTAATCAGTGAACGGAATCCTTAAGATAACCATTTTAAATGAATCCTCTTCTCAATAGGTACGAATTGCTTAGATTTTAGAGCTGCAAAGCACTTAAATGATATGTGAAATCTATAGAGGTGAAAGCACTGACAACATGTGATCAAAAGATTGCTCAAGCTTAGAAAATAATAATAATAGAAAACTAAGTAAGATAGACGATAATCCATTGGTGGGGGGAAAAAAGCACAACGAAGAATTGAAGACGTAAGGGATAAAGTGAAGAAAGCTGTGGTTGCAGAAGGAGCCAGGTAGGGAAAGGTGACCCTGACCACTCATCTGTGAAATAGTAAAGGGGAGCTGATGGTGTGGGCTGTAATGAATATATATTCACAGAACACCACACAGAGAGGCTGCTAATGTGCCCGCCAAATTACACTCTCTAGGTTAACCATGGGATGGATATGTGCATAAAATCAGATTGGACCAAGAAGCAGCCCTTTCCGATGTGTTTAAATTAGAGTAACCTTTCCACCCCGAAGCCTTTAACCATATTCTTTGCTGCAAAGAGACCATTCACTGTCCAACTGTCCAAGGAGACACTGTGTTTGTTGCACATGTACAAAAAGGATATAACTATCCAGCTCTAATTCCGGCAGACAGGGTATAAATAGTAAGAAGAAGAAGAAGAAGAAGAAGAAGAAGAAGAAGAAGAAGAAGAAGAAGAAGAAGAAGAAGAAGAAGAAGAAGAAGAAGAAGAAGAAGAAGAAGAAGAAGAAGAAGAAGAAGAAGAAGAAGAAGAAGAAGAAGAAGAAGAAGAAGAAGAAGAAGAAGAAGAAGAAGAAGAAGAAGAAGAAGAAGAGAGGGCAGATGTGGAACAGACAGCAGTGACCGAAATGTTAATCAAATCTCCAGCGGGATCTCTCTTTGTGCTTGATTTCCATTAGATTAGATTCACTAGCTCTTTCATTTTTACCTTCCATGTCTCTACCTTTTCTCATATTTTTTTTCATCTATTCCTCTCACGCATTTTCTTCCTCGCTCATCCAGCTCTCTTCTCCTCCCTGCAGACCCTCTGTCTTTTCGCAGTCCACTTATATCCACCTCCCAGCTAATGAAATACAAATGTCTCTCTGCTTGACCTCTCAGTGCCGCAGCCAGGCTGAAAGACACCTGCAACCTTATTAAAATCCCCACTTTCTCTCCTTCTCCGGCACCTTATCTCTCAGTTCCTTGGGAATCTGATAACTCTCATTCCTTTCGACATGGGATGGCAATTTCTATGCAAAGCATGTGTGCCGTTACAGTACGGGTGTGTGTTCATACACACTCCGATTAGAGAGTGACCTGCCGCTCTTATCTTTCAGCTTCATGAACAGAGACTAAACTTTTTATCTCGCTTCACACTTCACTATCTGTCGCTCTTTCCTTTTTCTGCTTCTTCAATCACTTTTTTCCTTTCCTCAGCATAGAATATTCTGTGTTTTATGTCTGTGTGCTATCTTGCTGTTATCCAAAGTTAGATAAGATACCTATTCTGACGCAAATCAAATTGTAAAGACTTGATAACTGGGAGCTCTGTGTTAAGTACAAGGTCACACTTACATGTACTGTATCTATGGTATGTCTGTGGGTTGATAGTTTAAGTCATGCTCTTTCCGAATGCTTGATAAAAACTTTGATACCACGCTGAAATGTGTCTGTTCAAGCAGCCAGCAGCCTTAAGATTAGATTAGCGTAAAGGTTAAATTTAGCATATCCGTTCAAAAACTGATTGTTTGTTGTTTTTAAGAAATTTCCAGGCAACCATGCAGCTGCCTTTTTGAAATGATGGTGGTCACTATATTCTCATCTAACGCATGGAAATAAATCAGCCACCAAATGAAGAATAAGCTTTGAACAATAGAGTTAATTTACGCTACATGAAAAAAAGAATAAGAGTCTTATAGGGCTTCAGTATATAAACAGTATAATAAAGAGCTCTTTGTTTATGATCTTCACCTTCAGGCCTCCAGCGTCGCCGTCTGATTCCAGCACTGACCTTGGACTCTTCCTCGTCCTCACCCTCTCACCGCTCCTCCAAACAGGCCGTCACATCCTCCTCTTCCTCCTCATCCAGCCCAGGTGCATGCTGGGTAGATGGCCCACTGGGGCCTCCAACTCCCACAAACCTCCGGGGCGCGGCGGCAACAACAGAATCCTTTGAGATCAAGGTGTACGAGATAGACGACGTCGAGCGACTGCAGAAGAGGAGAGACAACAAAGGAGGTGGCAAGGTGAGCGAGAGAGAGAGAGAGAGAGAGAGAGAGAGAGAGCGAGAGAGAGAGATGACGGGTGATGCTTGGGTGAGAGGGTGGAAGGAGAGAATAAAAGGGCCGCTGAAGAGGTCATGGGCGAATAAGACAGCCCAAACTGCTCCTCGTATCCTGTATGTGTAAGGGAACACAGATGTGTCACTTTGGACGATGAACAACTTATACTGGAAGAAAGGGAAATGGACATTAGGGAAGAGGAAAGATATTAAAAGCATGGCAGGTAAAGATTAGACCAAAATTCACAGACATCTGAAGTTAAAAGTAACTTATTGAAAGAGAGAGCAACTGTGAAAGAAAGAAGGAACAAAGAAAGCAGGAAAGGATTTAAGAAAGGAGAGTGCAAGGAGAATATTCTGCATGGTGGTGGCAGGGTGAGGAATACAGAGCAATGGATGTGGGAAGGGAATGAGCCCAAGATAGCTGAGAAAGACGCCCATAGGGCCGGAGGCATATTGCACATGATGTCAATAAAAATGTTGTGATGAATAATAGTTGTGGGATACATTAAAAAGCAATAAGTATTCTGTTGGACACTGTTGATGAGGAGAGGAAAAGGAGGAGGCTAGAAAAGAGACATTGGAATGTAAGGGATCTTGGCTACTGCATGGCTCAATGGTGTTCTGTGCCCCCAACGGAGCCTTCAAGTCAGCGCTGCCTGGAAGGCTCTAACCCTAACTGTTGTGCCCCAAACGGTGCCTTCCACACTGCATGTATCAGTGAGGAAATATATAATATATACTGTATATACAGCATATTAAATTTTTACTATATTTTGTTTGAATAAGGGGTTTATAAATCTACATTCTATTTCCTTTAGTCCCAAAATGTAGCAGAATACAAAGTGGAACTGAATGAATGCATGGTGGAGGTTTTTGGGTTTCCACTACCAAACCTTTTTTGAATGCAGGGAAGCGAGCCTTGAGAGCCTGAGGAAAGGGGGTGAGAGAGTAAACCATGAAATATAGATTTTCCCTGCAGCAGCCTTAAGAAAGCCACTTAACCCCCAACCGCTCCAGTGGAATCGCTCAGTGTCCGAGCGTACTCCACTGCGGTCACACAGTGGGAGTCGATGAGGTGCGAATGTGTGCAATGTTAAGCAGGCTGCCGCTGATGATATAGAGCTGCACGCTTTTCACAACAACACACTCACACCAGGATTAATAAAGGTGAATAAAATCAATATATGTCTGTCCATCAGGAGGTGGTGTATGTCAGTGGCAAGCTCCGTCTGTTGGAAAACCGTCAGCAGAGAATCAGCGAAGTCCGAGCCAAGTACCAGGGTCTGAGGAAGGAGCTGGAACAAACCAAACAACACCTGATGCTGGAGCCACACAAATGGACCACTGAGTGTAAGAAGGATTATACACAAGTAGTTCAAAGTAGGTTACAAGACTATTTTTATAATAATAATAATTAATAATAATTAATAATAATTAATAATAATGATAATAACAACAACAATAATAATAATAATAATAATAATAATAATAATAATAATAATAATAATAATAATAATAATAATAATAATAATAATAATAATAATAATAATAATAATAATACATGGTATTTGCGAGCACCTTTCAAGTCACCCAAGGAGACTTTGTATACACATATATAATCATTAAATAATACACATGAGGTGACTGCTTGGGAAAGAAAAGACATTATCCATTTTGGAAATGATCAGGCATATTTGTCTGTGTTATGTCTTATTAACTATGGTCTGTTGTTGGGCACATCCCCATTAGTTGTCTAAAAATATATGCTTCTTTAGAGAACAAGGCTATCTAGTGGGCTCAGTAAATTCCTGAACAGCTGGGCACTCTAGTCTTTGGCAAGCATTGCCCAAGTAGGAGTAAAAAACACATTTGTTGGGGACTATTCCACCCACTGATTAAAACACAGTTGGTGCTCTAGTGAGTTATTTTCAAATCATAATAAACTACAGTGTTCACTATAATGAAGAAACATGTCACCTAGTGCATTGGTGTGGCTCGCTTGTTGTTGCTGTATAACAATGGAGTATCAGGCTTTAAATAATGGGAAGTACTTTGTACTTAGCTGGAATTTTTCATTAAATTTGTTAACAATTAAAAAAATACATAATATAACCATACTATTAATTTTGAAATCATAAACAGTATATACTATAACAGGGTCTAAGCTAGGTGTGTCACATGTTTTCTTTGCCTGCCTGTCCATATCCACAGTTGAGCTACAGCAGGCCTACGAGGTGGACTCTCTGGAGTATCTACAAGCTCTGGAGACGGTGACGGACAAACTGGAGACCAGAGTCAACTTCTGCAAGGCCCACCTCATGATGATCACCTGCTTTGACGTGTCCTCAAGACTTCGGTAGAACAACGGAGGGATGGAGAGCTGGAGGACTGAGAGGCAGACACAAAGCTGGACTCAATTAGATGTCAAACCCCTTAGCCCTCTGATTAATCAAAGAAAATGACAACAGAAAAACATCTCCTGAACAAATACATCTCAGTGGATGGTTGGAATGGGGGATATACAGGGATGGACTGACCACTTGATGCATGATATCCCCCATGTGTCCTCCAGATGTAAGTAGGCAGAAGGACAGATGGAAGGAGATATGGAGGGAAAAGTAATAGAGATTTAAAAAAAATAAAAAAATAAGGAGATATTGGAGAGGCCAACAGACAGTAGTCCATAGATTTTGGCCTGGAGTCAACAAACAGAATCTAATGAATGGGCTATGTTGAACAAGATAAATATGGTAAAAGATCAGACATAACCAAGTGAACATTGATTTCCAGAGAAGGGAATCATTAGAGACACTTCTTAGAGCGAGTTGAACATTTAGGAATGTATGTAGAGGAAAAGGAGTGGAGAGAGGAAGAAAAACTGTCACTTTTTAAACAAAGACGGACAGAGAAGATGTGAAGGAGAGGATAAGAACAATCCCTCTTCTCCCATCGTTCCTAGAAGAGCGCTTTTTAACGTGACTACAGAATGGCCTGGTATTGTTGTGCAGTTAGTAAAAGAGACTGACCATGAGAAAGACAGGGGGACAAAGAAAAGATGATTTAGATAAGTGCCTTGTGAACATTTCAACAATACAAAGACCAATTCTCGTTCTCCTCTCTCCTTGTGTACATGCAGTAAGTTTTGGTGCTAGCATTAGAAAAATAACCCACATAGATCAGTGTCCTTGGAAAAACGTTGAAACTATAGCCATTTCTAAATGTGATGTTTTACTGTGGATCAGTGTTACACTATATCATGCTAATACTGTATGTTTGAGTGGTCTTTGGTGAACAGATGAGACAACATTTAAACTGGGTTCCTAACTAAACATTAATTAAATGGAGACTCACAACAAATTCTCTTTAAAACAACAAAGCCAAAATAAAATCTAATTTGAAAAAAAAATATATGATTTTTCCAGGACACAGGGTTAAACAGAAAAAAGAAAGAAAAAGCTAGTTTCTTGTGGTGCTGTTTCCACCTTGATTCTACTGACAAACAGACATCTGTTTTTTGACCCTCAAGGGCATATGTACATACAGTGCATTTCCCCTAATACAAACATGATGGCTTTTTTTCGTGTTCACAAAGCAATGCAACGTCTGAGTCATGTAGGAGAAAATGTTTTTCTCTGATCCAGTGCGAAGTAAATCCATTAATTGGCTTGACTGACTGTCGAACAGGCAGACTGTCTCTTATTTGTATCTGTGTTGTCCTGCTCTACTCTTAAAGAAATTGAATGATTCGTCAATGTGTGTTTTATAATAAGGTATCCTTTTTTAGTTGAGTGCAATGGGACCATGTAGAGACTATGTATAAAAGCAGAATAAGGGAAATAAGAGATATTTAAGACTTTAATTACGGTAACAAATGGGCTATTGAAAAGGTTCCTGTGATGTCTGATATTTAAAAGATGCAGACTTAATAAAGGGACAGCCAAAATATATATTGAAGGAATGAAGGGGAACTAAAGAAAGAAAAGGATTGTGACCAAATCAAGAAGAAAAGATCTCTGCCTGGTTCCATTTTTTTTGACACTTATGATTTGTTAATATTAATATCTATGGTGCTTGAGATGTTTATGACCTAAATGTTTGTACAAATATAAATATACGGAAGAGCCTGTTTCCCTCTGAAAGAACAGAACAATACCCTTCGAATGCTTCTTCTACATTGCCGTCATCTCGTCTGTCCTTAACATCCCCACATTGTCTTCTGAACAACTGCTTCTGAATGCCTTTTTTGCCCCCAGCAAGCAGAGAGCAGTCTGGGAGATGCTGTTTGTTTTCTGAGAGGTATATAACGTTAAGGACTACGCACCCACCGCCCGTCTTCACAGGGGTGGAAATACTGTAATAATAATGGTGTCAATTTGTCAAAAGCGTCATAGTGCTAAATTGATCTGTATCCTAAAAGAACAAATTCGGTGTATATTTGTTCCACTGGTCACCGAGAAAGGATCTTTAAATGTTTGATCTCCTCATGTCTGGTTAGAAGAGGTAACAGTCATTGGTATCATCTGGTGTACAAACACAGTGACAGCCACAAGATCAGGTGTGGGTAATTACCCATAGAAACTAAAATGCTTTTGACAAGACGGGAGACATTAAGTGTTTTCACAGGAGACGGCCGGGGGGAAGTAATCCTACTGTCACATCTCTGATGCTCTCAGTTCACCGTGCCAGTTATGAATGAAGGTTAATTTATTTGAGCTCCGGAGAGAGCAGAGTCACTCATTGATGTTCTTATTTATTTACGCGTCATGAATCTTAAACGTTACTATGCATTTAAGAAAAAAAGAACTGTACATACTTTGCTGAGCCCATGTCATATATAAATATATATACTGTACACATATCATATATACATTCATTTTTATTTTATTTTATATACTTTCTGTTGATTTTTATTTGCTCTTGTTGTTACTGTGGGAGGTTGTGATGGGTTTTGGGTTTCCTAAAACATTCACAGCCAGTAGTAATGTGGTTTTAGCACAACAGTGGATTAAATACAGACCAAATTTCTTCTTCTTTTAACAAGTGAAGAGGAAAATGTTAATTATGAAGACAACAGTGTTGTTGACAATAATAAAAGACAGTACTTTGCCAAATCAACCACACCCTTGTGTAACTAGCAGTGAATGTTTTGGGAACCCCACTGTTTCCAAATTTAAGATGCTATGTGTGAGGTTTCTACCCTGTTGTGTCACTGCCAAACATGCTTAAAAGAATATTCATTGGCAGGTTCTTTTAACACACTTCCTCAAATGCCATCTGTTATATAAGGTTTGAGGGCAAAATAAATAAACAATAAAAAAAACACAGTGTAATAAAGAATTTGACTAATGTGCTGCTGTGTGTTCATGAATTATAACGTGTTATCTGCTAATCTGACACATAGCATCTTGACGTTCTTTAGTGTTAAAAGTCTTTGGTCGGAACAGATTTTCCAGAAACAGATGTTGTCAAATGGAACATCTCTACATAACAGATTAAACTGTTTGTGTGTTTGTCAGTTAACATGACAATTTGTTAAGTGGAAGGATGAGTTATTTCTTTATGAGAATTAACCATATAGTTATGACACGTTATCAGATAATGCCACTATGTGTGTGGTAAACATAAGTGTAGACTGCAATCATAATGTCCTCTTCAGATTGACTGCTTCTGAGAAATGTGTTCCGACGTATTGTGTTGATGAAGAGCAAAACAGAGGGATGTAAATAAAGAAATGTATTGAAAGAGTTTCACATCTGATTCTTCATTCTTTGAGAACAGAATAGTGGACAGAGTAGCAGCTAAACCACCGGCATGATCCACATTTTAATGACTCATTTCAATTAAAATAACATTTTTACAACCATGTTCCTCTCTCATGTATTTCCCACTTCACCACTTATCTGTTTTGGGTGCATGTGCAGCAGCCAAGTGGATAATAAGGGAGTATTTTTGTGAAATAGTGCTCACTTGTTTTTCTTTGGATAAAACAGCTGTGCCCCGGCAAAGCACATCAATGGTTCATTTGATTCTTCAGATTTTTTTGAATTTGTGACAGTCCAGTTATTTCTGCCAGATATGGCCAAACCCTGTCAGTCCTGTGGAGTAGAGATGGCTTAGATCAGAGGAGACTATTTCCTCTGCCTGGAGATCTAGACTCCTGTGATATATGCTGACAATTAAGAACTGTCACGTCAACATTTCACCTGAATGTTTGAAACCTTTCCCCTTCCAAAATGACACATATCCATACTGTTATTAACCACTCTCTCACAAAAATTGATTTGTACCACCCCTTAACACACACACACACTAGAGGAATAGAGAATTCATTTATGATTTCCTCGTTTCTCACAGGAATGAAACAGGAGAGGTTGTCTGTTTTTATCCATGTTAACAAAATCTGTTTCGGTTTCAAAGTGACTTTTTTTTTTTATACATGACATTCCCTAGACATTTAGATTTTGAGCGTGTTTTGTACTACATGTGATTTGGTTTTCAGTGAGTGTGTGTGAACCCTCAGTAGCCTGTAAGCAGCTTTCTAGGTGATATATTGCCCAGTTGAGCTTGCTTTGATCACCCAAGCGCAGCAAGGAAGAGGAAGCAGAAGGAAGCAGTGGGAGAAAGAGATTAGAGGATAAAGGAGAATAAAGGGAGAAAAAGTGCTGAACCGGTGAAAGAGAAATGAGATGGAGGAGGTTAGGAAGGAAGGATTACAGACACTAGTGGATTCTTAAAAAATTATTAAAAAATATAGCAAGAGAATGTTCTCCTTGGTAATTTTTTTATTTTTATTTTTTTAACAAATCAATCATTGTTCACCAAATCTCTCTTTTCTGAACTCACCAATCCACTCAAATAATTTGCCCTTAGGCAAGAGAAAGAGTTGAACTCCCTGCTCAGGAGAGATAGGCTGATTTCTTTACTTAAGTCCAATGATTTGGAATTGTAATGCCTGAGACCGGTAGCTAATAGAATCACTAAACCCTTCAACATATACGAAGATAAACAGGAAAAGATAGCTCGGATAAAATCTGCCATCTCTGGCTTTAATGACACTTTGAGACAGCGGCATCTCTCTGTATGAGGGAAGAGGAAAGTAACGGCAGAGATGAAAGGCTCAATTTGCAATTTTATGAAGGAGCAAATGCTAAATTGAATTCCAGATTAGAAAGTACTTTAAACACATTACTATGGTTGTCTTAAACACAGGATTGGAAAACGTAGGTTTAGCTGATTCGTATGAAGCCTGGCCATCATAGTGAGTGTACCAATACAGTGTACTTGAACATTTAGATGAAATAGTGTCTCCTTAGGTAAAGGCACAATGGAAAAAGAGAGTGAGAGATGGTTACAGGAGGAGAGTATAGATGGTGAAAAGGTGAGATGGCGCATTGAGGAGACACACAGATAGGTGGAGTGGAGTGTCTCCCTGAAATGGGAATGGAAATTGAAAATGGGGAAGAGTAAATGGCAGGAGGGTGAGTGAATGAAAATGGGTTAAAAAACACTCATAGTTCCTTTTTGGTCGAGGCTGCCTTTACAGGGAGATGCAGCGAGTGAAGAGTGAATTGAATTTGAAAGCCTTTGGTGAGTGAGAAACAGAAAATAGGGGAGAGATTGTGAGTGACAGAGGGTTATGGTTAAGCGATACATCAGACTTGATGGCTGTTATAAAAGGTGAGAGAGTGGAGAGGAGGAGGGACAGAAAGCTTCAGATGCAATAGAGTGAGTCATGGAATAGAAAGTCCAGAGACCATTGGGTCCACTAGTGTCATTACTGCACTCGTCAATTCATCCGTTTCATTTAAAATCCAGATAATGAAAGCATTTGCTCTTTCCGTACACACATAGTTGGGAAAGCTTTGTGGTTGCTCAATAATAGACCATTATTTAAAAAAATCTAATATCTTGTGATATACAATTCCTATTCTGAATACCATTGAACAGAACAGAGGATAGTCCACAGCTCACTGATCCAGGAGGGATGAAGGATTTGGGTTTTCTAACATGTCGCCTATTGCAGTAACAAAGAGAGTGATAAAGTGTCAGAAAAGCAAAACCTTTTATTTGTAACCTCAAAAGAAACATATTAGGCCTATCAGCATTATCCTCCCATAGCCCATAGAAACACACACACACACACACACACACACACACACACACACACACACACACACACACACACACACACACACACACACACACACACACACACACACACACACACACTTTTCCCACTCAGAGGAAATGCTGTCATCAGTTTTCAAATACCAGAACTTTCAGGATTAACATGGGAAGTGTGTGTGTGTGTGTGTGTGTGTGTGTGTGTGTGTGTGTGTGTGTGTGTGTGTGTGTGTGTGTGTGTGTGTGAGAAAGACAGAAACTGATCCTATCACAGTCACACTCTGGGCTTAATTTGGGAGTCACACACCGACAGAGAAACACACAGAAACATGGATTACCATGGGAAGTGTGTGTGATGGATATGTGTAGAGGAAATATGGATGTTTTGAAAACATGACTTTGCTAAAACAACACACACGCATGCATGCACACACACACTCGTCACTCATCTAGATTGTATGTATAGATTAAACACTGGTGACACTGGCCTAAAGTTCCATACTCTAGCACTACCCCTCTCTCTCTTTCTCTCTCTCTCACACACACACACACACACACACACACACACATACACACACACTGAGGGATGTCTTACTGTGTATGTCAATTAACATGAGCCGTGATGCAGACATCTATCAAGAATACGTTTGTGACTCTGTTTTTGAGAAGTATTACTTATTTTTTTAATGCCACTTTTGCTATGAAATCGTCCCCATAGCAACCGGTGTAACCACTTCGGCAAACCATCGTAATTACTCACAAAATAGAGATCACATACATCTTCCAATGACTTCAAAACACAAGTTCCCGCCCTTACTAGCACATAATTCATGATTTCCCATCGAAAAAGCCTTCATTCTTCTTCGGTCCATTATGCCTTGAAGGGCTGCCATCTCCTCTATTTAAGATGTTTTAGGAATTACCACAGAGATCTATTGGAATACCCTGCTGGTGGAAAAAGTACGGAAGGGGTACCACTTTTGTCAATATAGTGACGCAAACGGACCCTATACTAATAAAGTAACGTATATAGTATTTCATCCATAACTATATAGTAGTTACTCGTTCAATTTTCATTTGTTACTCAGTAACTACCTACAATTGTGTGTACCTTATTGTAAAGTGTTACCCTAGTTTTCAGCTCAAATAACTGCTGCGCCTCACAAGGCCGCTAGTAAGACTGTAGACTGGGTATACCAATCGTTAAGACATTTAATTTAGTTTTAACAAAATAAAAAATAAAGGTTGAAGCTATTTTACCAAGACAAGTCTTGATATACAACGCGGGCAAGATTTTTGGACTGATTTTATGATATAATTTACAGCAGGTCAAATTTATATTTTTCAACTTTTTTTATTCATACAACAAATCACATCTGTTGATACCCTAAAACATTAAGACTCAGTTATGTCAAAGATCTCAATGGGCCTCTGTGACTGCTGGATGATTGTTGATCCACCTCAGCGCGACATTCCTCCATTCTCATCAATAGATCAGTTGTCATGGGGTGACCGTCACCATGGGTGATCTTTATGATTTCATAAGCCTGTGAAAGGGGAAATGATAATGAGTGTCTTAGCCGTCGTTCCTTCTATTGCTACAACAAAGTGGAATGGTACGGTACAGTACTACAGTAGAAAGGATGTAACACTAATGAAACTTGTGTTTAGAAACCTGTCTGTATAATAATACCATTGCTGCACAACGTAGCATGGTGCTTTTAATGTAGCAATTTATGTTTGTCAATACTTTACCATTCACACACCTGTTTGAATGTGTCCAGTGCCTCCTCAATATGTTCCAGGTAATGTTGCAGCTTACCAACTCTCATAAGCTGAACCCCATGGACCGGATGGGGGTCAGGGTAGTATCGTCTTAAAAAGGAAGAGATAAAATAGAAGTTGAAAACACAGGGAGAGACATTGTTGAAAGAAAACGTTTTCCATCGGCTTGGTGAAAATATTTTTGCATTCTTCTTCGGTCCAAAATGTATGGGAAATTATTATATGGGAATCACCACAGGCAATGTGCTTGAAATCCACATGACATGAAAGTGATGAGAAAGCATTTTGGTATGAAGCTGGCAGTGAGGATTTCATTACGTGCAGCACTGTAACAAATGTATCTGACTGAGTAATTTGAAACCACTCATAGCTCAGTTGTGTTTCACAGACTAGTAAACAATGTTTATATAATTGAATCGTTTCAAGCGAACCAGCACTTTATGATGACATTCACTTTTAAATGGAGTCGTAGGCTACACTGGATGTTAAAGTAAAGTAAAATAATTTTTCTATGTTTGCACTGTGAGTGAAGCCTGAGGCAATACACTCACAGCACATACTTCTGGTAACGGTACAGATTTTTACATGGACAAGACTAATCATATTTGCGTTGCCAGTCTGTGCCTGTATGCAAGTGTGATGCAAATATAAGTAGGAGCTGGTGAGATAGAGGAAATACAATTGAGAATATTAAGTCACTGCTAGTGTGCATGTCTCTGAGTATACCTGCCTGAATGTGTGTGGGTTGCATTGTCAGTGTGTCTAAGTTCCCACTTCTCTACACTATTCTCCATCATATCCGTTTCATTCAATTCCTTTAAATTTTAGTTTTATTTTAAAAGACAACTAACTAATAACAAACGCATAAGCATGATAACTGCACAAAACCAACATGTACGAAGACGCAATCTACACAAAATGCATGCTGTAAATGCACGCATACAAATTTGCTCATACAAGCAAGAACACAAACAAACGTGAGCACACTGTCACCTTGCAGTGAAAGAAAGTGCTGCTTGACATCTTTTGACATCAAAGTGTTAGCCAGTGATGAGACCATGGAGACAGAGTTCTGATCTCACACACACACACACACACACACACACACACACACACACACACACACACACACACACACACACACACACACACACACACACACACACACACACACACTTAGGAAGCAGCTTTGTTGTTGGTAAACACTGGGGTTCTCAAAACACTCATTTACCTGACTTGCCGTTTATCATCTTTCCTCCTTCATCCCTCGCCTTTAATCTCTCCTTCCTTTTCCCATTTCACATGTTTTGCGCTCCGCTCCTACCTGTTTGTATTTGTTCTTTTTGCCCCGCTAACTGCACAGATTAGAGTTGGGATGTCGGTCGGTTGCTGCTCTCCTCTGACGCTCTCTTAAGCCTTCCCTCTGTTCCCTTTTCCATATTATTATTTTACAAAAATGCTGTAAGACTGCACTGAAATGCTCTCTGACAAAGCACACCTTATTTAAATGTCTGGCCTGACTCTTTCCCTCTCTCTCTCCCAACTCAGTCACACACACACACACACACACACACACACACACACACACACACACACACACACACACGAAGAGCTGTATGTAAACACAGACACATAGATAGACACAGGCATTAATGGATGAGCATGCATGCACACAAAGCTGAGGTCAATTTGTATCCACTTCACCCTCAATAGTCTGGTGTATTATTTGCCATAGTTCACTTCTTTCCCGAGTAAACACTCTCAGTTCAATCACATGTGAACGCAAACTTCACTGCATCTCCTTAATTGTGTCGTTATTGGCTGAAAAGCAACTTTCTTATGCAAATATGTGTTGTCTGAAGCACAGTGAAACAAAGTTAATTAACTGCCAAATACATTTAGACTCCATAACAGCCCATTTGTTTGGTTCGTTCAAGCCTAGCTAGACCACTAACTGACAAGCCCACCAATTACTGAGGTTATCCCAGATCCTGTGCTTACAATTGATTAATTAAATATGGAGTTCAGATACTAAAAACAACAACATTAGTCCTGCATGAACAACAACATGTTAGTTACCATATGATTTAATTATCAAGCCAGTGATTCAAGCAGCCATGACATGCAAACATACACATCCACACCAAACTCCAGTTATATTTTCTCTTCCCATATAGAAGCACACAACAATTAAATCAATTTCATTAACTTGCAGCCTGTTTAATTCTCCCCTCCTTTTTTACCCGGAACAGTACATTACAAGTAAATACAAGTCCTGCCCCATGCAGCTACCTAGGAAGCTATAGCTCTGGGCTATGGGTATATAGAGAGTGGGGCAAGAGGGAGAAATTATTGGTTGTGGAAAAGTGTAGAATTTTTCAGTCAAATGCAGTGGAACTAATGAGACCCTTGTTGGGAACAAAGATCCACGGTCTGCTGTTAACAAGACTAGGAAACAAGGATTATCTCATTAAGTGGAAAAACTGGAGAAAGGAGAACGGAAAAAAACAGGAGGAAAGATTAGCAGGGTATTTTCCTTAATTGTATTATGTTTTCTGTCCAATTTCAAGTCCACTTTTCCACAGTTTAGCAAGCCAGGCACAGCAATGCATCCGTTACTAAGATAGGGAGCATTTGGATGAGCTTGAAATCACAGTTTAACTACTTAGCCGACTTCTCCTTTCAGAGAAAATCAGATATTTATCAAGAAAAATGCAAAGATTTCAACTCTACAAACAGACCGATTTCCACATTGCATACGCTTACATAGTTCATCAGTTTGTAGAGTTATTTTGCCACATGTTGATGATTATATTTTTCTGTATATCTTCTTTTCCTTATTTCTTGAATCAATTCATTACTTTTGTCATCACCAGAGCAGGGGAAGAACACAACGTGGGTGCTCTACAGAAGCCACAGTCGATGCAGAAATCGTATCTTTTCTGACAGATTTCTCCATTTATTACTTTTTTTATTTATTGTAAAAAGGATAATCTCCAGAGACAGAATGACCATTTTTGACTCTATGGTTTACTCTCTATTAGTGCTGCCCTGTGAGCCTCAATGGAATGTGACATTGTATATGTTTGGGGCTGTTACCAACGGAAATATAAGTCAGAACAAATACAGCATTTCAGGTTGAAGCCATACTTTATGTGTGTGAGCTGTCACAACACACACATGCACACAGGACACCGCCGTGTGCGTGCTTTCGGGGATACGTGGCTGTGCATTCATTCACGTATTCATGAATGTGTGTGAGCACGTCTATAGCAGTGAAATATGTGCAGCGTGGAGACATTCAATAATACGCCCTGGCGCATGCAGCCTGCAGGAGGGTGTGCAGGGAGGGGGGAAAAAACCCTCTTACATCCCAAACTGAGCAGAGAAACATGAAAAAAGACCTGCAGAGAGCGTGAAGGAAGAAAGGAATACAGAATGAGGGGAAGGACAGGAGAAAGAGAAAGATAGAGAACTCCTGCAGCTATCTTTCTTCCACCACCATATGAAGAGCCCAGAGGAGGATGGGAGATGAATATGGAGATCCTCTTCCCACTCTCACTCTCTTTTTTCTTCTACCCTTTTAGGTTCTTTCTTTCACCGTCTTCCCTCTTCTCCAAGCTAATACTCCATTTTACATCATTGTTTTAACTTATTCCTTGTGTCTACTTTCACATGCTTATGGTTTGCCAACTATTCTTCACTCTCATTTCTCTCTTCCGTCCTTGCCCAACACCTTTCTCTCTTTTCCCTGAAGACCCAGACAACCTATCCCTCACTTCGGTTTGGCCTGTGCTTCCTTGAGAAATTTTTTCTCAGTTTCTTTCAACTGACACCAATATATCCATCCCCTTGTCCTTATCACCCTCTCTCTGCTACTCTGTCTGGTTAGTTATTGATAAGCTGTATTACTGTTTCTCTCCCGTGGATATGCTGCTCTCTGTGTGTGCGTGTGTGTGTGTGCGTGCGTGTGTGTGTGTGTGTGTGTGTGTGTGTGTCTATGTGCGTGAGTGTGAGAGAGAGAGAAAAAGTGGGTCACCAGGGGCGCATACAAGATCGATAAGTCTTACACACAAACAAAAGTCGATGGGAATAATTTGGAGTTTGAGAGAAACACTGTGTAAAACGGTGTAAATACTGTAATCTGCTGCCTTTACACAAAACATGATGATAGGAAACTAACAACCCCAATGCAACAACAAACCATCAAGCACTGGATACCACAGATTTAGAACGTCTATAACATCTTATCTTTGCAGTGTCACACAGTGCTGATCTAATGTTATCTTACCAGAACACTATGATATACACAGTTATTTCCCATCACACTCTACCCTTGCTATGAACCTCCTGGGTCTCGGTAAAGAACTGATTACTGCTCTATTTCAGATAGTTAAAAACAATAGATTTATGTATACAATATTAAAAAATTACGTTACGTAAGGAAGTTACACTTTGAAATAGTTATGCTTGTCCTTTTCCTCACATTGCTATCAATATAAGAGTCAGGATGATGGAAACCACCCAACCCAAGCACATATTCATATTTAAATCCAAACCATTGAAGAAATCTATAGGATAAAGTCTTTAGTTTCATCCCCATACAGCAAAGTATACCTGACACACACACACACACACACACAGACTCACTTGTATACTGGAAGTGTTTTCTTCCCATGTCCCAAAGCTTCCTCCCAAAGTCCCAAGTGGATGGAAGCATCCAGAGCCATGTCTGTGATCCTGAGCTTAAAGAGATTTTCATCAGGCACGTCGTCACAGACAGTCGACAACAGACGGCTCTCTAGTAGTCCTTTCCAATCTGGAGGGTCACTTCAGGAAAAGCAAATTCATACTGGATGCATACAAATGTGAAAATCAAATCCGCACCCTGATATCTCCCAAATATATGAAGTATTTATGAGGACAACTTAGAAATGGTTTGTTCTCATTTTGTGTAAAGTATATAAATATACAGTATCACCTGCCAGCTATTTACAGAAGTAAAACCATGAGCTCCTATCAATTCAAATGAGTCTGTTAGGATAAAAGCATGTCCACAATCAAGACTTTCTGAAATGTGTAACAGAT
The DNA here is from genome assembly GCF_949987685.1 of Ammodytes marinus. Taxonomy (NCBI): domain Eukaryota; kingdom Metazoa; phylum Chordata; class Actinopteri; order Uranoscopiformes; family Ammodytidae; genus Ammodytes; species Ammodytes marinus. The sequence continues at coordinate 25,096,988 of NC_137230.1, read as the reverse complement.
CTAGGTTGCGGACTGCAACGCAATAAGAGGGACATTTTGTGGGGCTTCTCTAAAGTGCATTTTTAGGTTTCTGAATCTTCATCAACATAGATCATGTGTAAAATAAGGCTATTATTGAGGTATGATTCATGCATTAGGGGTGATTCATTAATTGACTTAACAAGATATCGCCAAGCATGCTCTCGCTGTCATCACAATTGAAGCATGGTGATGCAAAAACTAGCTCTAACTCAAAGATCAGAAAAAAACAAACTTTCTTAGTCCAACTCAGTCCGCATGCGTAATCAGCATTGTATCTGTTAAGCACTCAGACATGGCGAGTGACAACATGGAAGTGTGTTCCTCTAATCCACCCAGTTGTCTGTGATGTGTAGAGGCAACAGTAGTGCGCAGGTGTGTCTCTTTAATACAGCTGATATATAGTAAGTACATCCCTCTGCGGAATATACTGTGACCATTGTCCCACAGTAAAGTAGATAATTATTGACAATTGTAAAGGATACCCGACTCTGCTTTCAGTCCTTCCAGTCTGGGTAGAGCCTCCTTCAACAGGCGCCATGTTGATTCGTCCCCTGACAGCATGAGCCCTTCCTAAGAGAGAGGAGGAGAACTACCTGAACATCCATACTGACTATGTCAAAATAAACACATATACTATGACAAGGGCTGGATGTAGTGAGCATCATAGACTGATAGAGAAAGAGAGTTTGTTGAAAGAGTTAAAAAAAAATATCCTGACTGCACTTTGTATATCTCCTGCCAGCTGTCGGACATAATACAAAACAGTTTTTCTTGTTTCAAGTGCCTTACTCATGCACAACACGCACATGCGCGCACACAAACACACACACACACACACACACACACACACACACACACACACACACACAGAAAAACTACACACAAATATTATCTTCTGGTTTTGATGTAGTCACCATGACAACTTTAGGTCACAACCCGGCAGCCTGACATCATCATCTCAAGATTAAAGAGAAAGAGGGGCAGCGACAGAAAGTGTGTGAGTGAGTCTGTAACCTTAGACACACACACACAAACGTGCACGCACACACACACACACACACACACACACACACACTTAAGTGTTGCTGTGTTGTGGAAGAGTGAGACCAAAGTGTCATACATGGCATATGGAGAGCAAAACTAGAGAAGTGGAGGCGGAGAAAAAAATGAAAACAGAGTGGGGACACAGAATGTGAGATAGCTGAACAAAAAGACTGAGTGGATTAAGATTGATGGAAAAGAAAACTGGGGCTGAAGGACAAGATAATATTCCTCATTTTTCAGTGGGTGGTCAGAGACAAGGGGGGGGGAGAGAGAGAGAGAGAGGTGTGAAGAGGTGGAGCGTGACCGAGTGACAGAGAGGAAGAGGAGGACAGCAGGAGATAAGTCCAAGGGAAAGTGGGAAAAGTAAGAGAGGACAGAAAAGGGTACACTGTTACATGTCAGGCACTGATACACTGTCTAAGCCAACAGAGGCACAGCAAAAGTGTGTGTGTGTGTGTGTGTGTGTGTGTGTGTGTGTGTGTGTGTGTGTGTGTGTGTGTGTGTGTGTGTGTGTGTGTGTGTGTGTGTGTGTGTGTGTGTGTGTGTGTGCGTGTTTGTGTGCGTTTGAATGTCTGGTTTTACACATTTTAAGTCAAGAAATAAGAAATTTTCATCATTTGTGTGCATCTCACTTTGTCCTGAGATTCACAATGCCGGCAGCAGCAGGTGAAGTGGTACTGCTCCTCCAGCTGTCTCTGTCGATCTTCAGTCGGTGACAACGTGTCAATGTAACTTACGGTAAGCTGAAAAACAGGAATTTTTTTGTTTATATTTGCAACAATATTTTGCTTATTTCTCTATACTGCAGAGCATAGTTGACTGATCAGTGCGGGACGGGAAGAGAAATAATTTAGCATGTAAAATGGGTAGATTAAGTAATGTAGGAAGATAAACTGTAGGAGTGAAGTGTGTGTGTCTTCCAGATGGCATGGTTGCATCTCATTACATACAGCCAGGAGAGACAGTGCCAAGACACTGCCAAGTGCTTGTGTTGCAGTGATATTTCACTTGGCTACCATTTTAATAACAATCAGTTCATTGTACCTCTATTAACATTTGTTATTACTTATACAATAAAAGCCAGACCATAACAACCACAGTGACGTTATATTCTTGGAAAACATGCTTCTTAGTTTCAGATTATGTATTACTCAAAAACAGCCTCAGGCATCTGCTCCTCCATCAATAACAACAGCGAAAAAAAAAAAAAAAAAAACGTAAAATAAATATTGCTCATAAAGAACACGTACATAAAAGATGAGGCAACAACACAGTCGATAAAACCATAGTGTTATCCCACGCTGTTGATGTTGTGAAGATGCAGTGTGAGTATTTTTCTCTTTCTCTGCACATACCTCCTCTTCAGGGTTGATATCCCGAACAGCTCTGAGCTGCAGGCGTGTTCCCTCAAACACCATCACACAGTTTGGCCTACAGTCATGGTTTAGCAGAGATAAGCTGGGAGAGAGAGCACACAAGGTGATGAGGCACAGGAAGGAGAGGTGGAGGAAGAGTGAAGGTAGATAGAGGGAGAGAGAGAGAGAGAGCAGTGAGGAGGTAGGGGAAGATGATTGAGAAGGAATGGAAACAGAAGTGAGGGAGTTAGAAATTGAGGGCAGGGAAGACAGAAGATAGAGAAATGCATTTGTGTTAAAATTTTTTAAGACATTCAAACATTTTCCTGGCATATCTATCTCTGTGTGTGTGTGTGTGTGTGTGTGTGTGTGTGTGTGTGTGTGTGTGTGTGTGTGTGTGTGTGTGTGTGTGTGTGTGTGTGTGTGTGTGTGTGTGTGTGTGTGTGTGTGTGTGTGTGTGGCTGACTGGCTACTCTTAGGGTGTATTCACACTGGGAAAGTCCGCTAGTTCACTTGCTTTGGTCCAGACCAAATAGAGTTTTGATTTTTTTTGTTTGGTGTGGTCCACTTTCATATTGCCCCTTTTGCGAGTGAACCAGCATTACGAAGCAAAACCACACGTGATCTGAGGTTATTCATTCATTGGACAGACATTCTGGGGTGGAGAGAAACAGGAAGTACGAAGTTAAAACTGCGAAATATATATCATTGATATAATATGGGGTTAAAAATAAAAAATTGCCTACATCTAACCTATAAATAAAGAGGAAAAACATCAAATTATTGTTGTTTCATATGGTTATAATATGTAGCCCTATGTCAATGCCACGTTATGTGGCTTGTAGCCTACAATGTGAAACATAATTTTTACTGTATTTTTGGTGCTGGACGCGCGGCTCGCGAGAAGAATAGGCTCAAGCTGACACTCAGCTGATTAAGCTGTGTATCAGCTGGGTCGGCGCAGTTCAGCTCCAAACTGACACGGGGATTGACGGTCCCGTACATGGGAAGCAAAATAAAAACACACATTTCTTGCGCAGCGTGAACCTGTTGGCACTGTGCGAGAGATGCTCCCCTCTCCTTCATCTGATCGCTGAACACATTCAACATGTTAATGCGTCCTCTCGATCAAATGTAATAGCCTATATTGTTCTGGGCTCCCAGTCAAACCACAACTTATCGTCCTAACAATGGCGACAACAACACTTTCCCATAATGTGAAGCTGACGGCTATTTATTTAAAAAGAAAAGAAAGAAAAGGCACAGTGCCTCCTGCATTTGGGTCGGATCGAGTCCGGACAAATTCACACCACAAACAAACTGCAGCAGAGTGCGTTTGGAAACGCACCGAGACTACCTCTTCAGCCGGGTCTCGGAGCGTTTGTTTGGTCCGCACCCGAGTGCGATTGCTGTATTCACACCTGCCTGAAAGATGCGCACCGAAGGCAGAAGTGCATCTGAGTTCGTTTCAACCGAACTAAACACGGCATGTGTGAATACACCCTTAGTCTTTTTAATCACACTACATCTGCTGCACACTTAATGTGTGTAGAAGACAAAGAGGAAAAGATGGAGGTTGAGACTGATCCTAGGTCGGGATTTTAGTAAAATACAGCGAGAGCTGCATACCGCCGAGCCACCCACTGCTAAATGTCCAATGGTTTTGTGTTTTTTCAAATCACTGAGGGCAGCACTGAGCTGTAGGATATCAAATCTGTTACATCCTCATGGTATCCACGGTGCCTTTAAGGGGTTGAACAGTGCTCAAATGAACCAAACACACACAGACACACACACACACACGCACACACACACACACACACACACACACACACAGACACACACACACACGATAATTCCCTGCACAATATGACAAAATTAGTACTCTACTTCTGTCATAACAATGTCACTCATTTCTTCCTGGCGGTCTGTGAGCCTCTCAGAAACACATACCCACACAAATAAAGAATAAAGCAGAAGAACGATGGGTACTCCACTTCTGTCATAACAATGGCAATCATTGCCCCAAATTTATAATAGATACAACCCACACTCTTACTCAGCCACAAGCACACTGACTGAATGTGTCAGAATCACTAGGCCTAATCTGATTGTTGTTATTGACAAATTGTTTGAATGCAGGGAGGGTTATACAATATAATGGGAGAGAAGCACAATTGTTCAAATTCCGTTTTTCCTTGTATATAAGCCTGCTAGCACTAACCTCACATGAACGTGCAGTAATACACTATTATTATGATATAATTTTCAATAAATAAAGCGTTTCACTTATAGTACCATAAACATACACTTAGTTCCCAGTGTATTAGGTGGAATACATATTAGAAACAACTACTAGTTTAACAGCAGTGCAGATTGCAACCTCCAAAACCATCTTACAGTTAAACCATCACTTCTGAACATCAGAACTTTCATGAAGGAAGGATTTACTGCACGCCTGTTGTATTAGACTCCTATAGTTTTAGCGTATATAAGTGGCAACAGATTATGACCCTAAGAATGTTAGAATTGATGTCTTATTCCTTATCTACACTTAATATTTTGTAAAGCAAATTAAATCACATATAGTAGCTATATGGAATAGTGCCATTAGCGAAGGTGATTTGACTATATTGTAGTCTGTACTGTTCCCAGGACTGTAAAAAGTTATTAATTGTCTTTATTATCAGACCCCCCTGACCCGTAAAAAGACATAAACTGTCACTGCACACATGGCTGGGAAAAAATATTTAAGAGGTTTGTCTGTTTTTATCTCCCCTTTCATTACTGCTGCTCTTGTTAACATATTCATAGATCAGAACAATTGCTGCAAGTGTGTGTGGTTGGTGTGTGTGAGCATGTGCGTGTGTGTGTGTGTTGAGCCTTTGTGAAACCATCAGTAAACCCCCTGGCATTGTTCTGCAGTGCAGAAGTTGCGGGCTGAATATCAACTTGAAATCGAGCCCTCAACGCTGTTTTTATCTGATGGAGAGCAGCTCATTAGCATACTAATTAGATTAATTAACTAAACCCCATCTCACATTAACAGTATCTTAACACACTAACTGAAACTAACTGTTGCTGTAGATAGAAGGACAGTGAGCCAAATAGCACATGGGTGAGAGAGTACTGACAGTGAAAGACCACTGAATTGTACTCAATAAGTGAAAGGGTTAAAGGATTTCTTCTCTTTCTGTTTCTTAAGTCTTTATTTTCCCATATATCTTCTCTGTGTGGCTTATGATTTGCTCTGTGGACATGCTCCACTGCAGCAGATATCAAATTAAATGGCACTAAAAATTAAAACAGAATGTAGTGTAAAGCTTTTATAATGTCCTTATAATAATAATAATAACCTTATAATGGTTTGCACGCCATATCAAACTCATCTTTTCTATCTGTTGTTATATTGGTGTATCTCTGAGAGGATTTGGATTTATGTTTGCTTTGAGTTAGGTGACACGTTGTCAGTAGATTACAACAAGTGAACAAAGACCTGTGTAATCAATCTAGCTGTTTATTAATGTATTATTAAGCTCATGATAAAGAGCCCAATTGATGTGATAAGATATCGTATTTCAGGCCAATTATTACAGAGCGAGTGGAAGACAGAGAGAGACAAGGATGGGCTTAGTGGAGTCAGCGAGGGGAACGAGGAAGTCAGCGATTGAGCACAGAAAAATGAACAGAAAGTGACAGGGTGAACGGAGGTGTAGCATCACAAGAGTAATCCCCCTCTTTTCAGCAAACCATGTGGTTGGCAACCCAAAATATGAATAGGCAGGGGACCAACCTGCGAATGGTCCCATCATTTATGGATGAGTTACAACACGAACCGCAGACACACACTGACACAGAACCACATGGTTTGGCTGAGCTTTGACCATCTGACATCTGACCATAGGCCAGATAAACTGGCCGAGATACTTGCAGTGTGTGTGCATGTGTGTGTGTGTGTGCGTGTGTGTCACAACTCTAACAAAATGTGCAACAACAGGGCAAATCCCAATCCATTCACCCAGGCCTCAATACAGGGATTACAGTACCATACCGTGTGTGTGTGTGTGTGTGTGTGTGTGTGTGTGTGTGTGTATCTCTTTCTCCCCGAAAAGATTATTATAATAAAGCATTATAATATTCTGTCAACATTCATTTTCAAGTTTTTGCCTCACCACAAAAAAATTCACTTATTCTCTTCCTCCCTTCCTGCTCGTATACTTCAAAGGGCTGTCAGGAAAATAGTGAGGGGAGCGCTGAGGGCTTTGAAAGTGAGCGGGTAAAGGATGGGTGGGGTTGTCTGGGGTGCGGTGATCTGGCAGGTAACTGGAGCCACATTTAAATTTTGTGGCATTTTTATTGCCCAAGTGAGAGAGAGAGGTACCATCACACTATGAGGATTATGAGCTGAATTGAAATTAATGATGCTTTTGAGATATGTATGCTTCACACATTGCCCTGTGTGTGTGTGTGTGTGTGTGTGTGTGTGTGTGTGTGTGTGTGTGTGTGTGTGCTTGTGTGTGCGTGCATGCGTGCGTGGGTGGGTGTGAGTGCCTTACCTAGGATACAGCCCAACTCCAATCTCTTGCAGCTCTCCGTCACTGATGGTGAAACAATTACATGTCACCTAAAGGTGAGAGAGAGAGGATAAAAGAGTGGAGAGCACAGAGAGAGATTATTTTCTAAATTGCTTCAGGGAAACCAACAATACTTTCATCATATGTTCTGAACATTTCTACATTCCTTCGGCACCTGCAACACCCCAGTGGCACTGCAGCCGAATCATGACATGCACGGGATGGGACTGTGTAAAGTAACCACCAGGAAATTGTGAGCCAGACAGTCTCTCTTTGAAAAGAAAAAGAAAGGCTTTATGAAATGACAGACATGTCTGCGATATTTTTCATCAACATCGTAGTAAACAACATCTTGCATCAGTGATCATGTACAGTGTTTTTATAAAGACGCAAGTAAAATGTTTTTGTTTGTCCAAGCGCCTGTCAAAATGAGAAAGTGAAACCTATTCAGAGTGAATGTTTAAAGACAGTATAGAAGAGACGGATGGAAGAAGATGACACTTTCCCAAACACTCCCAGTGATACCTCTGGAATAGAGCTGATATGAAAGTAATTTACCCCCTTGAACATGATAGAATAATGACAGGAGAATGACAGGAGAACAGAGATGAGTAGACCAGTTGAGATGACAAAAGAAGATTGATAGATTGATTCAATTTATTTCAGACATATCAAAGTACAAAACAAAATTAAAAGCATGAAAATACAATAAAATAATGTTTAAATGATTTCACAAAAAAGAAAAAAGAAAACAATTTGCATGTATTGATACGATATGATTGAGATTAGCATGTTAGCATTGTCATTGTGAGCAGGTTAGCATATTTGCCTTTGGGAAAGCAAAGCTGTGCCTTTGCATGTAAACTGTGTACTTTCTGCATCATGATGCAAACAGTTGATAAATATTATCTGTTAAAATAAGCATTCAGACTGTCCTTTGAAGAGGCAGAAAGATGCATGCATTGATTGAAAATTGAGCCATAGACGGAAGTTCCCCATCCTGCTGTTGTTTCACACCAGATCAGAACTCAGCAAAATGATATGACACCATTACAGCCGGGCCTCATTTGCCTGGCACCGCCCGCCTACATAATTCCGCTTTTCTGGGTGTGCGGTATATTAGTGAGTTCTATCCAGCCAGATTTCTGCCAGTCCAATCAGCGATCAGAAGGAGTGGCTCAGAGGCCGGCGCATGACATACGTCACGACCAAACGTTATGCGATTGGTTGGCAGATCCAGAGTGGCACTGGGCAGATCCAATAGTTTTAAACTTTTAAACAACAGACACCCGTCTTCAAGTGAGTTATCATTTGTCAATTGAGATTCCAGGCCTTCTGTACAAATTACATGAAGTACAATGGTCTGGTAGGACCAGGCTAGGGCTTAATTAATTAGGCTTTTCACTCAACTAATTTAGTATAAAGCCAACAGGAGGAAAACTAATGACAAACAATGACACACACACACACACACACACACACACACACACACACACACACACACACACACACACACACACACACACACACACACACACACACACACACACACACACACACACACACACACACACACACACACACACACACACACACACACACACACACACACACACACACACACACACACACACACACACACACACACACACACACACACACACACACACACACACACACAGCATTCTTCCTTCATTTCAAAGATACAATGTAAAATAGGGCAACATTACGGTGGCCCTGAGAGCTCACAGCACTGCAACATCAGAAAACACATGCAAGAAGACAAAACGCAAGCAAATTAAGAAAACATCTTCAACACATGCGCAGCATTTAGAAAACGCGCAGCAAAGTTCACAACAGTGTTTCCAGAGGACATTTAAAAGTGATGCAAACGTCCAGACAGGCTTGTTGCAAGCACCGGATTTCGGATTTCAGTCAGTGGTGTTGGAAAATGATAGCCTGGTCCAACCAGAAGACCATCGTACTTCATTTCATTTGTACAGAAGGTCTGGAACTGCTGTAATTGGCAAACGTTCACTCACTTGGAGGCGGGTGTCTGTTGAAGTTTAAAACTATTGGATCTGCCCAGTGCCACTCTGGATTAGCCAACCAATCGCATAACGTTTGGTCGTCACGTGTGTCATGAGCCGGCTTCTGACGGTGCGTTCAAGTTGGACAGGGAACTCGGAAATTTCTGACTTCACTACATATTGTGGTCTATGGATCTACCGGTACCTGGCAACGGTAACTTGCTAGAGCCTAACGTTTATTTATTTGGACGAGAAAGGTTGTCGGCGCCCATACTTTCGCGAACAGATGCACTGGAACACAGACAGGTCGGAACTCGGAACTACCAAGTCGGAAATCTCCTTCTTCCGAGTATAAAGGAATGCAGCATTCAACTGAAACTGGAGCGCGACTTCAACGTCATCGTTCTCAGCCACTCGCTCTGTTCGCTGATTGGACGGTCGGAAATTTTCCTCAGCTAGATTCCACTAATACCACCCAGCCCCAGACTGACTACTGAAGGGAAAATTAAATTTGTCCGGAAGTAGGTAGGCGGGCGGAGCCAGGCTAGGAAAATGAAGTGTTTTTGATTTATTTTAACATTGTGATCGCATGATTCAGATATTAGCCTATTGAAGTGATCTGCGGTAGGACATGTGCATCACTTTTAAGTGTCCTCTGGAAACACTTACGGAAGAACTTCCGTTGTGTTTCGGCCTATTTGCAGCGTTTTTCTAATGTGTTTTGTTGTGAACTTTGCTGCGCGTTTTTCTAATGTGTTGTGTTGTGGTCTTTGCTGCACGTTTTCTAAATGCTGCGCATGTGTTGTCAAATTGATGAAGATGTTTTCTTAATTTGCTTGCGTTTTATCTTCTTGCATGTGTTTTCTGATGTTGCAGTGCCGTGAGCTCTCAGGGCCACCGTACAAAATGTATGTTTCATAGAAATTACTTCACATCAGGACAACAGCTTGTGCTTTCCTGTGACTATACCACAGAATAAACATTTCCAAACACCACATAATGCAATGTAAACAAGGGCTAAAAGTACATGCTGACATGCATGTAAACCCATTCAGATCTACTGGAATAGGAAACATCGCATAAGTTGATGAGCGAGAGAGAGCAAGGAAAGAGAGAAAGAGAGAGAGAGAGAGAGAGAGCAAAGAAAACTAACTGAAGCTTGAGTGTGTTTATTATCATAAATCTGCTTTGCCCTTGGTCACACACCTGTCTCCTGTATTTTTGTCCCCCACCCAAGTGTTCACCTTATTAGGAAAATAGGATGAGGACAGCAGCAGGGATGAAGGGATGGCTGTGCAGAGAGAAAAGAAAGGATGGTTTTGAGAAGAGGGAGGGGTTGATGAAGTGCAGAATCAATTTAAACAAACAGTGATAGCAGGGCACTCAGCTGGGCAGATCTCTCTCTCTCTCTCTCTCTCTCTCTCTCTCTCTCTCTCTCTCTCTGGGGATGAGAATCAATGTAGCAGAACATCCACATCTGCAGAGCCGGCTGGTGTATGGTTATGCATCCCAAATTCACAAAGACACTCCACACATGTATAAGGGAACCTCCCTGACATACACAAATGGTAACACAAAAATCTATGTTATGAATAAATCCCTGAATATGTCTATATGTCTTCCACAGCTTCCTCTACGCTTTCCCTGACTCTCTCTTCATATTCAAGAGACACCCAAAATGCTTTTAACAAACCCCGCGTCAAATGAATCTGAACAGTGACAAACATCCACTTCAGCAAAATGTAGCTTTGGCTGTGAAATATTAATTGGTGGATTCAAAGAAAATTATTCAGCAACAATCTTAATAATTGATTATCAGTACTTTGTAGCAAGAAATCCCATGAAGTAGTTTTAACTTTTTAAAATGGTACTACAGGTTTCCCTGGTTTAATATGGTAGTACACAGAATATATTTTACACGGTTAGTTAGACAAAACAAGCAATTTAAATGTCAGGCCCAGACTGGGACATAATAATCGGTGACTAGAATATCACTTCAAGCCTAAAGTTGGCTTGACCTCTAGCTATTCTCTATATATTTTGTATCAATCTATCTTTAAAAAGAAAATTGTCTAAAATTCTTGTCTGTCTGAAATGCTCACTGCTTTGGAGATATTAGGAATTTGCAGAGAAACAGGACATCATATAAAACCACAGGTGGGGGAACATATTCAGTTACCATGGTGACAGCTGTTTTCTTCTTATGATGAGAAATGGTTAAGAGTCTCCCACAGTTTACCTGTTTTGTTTTTTTAACATCCCCATTAATAAGGAGAGGCCTCCTTAGCCTTGAGTGTTGGTTCATAAGAGGGCACACCTTAGAGTCTAAAGAGCTCATTTCTATCCATCTTGGGTGAATGAAATTAATTCAAAAGGACCTCTTCAGTCAACAATAAAGCAGAAATTCTTAACAGCAGGTTCTTAATATAGATTACAGACCTGATATGATTTGGCTGCTGCAATAGCCAATGTGGAAAATAACACAATCACTGCATCTGTACAAAAGATAACAAAGTGTGATTTTTCGCCTGGATGGGTGTTTCTTTAAAACGGTGCAGAAAATGTCAGTCCCACCATCCCTTCATTTGTTTGCTCATTTATTTTTCTGCCTGTCACACTTCTGCAGGTTAGATTTGGTTGGAACTTGTAGAAATGATGAATGTGAGACAGAGTTACAGAGGCTAGGACAGGCGACTGAGTGAACGGTGTGGTGAGCAGCCTGTGATGTGGAAAATGAAAAATAAGATCAAGTGACAGCACTGTCTCCGAAAATGTCATCTTATGAGGGGTGGGGGGAGATAGAAAACAAAAAAGTGAACTTTCTGCTGTGAAGCTTGAGTGTCTTTATTATCATAAATATAGAGTATGCACTTCATTCAATCAGTTCTGAAATTGAGGACTAGGGTTTAGGGCCTTAAACAGAGATATGGATATAAAAATTATACTACATGGATATTAAGAATTACATTTTACCATTAAGAGAAAATGTTTAGAAAAATTAAGAATTAAATTGTTAATCATTTTTATATCTTTGTGATTTCATCTGCCTGTGTTGGTTATTTTCCTGAATTTAAATGTATGTACTGCTGCATACCTAATGAAATTCCCCAAATGCAAATTTAACTCACAATATTCTTGTCTGTATAACCAGTCAAAGCTAGTCAAATATGGCAATATGGAAAGGTATCCTCCTTTTAAATGAACAGTTGTGACTCCCAAAGTCTGGTTGGTGTCGATGAAACTACAATGTTTTCCTAAACCTAACCATTTTCTTTTTGTGCATACACGTTAACAAATCATTACCATAACATTGTCAGGTCAAATACATTTATTTTTTAAACATGTGGGCTCACAGTAAACACAGTCCACCACACAGGACTGCACTTTAAAGTCTGTGCTGACATTAAGTATTCAGGGAGGGAGGGGCGAATCAAAAAGACTTCTGTGACATGTTTGAAAACATATACGGGTAGCACATCTCTAAGTGGATGGCTGGGGGTTTGGGATGGTGGGGAGCGGGAGGTCCTGTCAACTCATATCGGAGGCATTGGTTTGCTTTGTCCTGTCATGTCAGTTCAAAAACCTTGTGAGCCAAGGATTTATGTCTTTAATGTTGCTTGAATCGGTTCAATTACTGTCAATCTGGGCAAGACTACAAAGGCCATCAGGCACAATCAAAGGCCACATCTGTGTGTGTGTGTGTGTGTGTGTGTGTGTGTGTGTGTGGGTTGAGTGTACTATTACTGCTTTGATTAAGTATTTATGAACTAATCATGGTTCTTTCATCTCTCAATAGACAAGCAAACAAACATACAGAGAATTGCTTTGGAAATGTGAAGAAAAAAAACGAGGGTGAACACCCATCAGCGCACACATTTGCACTATTGCAGGCACATACGCACACTAGCTTGAATCGTTATTCATATCTGTCTATGTCTCCACCACTATTTTTGTTGTGTTACTGTATGTCCAACTGGGCCATGCTTCCAAAATGTGCACTAGATTAAATTTAAATTAGGTTAAAATGGCTATTTTGTTTTTCCTATAACAACTTGTAAGTGAAAATAATTGCTTTTAGACAAACCCGCTGATGAAGAGTTTCCTTCAGCTCTTTTTGTTCACTCTCACCGCTCTCATAATTTGTTTCCTGACTGTAGCAGGAAGTTGTTTTTCAATATAAAAGTTCCAAAAACTTACAGTACACTTTTTGTCCAGCACAAAACAACAGATGGCCAAAGTCAGTAGACACGTTGGAGCATTTAGCAGCTAAAGATCCAGATGTTGGTTGGAGGCATGCCCCTCAACAATCAGCCGTAGCTAGACACACTGAGCTCTTTGTTACCTTATTCCTCCCTCCCTGGCCTTCCACTCACTCCGGTGTAGCCTGGTTTGTTTGTCCCTGTGTGACAGAGGTTATGTCCTGATGAGACGACCCCTCAGGAGCAGTCGGCTAAGTGTCCTTTGTACACCAGCTGCCACATAGTGCACCATGTGAACTGAAAGCCTGTTGGATGTGTTGAGAGAGACACAGCAGGCAAAAAATCTCCCCTCAGTAAAAAAGCCTGAAGGTCTGTGCTTGAGCCACAGTAAAATCAGTGCCTGATTCCACTGATGACTGGACAGCTGACAGTGTTTACCTTTGTATTTTCCCAATGCCATGCACTACAACGGAATCCACATGTGCTCATTGAATTAAAGGCTTTAAAAAGGTTTAAAGTTAAGTCATTGTAATTATTTTCAATATAGTTAAGTTAGTTTTAACAGCAGTTAAGTTGTGCTTTTCCGATACCACGGAATTGGCAGCTTCAATATTTAATTGCCGGGATTTGTTTTTGCTTGATTGCTGTCACTACACCTGATTGCTCAAACTTAAAAAGACTCCTTTTCTGAGGTGCTTTTGTGGTTTCGGGTGCTGAAAATGAACCACAAGGTCCCTGGTTTGATGGCTCATGGCTAAGGACTTTTGTTGCATGTCATTCCCCATCTTGTTTTCCTTTCATTAACCATCATCCCTCTTAAGTCAATTCACTGATTAAAGGCCTATAATCTCCTACACAATACTTTAAAGTCCTTTCTTCATATCCTTTCCACATTGCTCTTTAGAGCTTCCATTCCAAACCGGTCCTGGCCCTCGTTATTTTAGAACCTGGATCTATCTGCAAGTCATTACGCTGAACTGCTTTGAGTGCTACATCTCTACTTCATTTTTATTGTGCAAGGAACAGACTGAACATATGAGCTTTCAGATGCTGTTGTGAGCCATCAAAACTTTAAACTCACTCAAAGAACTTGTGAAGCAACAAATAAAAAAATAGAAAAATGGTGCTTGCATTTTTTTAAAGACTCATTTTACTCTGCTTTATTTGCTCAATGTTCACATAACGTTTTCTAAAATAAGCACACACACCCCAAGAGTCTGTCTGTTTAAACAAGCGTTAAACAGCCGAATCACCTCAGGAGGGGATAGGAGGGATAGTGTTAGAGAAAGATGGGATGAGAAAAGTGCATGGGGAGACGAAGGGAAGAGAGGAAAGAAAAAGATAAGACAGGAAGAGAATGATGGAAGGAGAGTGTTAAGAAACAGCAGGGAGACACAGTGTAAGGGGAAGAGGGATGGAGGGAGGTGGGAAAGGAAAAAGGAAGAGGAGAGAGGGCCAAATGTGTTAACACTCGTTAGCAACTTGTTAGAAAAGTTGCTGAGCGTGAACGAGAGCAGGCGGGCAGAATTACAGTGGTGCACCCTGGGAAATAATCCAGCAGAATATTGAGTGGAAGGCCATGGAAGGAAAAACAGCTGATGATCAACAGCTTTGAGAAGTGTGACTCAGACGCCATGACGTTTTAGACCTCAATCTAAGATTTAGCAAAATCACCATGATGGTCAGTTCACCATAGACTGCTGCAGAGTTAACATTGCTGAGTGATAGGTATGGACTTTTGAATTACGTTAGAAATCATTGGAGGCTTAGAGGTTATATTACATCTATTAAATGAAATGCTGGTAAGAGTGACAGTCTTTTATACTTTGGTTTGTTTTCACATACTAGAGGTTTTAATATTCAATACGCACGCACGCACGCACGCACGCACACAACATTATAACTGTGAACAAGTACATTTGTTTTTTAAAAGGATGCAATTAATTTGAAGAACATACAGTGGCTTGCAAAGTATTCACAGAAATGTTCAACATTTTGTCACGTTACAACCACATACGTACATTTATTTTATTGGGATGTCTATACCAGCTTTGCCCATCTACAGACTGATATATTTTGTCCATTCTTCTTTGCAAAATAGCTCAAGGTTCAGATTCAGCATCAGATTGGATGGAGAGTGACTGTCAACAGCAATTTTCAAGTATTTCTCAATATTCTCAATTGTTTTTAGGTCTGGACTTTGACTGGGCCATTCTAACACATGACTATGCTTTGATTTAAACCATTTCATAGTAGATCTGGTTGTATGTTTAGGGTAGTTTTCCTTCTGGAAGGTGAACCTCTGCCCCAGTCTCAAGTCTTTTGCAGACTCTAACAGGTTTTCTGCCCTATATTTGGCTCCATCTATATTCCCATCACCTCTAACCAGCTTCCCTGTACCTGCTGAAGAAACGCATCCCCATAGCATGATGCTGCCACCACCATGTTTCACTGTGGTGATGGTGTGTATAGGGTGGTTTGTAGTGTTAGTTTCCTCCACACATTGCATTTTGCATTCAGGCCAAAACATTCACGTTTGGTCTCATCTGACTATGCATGGCTTTTGGCAAGGGTTGGAGGAAGGTGCTCTGTTCAGATGAGATCAAAATTGAAGTTGTTGGCCTTAATGCAAAATGCAATGCGTGGTGGAAAACTAACACTGCACATCACCCTATACACACCATCCCCACCGTGAAACATGGTGGTGGCAGCATCATGCTATGGGGATGCTTTTCTTCAGCAGGTACAGGGAAGCTGGTCAGAGATGATAGGAAGATGGATGGAGCCAAATACAGGGCACACAACCTGTTAGAGTCTGCAAAAGACTTGAGACTGGGTGTAGGTTGACCTTCCAGAAGGACAACTACCCTAAACATACAGCCAGATTTACAATGGAATGGTTTAAATCAAAGCATAGGCATGTGTTAGAATGGCCCAGTCAAAGTCCAGACCTAAAAACAATTGAGAATATTGAGAAAGACTTGAAAATTGCTGTTGACAGACGCTCTCCATCCAATCTGATGCTGAATCTGTAGTTCGAGCTATTTTGCAAAGAAGAATGGGCAATCAATATCAGTCTGTAGATGGGAAAAGCTGGTAGAGAAATACTCCAATAGATTTGCAGCTGCAATGGCAGCGTTAGGTGGTTCTACAAAGCATTGACTCAGGGGGGCTGAATACTTATGCACGCCACATTTTTCAGTTTTTTATTTATAAAAAAAAATTAAAACCATGTTTAATTTTCATTCCACTTCACAATGATGCACCACTTTGTGTTGGTTTATCACATGAAATCCCAATAAAATAAATGTATGTGTGTGGTTTTAACGTTACAAAATGTGGAAAATTTCAAGGGGTATGAACAAGGGCGTAGGAACCGGGGGGGACAGGGGGACGTGTCCCCTCCAATATTGGAGACAGGCGCATTTGTCCCCCCCAAAAATGATACCGCGAGGAGAAAAATATTTGATTTTGAAAATGCTTTTATTTTGAAAGCGCAACACAGCTTCTTGTCACCGGCCTCCTAAATGTGTTTGTTTTGCCCCGAACCGAGCCTTTAAGGTAGCGCGCAGGGTTGGGAGTTTAGGCATTCAGGCGGGAGTGCCCATTTCAGCGCTGCGTTGAGGGCACACAACACCATCGAGCCACCGGCTCTGAGGCTCAGACTGTTCGGGAAGTCTTTCCTTTGCAAAGGCAGTTAGAACGCTACTCGGTGACGTTTTTCACACGTTAACCTGTTCTTTCTGTTAGTAAATGCTCTGCGCAAAAGCTCATTCACGACTACTTCATCCAAACCGACTTAAACAGCTCTCTGTGTATCGTATCGCTAATTTAAGCCTGTAAACAAACCTAGTGCTGAGTCCGCCTCTCTCATGCTGCTGCTGCTGGCACATCTTACTCGTTCCTACGCCCCTGGGTATGAATACTTTTGCAAGCCACTGTATGGTCATTAGGAAATAATACAAAAGTTCCAAAAACAAGGCCTCTGAATGTCGACAGACACTAAAAACGACATAGTGTATATCTATGAAACTAAGCTCCTCATTAACACTCACTTACAAACCATTCATGCCCCCCCACCCCGACACACACACACACACATGCATAGAATAAGCAATAACGTCGCTGAATACAATCATACACAACACTGTATGTGTTGATAAGCAAATACCATATACTGTATCTCATGCACACAGAACAAAACAAGCCCCAGGCTGTTACTCCCTAATGACTGATTTCCATGCTGATACCCAATCATCTCTAAGAGAAATAAGAAAGAAAGTCGACATGTGTTTTTATCAAGTTGGCACATTTTCAGCTGATGAGCTTCTAAGCTGCTGCACATAACACACAAACTAACACCACCCCCCAACCCCCACGCAAAGTATACTCCACCCACACACTCATCCACATATCCCGACCACCAGATTGCATATATGGAGGCAGATTTATGAAGCATACTGTACATTGCCCACACACATTGGGGATGTATATGTTTTCTGGCAGTGCTGCTGCCTACACTGTATTGTACTGCAATATTTATATGGTAGAACAAACTGTGTGTGTGTGTGTGTGTGTGTGTGTGTGTGTGTGTGTGTGTGTGTGTGTGTGTGTGTGTGTGTGTGTGTGTGTGTGTGTGTGTGTGTGTGTGTGTGTGTGTGTGTGTGTGTGTGTGTGTGTGTGTGTGTGTGTGTGTGTGTGTGTGTGAGTGTGTGTGTATGAGTTAAAATCATATAAGCCTCTGCAACAATAAAACTAAATCTTCCCTGATGTCACCACAATGAATCTGTTGGTTATTTTCTTCTTCACTTTCACCTGCTGCCCCTCAGGTGCACATTCCTTATTTGAAGCAGGTTTTTGATCAGTGAGTGGGGTAGAGGAACCACCAAACACTACACTGAGCATGCTACACATACAAACCCTACAGAGATAGTGGTGTTATGGTGATCATAGCTGAGTGTGGCTCACAACTACTGCACGTCCAGTATTACAGACATGACCTGAAAGACCAATCTTGTTTGCTTCTTTCCACTCATTTCTTGCTTACTCCGATTCTTTCAATACTGATAATAAACTTTGTGCATAGCAATTAAAAAAAGAAAAGGACAAATAAGACAACAGAATGACAAAACAAGCAATAAATTAGGAAACCAAAAAAAATTAAGAAAGGTTTAGCTGAGCAGACAGCGTGCACTGCAGTTATATTCCAGGGAGTGTAGGGGTAGGTTAAGGTGAAAAGAGAGCAGCCTACTGTTTTTCAGAGCAGTATTCTTTGCGGGAAATCGTTTTTTACTGCTTGACTGCTCTGCTGTAGTCTGAATCAAATAGTGTTTCATGGTGGAATAGCAATTCCTCCTTCCACTTTGAAGGCAGCAGTCAGCGAGCTCTGAATGGTGCGGGTTTTTTTCCATGTGCATTTGCTGCACCCATAACTCTGGTCTCTCAACTAAAGCATCCCTTTGATCCTTCAGCCTGACTTGAACGCAAAAGGCGAATAACAAGCTACTGAAGGCAAATATGCCACTCATCAGTCCCAGCATTTAAATGTGGTGTTGGATTGGACCTGGATTGATTTAGTTATTAAGAACACTATTTTTTATCTGCATTGCAACTCTATGTTTAACATAAAGAGAAAAGCTGATCATGAGTGTGGTCATCAGCTACTGTACATATTAAACTGTTCCAGAAGATTAGCTTTAAATTGTGCTCCAATGAAGCATAGATAAAGAGTGTGCTACTGTCTGGACCATTGAACAAGAATCTTTACAGGTCTACAAAACGTCTTTTCACTGTGATTTTAGGATTTAGGAGAAGCAGTGATTTAGTGGTGTGTCTAAGATGTGCTGTAACGCAGATTCAAACAAAGTGAGTTTTATTTTTTTTGCATTTTTATTCTTTATTGATAGTGTAGAGACAGAGTTGAAATGGGGCAGAGAGGGGAGTGACATGCAGAGAACGACAGTGGGCTGGAATCGAACCCGGGTCCGCTGCTGGCCGTGGCCCATGGGGGGGACGCCTTACCAACTGAGCTAAAGGCGCCCCCTACCAACAAAGTGAGTTTTGCCAAAAGATTCCATGCTCCAATTATCCGTCACATGGAATCAAATCCAAAATATTGGTAAAAATATTTTGGATATTTTAATAAATTAATAATTATTTAATAATAATAATAAGAAAGACAGAAAGCAAACAGAATGGACAGAAAGCAAATGACCAAAGCTATTTCTTACAGCAAAGAGCAATGGAGGGTGAAAAAGATCCAGAGTTAATTTTCTCTTTCTTTCTTTCAATACAAAACATCCATTTGGAAGAGAGCCCCATTTCAATACTGTTTGAATCCTTTGAGTCCAAAAAAACATTAGGGCCATTTTTAATATTGTCCTTATGAACACCCTAAATGATGATGAAAACCACCTTTAAATGGATGAGATTCAGACATTGGATGCCTATACAAGTGTATCAAACACTTTGGTGCATGTTTGTGAGTGAATACAAACTCCATATGTTAGACATCAATAAGCAGACGAAGAAAAAAAGGAAACAAACTAACATACTTTTGAAAATCTAAAACTGATTCAAGTTTTATCTATGTCTCATCTTGTCCCTCTGTTGAAGCTGGCGCATGAAGAGTACAGTAGTGCTGTTACTGTTGGATGTTGGACTGTGACTGTGACACCCATGAGAGAGACGTCAGCAGTGTGCTGGGATTGGGCCATCAGCTGTCAGCCTTACAGAGAAACCCCAAAGGCATACAGATAGAGAGTGCGGACATGTTTTTTTTGGGGAGGCCAATATGTTAGGACTCTGTTGGTTGCCAAGTCACTGCCGACCCCCCCCCCCTTACCCATCGTATCCAGGGTCGCTCGAGCGCCTGCTGATCTGATCCCAATTAAATTTCAACTTCTGGGCTTTTTTTAAACTTCTGGCATTTTGTCATGGCATGGTTCACTGGCACAATTGTCCGTGGCTTGGTACAACTTGAAGCCAAAATCTGTTACTTTGGACAAATGATGACGGCGGCTTGTGAGTTTTTGCAGAAGGTTGTGGTTGAAGCCCGCCGTTCAGTTAAGCCGTTGCAAAGTTAAACACCACAGAGTTCATGCTGACCGTACTTTTGTAACTCAGTCTCATACAATAATAATAAGCTCAACATTTTTGAGGCCTATGAAGTGTTTTTGCCGATAAGGTGTTGGAGAGGTGTTGAGTATGGTAATCTGTGAAGCTGTACTATTCGTTGTTTAATGTCCGCTGTATATTGTTTAAAGAATTTCTTAAGTAAGAAAGATATGTTAACACTTTCTGACCTTACAGAGAATGCTTAAATTCAGCTATTTTCAATTAGCCTTAGTCTTCTCAGATACCCCAGTACCATTAAAAGGCCCAGACCCTGATGAATGCTTTTATATTTGCAAACACACACACACACACACACACACACACACACACACACACACACACAGTCCCTGAGGTTGTAAAACTGCAATTATCTCCTACTCCAGGATGACCGTCAGGTTACAGGTCAAAGGCTTCATCCAATTATCTATGTGTAAACCTCAGTGACTGTGTGTGTGTGTGTGTGTGTGTGTGTGTGTGTTAAGACATAGCTAAATGCTTGCACATTATAATCATTCCAACATGCCTGTGTCTTCCTGCCTGTTTTGAGTGGACCAGGTTTTAATGATAATGGTGTTTTTATGGCACAAATAACGTCGAATCAATACTCATCATAATAACGGCACCATACCCATTACAGCTGTGTTGAAGAGAGAGACAGAGACAGAGATGCCACTCAAGTGTTGTATGGGTTTGTGTTGTTTCTCTTGTGTTTTGACCTCCCAGAGTAAGTGTAAAGGATTAGGACTTAGGTTAGACTGACCGATTCATTTTACTGATGAAGCTTGTCCTTTGACCTCTGATTTCTTCAGCGTGGATTGTGTACTCTGTGACCTTTAAATAAATCCCATAACAAACAATAAAACACGGTAAAAACTTTTATGTAGAATACCAAAACGGTTGTGCTACCCTGCAACCTATAGCTCATTGTGTTTGTACAGTACTGTATATACACTTCCTACATTCTCTACACTCACACACAACCTTCTGTGTCCTTCACAGAACACAGCCTCCCAATTTAACTGGTGTCATTAGCATAGAGACATGCAATCAGGGAATTAGCATAATAGTGAATAGTGTGAATTGACTTGTCCTGAAGAAAGGACAAAAAAATCTCAAACTGAATCTCAAAAATATAATTTAACACAACTTTAGCGCAGTACAGGCTAGCTTTATTTATATGACGGCTTTCAATACAGTTTGACTTACATTTTCACAAGTGTGACAATGAGATCGACGTACGCAAGACATGACTGGAAATAAAAATAAAAGCTTTGGTGAAACCATTATGGTGACACTTTTTGTCTGTTGGACTTGTGCACCTGTGTTTTTATGTCTTTCTACTCTGTGACCTTGGACCCATGTGGGTTTGCCCTTGTGGCTGCCATCTATGTTCATTCCCCCTTTACGTGAGAAAGCATGAGTGTCTGCGTTTGTGCATATGGATAGCACACTGCGTATTGCTGCATGTGTGTGCATGCCCGCGTGTGACATGAACAGAGGTGTAATGTAATCTGCTTTTGATTTAAAAGCCTGTTTGTTTCTTATAGTGATAACATATTGCCTTTGGCTATGTGTGGATGTATATGCTGTGTGTGTGTGTGTGTGTGTGTGTGTGTGTGTGTGTGTGTGTGTGTGTGTGTGTGTGTGTGTGTGTGTGTGTGTGTGTGTGTGTGTGTGTGTGTGTGTGTGTGTGTGTGTGTACTATAGTGATAAAGTAGAGCCTGGGCCGATGGAAATTACCCTCATCCATCTCCTACAGTGCACATGCATGTGTGCGCAGACACACACACGCACACACACACACACACCAAGTCAGACAAAAGATGTATGAGCCGGAGAGACACTGATGTAATGGTAGTCACTGACTTGAGTACAACACTTTGACAGATTCCTGGTGAGTTAAAAAGCCTCCAACACAACACATACAGCGGGCTAAATTAATTTCAAGCTTTCAACATAAACACTAATAAAGCTTATGAAACAACATTTTAAACATGAATCACAGAGGCTCTGATGGTAAAGTAATACAGAAAGATCTACTGTAAATGTCAAAGCCTGGGGTTACTCTAATGAATGAACAGCTCATTTACTCTAAAAGACAAGACAACACATAATCAATAGTGATATATACATTATATGGAGAAAAGTATTGGGGCACCTATACATTACAGCTTTTATCATCCCATTCTAAAACAATATGCATTAATAGAGAGTTGGTCTTAAAACAGCTTCCACTCTTTCTACAAGAATTTAGTATGTGTGTCTGTGGGATTTTTTGCTTATTCATACAGAATAGCACTTATGAGATCAGAAATTGATGTTGGATGAGAGGGCCTGGCTCGCAATCTCCGTTCTAGTTCATCCCAAAGGTGCTGGATGGGGTAGAGGTCATGGCTCTGGGCCAGCCAAACTCATCTAATCATTCCTTTATGGACTGGAGCACTGTCATGCTGGATCAGAACTGTTACCACTCAACTCAACTGTTTAGTTTGTTACCATTTTAAATCAGAAATTCCCTTTTGAAGATGTTCAAATGTCAGTTATTTTGAATTATATATTAGTCTATCAATTATTTTCTTGATCAATACGTTGATCAATAAAATTTCAGAAAATAGTATGTCACAGGAAAGGTCTTTACACATTTGTTTTGGTCAAAATGCAAAACATTTTCAATAATAAAGAAATCCACAAAATAATCTGATTGAGAAACTGGACCCATTTTTGATTAAGAAATTAATTAAATTTACCAAAATTGTTTGCCATCATTGAACCACACAAAATGGGGCGAGTAGATAAAGACACATTTGTTATTTTTGGGTGAATTGTTCTTTTAAGTTGCACAACAGCTTAAGGTGGCTTTTACTTTTTTAAGTTAATATTGTAGATTTTAAAAACTTACAGTCCTTTCTTAACAGCTGTTTTACTTCTTTGATGACCTATAGGCCTGTCTGTGTTTTTCCATTTTTCAACAAAAGGAGCAAAGCAACAATTCATTATTCATTTATTGTGTGCTTTGTCTTATACAAACACTGTCCCATTTAAAATGCATATTATTCAATAATTAATTAATCTATTCTTCCCATTTATTTATTAAACTGCACAGAACAAATACAACTAACCTCTTACTGATTGTTGCGCACGCACGCACGCACGCACGCAGTAGTTAATTAGAGAAACTCCATGGATGATATTTTTGTCTCAGGAACAAACCATGAGCCCCAGGGGCAGAGAAGAGAGTTGGAGTAGATAGAGAGAGAATATTACTAAAAGAAAAAGGAGGAGAGAGAGAGCGAGCGAGAGAGAGAGAGAGAGGAGGAGAAAGCAAGGAGGGATGATGACAGAGAGCGGTGACAAAATAAATTTAGACCAAGATAAAACAAAGGAGAAACAAGAAGAATGCATAAGCAGCAGGAAAGAGCAGAAACTTAATCATTAAAGCGGAAAAAGATGGAGGAGGATTACAGTGGTGGGAAATGAGAAGCGGCAGAATTATTCAATTTTCTGAGGATTTCTTCAGCCAGTGATTCATTGATGAGTTTCACCAGGACAATTAAAACATTTTTTTTCCTCGACATTTTGTTAGAATGTGTAAACATTTGAGTACCCAACTTAATAAAAATGTCACTAATGCTCCCAAAATTACAAAAATGACATCTTTGTAGACCAGCATCTCTGTTGCAAATTGCTAACCAGCCACAGAAAAGACATCCAAAATGTAAAAAGCGCACCTTATCGTACTTGCTTTATCTTCTCCCCAACTTGTCCTATAGGTTTCTTCTAAAGCTGTATATTTGGCATGATGGTAGGAGTTGTTGAATTCCATAAATTGCAGTTTTCCTTTTTCCTAATTATTTACTTAGCGTCAATTAATGGAAGAATTAAAGTATATCCAAACAACCGGCTACACTATGAAGAAATACAGTGTTTGATCCTGCTGATGCTCGCAAAACCTCACTAAAAAGTATGAGCTCAAGCCATATAACAAATACAGCCCTTGCTATCCTGCACATTGGTTTTCATGTTTTATTAGTCTATCACTCAACAAAGGCAGCTACAAAGGCAGAACAGTGGCCATTTCTTGAGGGGGAGACGAAGGGGGCACACACAGAAAGAGAGGACAGAGAGGGGAAAAGAGAGCAGGGGAGTGAAAGGGGGAAAGAATGAACACAAACACACAGGCATTTCTAGGCGATGAAGGCAACAACAGCAGGTGACTGTCTGGAGGCTAGCTTCTACCAACAGCTTCAAACAGCATGATGGAAATATGACACACACACACACGCACACACACACGGAGGGTTGGGTCTATACAGTCTATTACTCGTTGTGGTCAGACAAAATCACCCTTCAGTCTTTGCATCACATAGTTGCAGCTTTCATTCTCTTTCCAGAAAATAAGGCCATAAGGCTCTCTCTCCTTCTCTTTCTCTCTCTGCTGCCCTTTTTTAACATAATACAGCTACCTTCCAGTGGGTAGAAGCTTTTACAAAGTGCTCAGGTGCTCAACTTCTAGCCTGGAGTCTAGCCTGGTTATGTAGCAGGAAGGTATTCAGAAGTCTAGTCATTAGAGAAAATAAAGTAAATAAATAGTTTTTAAAAAGTTTGCAAGCTATATTATGTTTATTTTTGCGAGTGTAGACAGTATAATAGAAATACAAAACACGATCAAATCCAGTAAGGATATAGGATTAACCAGTGTGTGGGAGTGAGTGTGTGTTTGTTGTGCAATGTATTGGAAGAGCATTTTTATCTGCTCAGTGGAGCTCACACACACCAGCTGTACATGGCACTGTGATAGTTGCCCTGGCTTATCCCGTCACCACCAGGAATGTTGAAAAGTGTGTGTGTGTGTGTGTGTGTATCTATCTTTTTCAGAGTTATTGATTCATAGGTACCCTAAGGGAATGGGATATTACTGTAATGGTGACCTCCACAGAGAAGGAGACAAATCGTGCAGGAGATATAGCTTAATGATGAGGATGATGATTAGAGGTTTAGACACACACACACCTAACATTTATGATTGACATCTGAAAATTGATTGTTATAAAGCACCATTTCTGCTCCACAGCTACGCAATGTCCGCATTCAAGCACAAATCGTCTTCACTTTGCTTCAGGGGTTTTATTCTTTTATTAAAAAGGAGCTCACATATGGTGTTGTATACTGCTGAAATATTGAATGCTAAGTGGAAAGAAATAACCACATAATCTTTGAATGATCGGGTCAAGGAAACTGTAGCCTCTGTGGCATCTCAAACATTAACAGTAACCGAAAGAGAAAATAAATAAAGAGGAAAAGCAGGAGGCGGGATGAAAAGTGATAAGAGAAGTGAAGGTAAACATAAAGGTTTGAGGACTTCCAACTGTGGAAAAAAAACACTTGGAAAAATTAAATTTTCCTCGACCCCCAACCTCTGATCTCTTATCCCTTCCCTTCTATATCCCCCCATTCCAAACACACTCATCTCCCTCATTCCTCTTCTCCTCCTTTGCTCTCCCCCCTTCTCACCCCCCCCCCCCCCCCTTCCTCTGCTTTTCATCGGCTCATTGCCCATTCCTTCAGAGAGGTGTAGTAGGCCCTCGGAAAGAACCATCTGATGGTAGTAGAACCATGATGATGAAAGGATGAGGGAGGAAGAAGAGGAGGTGGGGTGCAAAAAGGGTGTGGTGTGCTAGACAGCAGTGTGATCAAAACCCTCTAATCTCTGAAATGTCAGATAACGGGGGGAGAAAACCACCCACAAGACAAGGAGAGGGGGAGAGTTACTTTCATATTGAAGATTAGTGATTTTTTTAGAACAGGTTTTATTGAAGTCCAGGGTTACATTCCAGATATGTTAATGCTAGATTTCAATCAGGAAAGAGGTGAGCAGAGATGATTATCTTTAATCTTATGCATGGATTTGACATAATTTGGGGGAGATTGGGGGGATTTGGGAGACCGCTGCAAGCATGGCATTCCCTGATCGTTTACCTGTTGACTGTCCTGAAAGTAGAAGGCCATACTGTTAGGCCAACAAGATGGTAGAGATTAGCCTTTAGGGACGGGTGCTGTAGCATTTGAGGGGGATTTTTTGTTTAATGTTTCCTGTTCCTTTCTCCCTCTGATCTCTATACCTTGTCCTCTTCCCCTCATTCATGCTCTTTTTTCTCATCCCTGGCACAAATAGGCTGTGTTCGGAAAGCCATTCTAACGTCCTACCTCCTAAATACTCAACATCTATATACTACATACTGTCTACTTAAAGATCGATTGTGTATGCGTCGAAACGTTCACACTGAAGTATACTCAAGCAATAAAGAATTTATTCTTCTTCTTATAAGATTCCGAGAGTTAAGACGCTGTTTATCGTATGACCACCCTCCACAGGTTAGATATTGAACTAGATGTTTACATACAGTCCTGTGTTGTGCAGGAAATGCAGAATTGTAAATAAAGAATGTAACACTAGAACCGCCAGCGTTCTCTTTATAGGCTACCTATAACCGCCACGTGGGTCAAATCTACCCATGCATTTCTAGTGTAATATAAAGTCATACATTAGTTTGTTTAATCATCATCTATGTTTGAGACCTCTTGTTTTATAATCTAAGTATCTTTAAGAACCCTAATCACGTTTCGTGGCGACTCAGTAATGAAACTGAAAGTAGATATAACATCACCAATAAATGAAAACAGACGGTCAAAACAGCGTCCAAATGAGCTAAAATCCTAAATACAATAAACAGTCAAATGGAGCACTTATTTTTAGGTAAGCTCTAATTGATTATTCATTCATTTTTTCACACGTTTACATGGTTTTGAGGCGGAGGATCCCTCCGACGCTCTCTGTCCGGCTCATCTGACAGCACTCAGCTCAGATCTCTCCCCACTATCAGACTGGCATCACTCATTTCACTTAGTAACTCTAATGTTGTTAGGCATTTATCTTCATCTCTTATCTATCGTCAGAGTTTATGAATGACTGCACATACAGTAGTTCGATCGCAGACCCCAAACAATGCCGTTGCCTAGCAACTTGCTCGAAAATATTTAATTTTCCTGTGCGGGTAAAATTGACCCAGTGCATTGTGGGGCGGTTGAGTAGGAAAAGTGTCAAATCGATCCATACCCAAAATCTTCCCGGAAGTTAGTACTCATCCAGGCAATTCTCGCATACCCAAACCGTCACGTACTCAAATTGAAGTCAAAATGAGTATGAGTAGGACGTTAGTATGGCTTTCCGAACACAGCCATAGTCTGTGTTCCCTCACCTGTGAAACTAGGAGAACACTTTTGTGTGTGTGTGTGTTCTGTACAAAAGGAATACAGTGTTGTGCGAAAGTTTGTGAACCCCTTGAGCCTTTTGGAATTTTATTTATTTTAACCATTATTAATACATTTTTTCAATACCAGTATTTTTTATATGAAATAACAGATGTTTGTTTATCAATTCAACATTTTTCTTTTCCAGAAATCAATTGTTAAAATAGATCAAACAAATTATTTGACAAATGTTGTATGTGCAAAAGTTTGTGAACCCTAAGCTGCATTGCTTAAATCGAGCAAGGTAAACACAATCAGGTGGGCCAAACTGATTGATGAAATAGACCAATGTAGTGAGAGATCTTTAGGGAAGAAATTGGGCGCCACTAGATAAAACAAAGATAAAACCAGGTCAGTTTAGGCTCACCAAAGTGAACCCATACAGGTCAGACATGCTCAAAGGGGAAACAATCTCAGAGGATCTCAGGAATAGAGTTTTGATGTTGCACATTTGTCTGGGGACAGCTATACATTCGTATAAAAAAGTTTGAGCTCCATCGGCCCACCGTGAGGCAAATCATCTACAAATGGAGAGCTTTAAGAGTGACTTAACATCTGCCTAGAAGTGGACTTCCTTCAAAAATATCTTCAAGCACCACAAGAAAAGGGATTTTTCAGGTAAAAGCCAACCCACACATTACATCTGGAGATTTGCAGACCATTTGCCATCACCATTCTTCACTTGGGAGAAGGTTCTGTTGGTGGTAGGCAGAGTTGCGTTTTTGCCCAAACATGGCGGTTTTGGTTATGACCAAACAGATCAATTTTGGACTAATCTGTCCACAGAATAAGACTTCAGGTATCTCCAGGTGCTCTCTGGCAAAGCTGTGACAAGCAGTTTTGTTCTTTTTTGAGAGCAGAGGCTTCTTCAGCAACCCTCCCTTGAAAGCCATGTTGACTGAGTTTTCTTCTTATTGTGGAACCATGCACATCTGTCCCAGATGTTGGAAGAGAGGTCTGCAAATCACTAGATGTAATGTGTGGGTTGGCTTTTAACTAAAAAAATACTTTTCTTGTGGCGCTTGAAGATATTTTTTAAGGAAGTCCACTTCTAGGCAGATGTTCAGTCACTCTTAAAGCTCTCCATTTGTAGATGATTTGCCTCACGGTGGACCGATGGAGCTCAAACTTTTTTTGAATTAATTTATAGCTGTCCCCAGACAAATGTGCAGCATCACAACTCTATTCCTGAGATCTTCTGAGATTTTTTTCCCTTTTAGCATGTCTGACCTGTATAGGTTCAGTTTGGTGGGCCTAAACTGACCTGGTTTTATCCGTGTTTTATCTAGTGGCGCCCAATTTCTTCCCTAAAGATCTCTCATTACATTGGTCTATTTCATCAATCAATTTGGCCCACCTGATTGCGTTTACCTTGCTCGATTTAAGCAATGCAGCTTAGGGTTCACAAACTTCTGCACATACAACATTTGTCAAATAATTTGTTTTATCTATTTTAACAATTGATTTCTGGAAAAGAAAAATGTTGAATTGATAAACAAACATCTGTTATTTCATATAAAAAATACTGAAAAAAATGAATTAATAATGGTTAA
Source organism: Ammodytes marinus (assembly GCF_949987685.1). Taxonomy (NCBI): domain Eukaryota; kingdom Metazoa; phylum Chordata; class Actinopteri; order Uranoscopiformes; family Ammodytidae; genus Ammodytes; species Ammodytes marinus. Next base: position 25,067,788 of record NC_137230.1, on the reverse strand, counting down.
CATAAATGAAATTCCAAAAGGCTCAAGGGGTTCACAAACTTTCGCACAACACTGTATTGTATTAAAAAAGGTATAGAACATACCTTTATCTCCCTCTCAGGCCAGCCAGTCTATATCAGTGTGATTACCGTTATGAGACGTCTCTGCCACAGTGTGTTAAAATTGGATTACATGTGGCCTGAAGCTAATGACATTTACACCACTGATGAATGCTTGCAACAGGCGATTCTCAATACAACTGAACCACACACACACACACACACACACACACACACACACACACACACACACACACACACACACACACACACACACACACACACACACACACACACACACACACACACACACACACACACACACACACACACACACACACACACACACACACACACACACACACACACACACACACACACACACACACACACACACACACACACACACACACACACACACACACACACACACACACACACACACACACACACACACACGCAACTTGTCTCTAGGCCTGACCATTCATCAACCTATCACCTCTTTTAATCACAATGTAAGGACTGATTCAATACAACTGATACACACCCACACCCACACGCACACACCTGGCATGTAGGCCTTACGATAAATCAACATATCACTTCCTTTTATCACAAAGTGAAGACTGGTGCATCGTTGCACATTGCAATGCACACATAATGTTCTCGTTATTAGAAAATACTGGAGGTCAAAAGTGTTCTTCATAAACCATAACAGTATAAAGATCTGTCCAAATATGCCATTTAATTTGAGGTATCAAGAGCAGTTCACGTCTTTGCTGCCAATACGGATGGCCACATTGGTTAACTACTTGCTTGGTCTGCCCATAAAACCTTGGATGAGTGAGGTCTTAAGGACATGTACCACAAACTGGGATCACAGGGTGAAAGTAGACCAGCAGGGTTAAGGGTTGAATATAATCCAAAATGGATTATACAGCAAAGTCACACAGGGTGTCTGTTCATACTACAGTGGATGCCTGCATATGTAAGGTCCGTAGACACCGGCAAAGGATGTAATCGACATTTCATGGCCCCCGGCAGCTTCACGGCACACAAATGCAGAAGGTATTTATTGAACCAGGCTGTGCACTCCCACAGTACATGAAAGACTAAATTGCATTCAGGTAAAAAAAAGATATACCTTTAAGGCAAGAAGAGCTGTATTATAAATCACTTTACATTTTCATACCAATAAACCTGAAGTTGTTTATTAAAGCATTTCATTCCAGATTCTCCCTCACACAAATTCACACACTGCAGACTCAGGAGGTTATCTGCAGGAGTCAATTAAAGGAGATCCCCATTGTAATTATACTATGTTAGATGTACTGGCCCACTGGGGTATGCGCGTTTGTGTGTTTGTCCTTCCTCCTACTGTCTTTTTCTCCTCCTACTAAATACTCTCTATTCAACATGAGGGAGGGCTCATTCAATCCTGAATCCCCCTTTGGCATCCCTCACTAAGAGGTGAAATACAGAGGTTGTTCTATCTATCGCTATGAACCTTTTAAGTGAGGTGGAATGAAGTGAATGAAAGCACAACAGAAAGAAATAATAAAGACTTCTTTTCTCCGACGGGCCAAATTTCGGGCAATTAATTCCATTTACAACATGTAACATGAAGAAAGGGGGGGGGGGGGAACAAACCCAAACCACATATCTACTTCTCCCATTTGTCTCATCCTCTATTTGTCTCTCCCTCTTTCTTAGCCTGATCCCTTAGGGTCAGAAAAGCTGCTGACATGACTAAACCTGGTCTGCCAGTTTCAATCAATATATTAAGTACTCCCTCACACCAAACACACACACACACACACACACACTTCCAAATTGCATAGATACTGGGTTGTGGTGGTATTTTATAGGTGGTAATAGGACAGTTAAATAGGACCTCGAGCGTGCTGGATAGCGGCTGTATTTTCCCTCAAAATAAAAAAATTGCGGTTCAATGTTTGTACAAAAGAGCACAGCCTGATATAAAGTGTGATGGTTAACAGTCACTGTTCATCTCCATGGTAACACTACCCCAACCCCCCCCCCCCCCCTCAGCCAATGGGAGATGAGCTGAGCCAAGTAAAAAGGTGTAGCCTAAACTACTGTGTGCAGCCAATTCTGTAAATTATCCCTGCATTGATGTTTTAAAAATAAATCATGATTTGATAATATAACACAAGTATTCTGGTCGTAATCTAAGCTAAAAGGCTATCGAACAAATTGTTTCACCAATTATATGGTCATATTAAATGTATTATATTATCTGACACAAGTGAGCTGTCAAATCTAAAGAGAGACAGTAAGTCTTAATAGTAGCTAATAATTAAATGGGAGAGGAGGGGAAGATAGTGAGTATTGTGAGCGGTAAGGATGACAAATTGTTTGACTTTACAGAAAACAGCAAACATTTGCAGATTCCATACTGAGGCATACTGAGAGTATGTGTGTGTATGCTAAATGTGAAGGTACAGCGAGCAGCTGGTTAGCTTAGCATACACACTGGAAACAGGGGGAAACAGCTAGCCTGGCTCTGTCCAAATGTAACAAAATCTGCCCACAAGCACCCACTAAAGCTGGCCAATTAACATGTGTTAACACTGGTGCAATGACTCTCTGGAGTGCTGTGGTGACTATATGATGTAAACCCTCAGTAAATTTAAAGCCTGGCATTTTCACACTACGGTTTTGTAGGAATTAAACAAATGAGTTAGGATGTGTAAATTAGAGAGCTTTAGAGGTGATGGTTATTCTGTTACCCTTTGAATAAGCTTAGCCAGCCAGCTGTTTTTTTTTGTTTTGTTTTTTCGGTTTGTAAGCTAAGGCTGTTGGTATAACGGAAGTCAGAATTTGGGCAGAAAGGAAAGTTTACTGGAAGACTACTTACAGTACAAAAATAAGACTATTTTTTGTCTCTGAGTACAGGAAGCAGTGTGTGTGTGTGTGTGCGTGTGTGTGTGTGTGTGTGTGTGTGTGTGTGTGTGTGTGTGTGTGTGTGTGTGTGTGTGTGTGTGTGTGTGTGTGTGTGTGTGTGTGTGTGTGTGTTCATCCGCACTCACTGCAGTCGTATTTGTGTTTCGGATTATCTGGTTGATGTTTCACAAGAGCAAGCACGGCATGAATGCCCACCCATTAAAAATAGGAGAGGGAAGAAACCACAACTGAGCTCTCATCTCTGCAGCAACTGTGGGACAACACTTCTTCAGTGCACATGAAACACAGGCGGACACACGTTTGCTTCCTAGTCCCTGAATCTTAAAATAACCCTCTTCATAAGGCTTTTGTTTTTTTCTCCAAGTTTTGCATGCCCATTCTCACTTTAAAAGATGGGCAAAAATACAAATATTGCAAACGCCATACAGGGAACTTGAAAGTCTGGCTGACGTTTAAGGAGAGGAGACAGAAGAGAGCGAGGGAAGATGAGAGACAGATAGAGCGAGGGAATGAACCCCGCAGAAACTCATTTATATTCAGGATGGAAATGAAAGGATTGATGGTTAAGCATTCTTCAGCCGCATACTTTACAGGCTTCTGTGTCTTTGTTTCACAAGACAGCGTTCACGGAAGCTTAACATAACTCGTTAATGACCAGCAGAGTCAGACAGGAGAACAGGGAGAGGGGATGAGTGCATACTTAAACCTGTGACCCCGTTTCCACTTGGCATTAACATCTGACTTTTGTAATCGGATCACATGAATAAAGCTCTAACTACAGGTGAAGACACTCTCAAGACGCATTGAGATCGGATCACAAAAACCACATTCGGAGGTGGTTTACGTCCGTTGTGACCGTTGTGTCCGCATTCATTTGGTAGTGGGAACACCAATGTGGTTTTTATCCACATTAGGGACCTCCTACTCAACTGCCGCCCCCTGCCTGAGCGGAAATACGTTGAAAATGCAGCTTTTATAGAAGCCTCATGAACGTTAGTTGCATCCGCCAGTATTGCAAATGACAAGCTTTCTGTCCTCTGTTTCACATTTCACTGCGTAAATCTGAAAACACGGAAATCGCTGCTATTGATTGGAGAGCTGCAAGGCAACGACTTTCTGTTCTTATCTGCTTAAGAATAAAAGTCAACTCGCGTTTGGCTAGTAACAGGCTTTTAATGTGAAGGCGCACAGGAAATATTCTGTTCGCATATGCAGTATCTTAACTGCATACAGAAAGCCGTGTAGGCTACTGGTGGTGGTGACAAGAGTGTAGCAGACGTTAGAAAAGCCGCCCGGCAAACACACATCTTTCACCAGCCACAGAGGCGTAATAACTTACTCGCCTAAGAGTTTTTACTTTGATATACTATCTATGATATTTCCCGCATTTGGCGAGTGTTAATGTGCCCTCTAAGCAGTGTTGTGCATCGCTCCTCCTTGTCTAAATGAGACAGTAGCCTATCTCGTCAACCTAGACTTGTAATTATCTTCGCACGTAATACATTTTAATAGCAAATGCGATTAAAACTGTGGCACTGTACAGCCCTGTATGTTTACTTGTTTGAACCCCACCGGTTAAAAACAGCAATGCAAACGGAAATGATGTGCGTGTTGATTTAAATACAGCACGGGTAAATGGAATCGGATCACAAGTAGACAAAGAAGTCACATTTGAAAATACAAGTGGGAACACACGGACTGAGAGCTGGCCACTTGTAACCAGATTCAAAAAGTCAGATGTTAATCCCAGGTGGAAACAGGGTGATAGCACCTGATACCCAAACAGCCACAGAGACTGACAGCCAAGGCTAACTCTGAAGTGTTACATTTCCAACCAGTGTCGAGAGCTAAAACACTGATTTATAATCACCTACTTTTGTGTTCGGATCTTTTGAGGCTGATTCTGTGTTCTGACCTCACTGTGGAGGAGAAGCAAAAAAAAAAAAAAGTAATAAAGCCTCACATTACTGATATGTGGATTTGTTGAGGATATGTGACATGATGAGGCAACATTATGAATCTATTTATACTGTTATAGCATTAATTCAGCATATAACATACATGCATAAATAATTTAAATAAACACCAACAGAGTGGGAGTTTGACTGGAAAAGGATCTATGTAGTATTTCTCATTTTTTCTCTTGAGGGACAGGTTTCTTTGGAACTTTGGTTCATTGCTTCATGCCACACAAAAAAAAGAGGAAACGGCTGCTGTCCTCCTAGACATGAGCTACAGCACCTGTTACTATCACAAACAGCAAAGAGCATCATTAAATCATCTTGGTTGAGAGAGCAGCAAACCCCATGATATCGCCGAACAAAAGGGCCAACTACAATTTATGGGATGGAAACCTGGGGACATATAAAGAATTTATTTTACCACTTAAAGTCGGCTGGAAAGAAGCTGCTGGCTACAAATTTCCTTGGAGGGGAAGAAAAAACACAAGACTGCAAAGAGAAACTTTTACCTAAGAAGGGTCTATAGGGCTGTGCCCACACTAAAGAAAATTAATTTAAAAAAAACAACCTTCATGCACACCGTCTGCCTCTTGTTCTCACAGAAAGTGAGTCAGTCACTTCTCTGTGAAGACTTTTTTTATCCTGCTGACCTGCATATAAGACTTTGCAGTGTGCACAACCTTGTTGAAATGTGACCTGTATTTAGTAAGCCATAATTACAATTCATGGCAGCCATTGTATGACATAAGATTAAAAACCGGGCTATGGAGAGTATTTGATTGAGACAATATAAACCTAAAGTAAGCGGTAAATAGCAAAAAATCGACAATTCCAAAACAACATTTGCTGGGAAGCGTCATGTAACAACCAGATAAAAAAATTAGCTGTGAAATCTAACAAATAAGTGCTGCTATCAGTGGCAGGCGGGCCATCTGGACTACCTGCACTTCTCCCAGTGAGCCAGTGAAACTGTTATGGAAAGATTAAAAAATGTCCCATGCTGTTTGAACTCGCATTAGTCTGGCCAGCCGTCTCTAGACAGGTGTGTGTGTGTGTGTGTGTGTGCGTGTGTGTGTGTGTGTGTGTGTGTGTGTGTGTGTGTGTGTGTGTGTGTGTGTGTGTGTGTGTGTGTGTGTGTGTGTGTGTATGGAAACATATACATTTATTACATCCTATGAGTTCATCCCTCCCCTGATGAAGATTTACTATTTGCCTGCAGAAAATAGCAGAATTTTTTGCATGTAATATAAAAAATGGCAAATAATGGCACAGACATTTCGGAAATGACTATGTAAACACAGATACTGCATAATCAAAGCTTAATTTCAATTGTTCTAGGAAAACATTACAGGTCATCTCTCATAAATTGTTCAACAGGGGCTCTGGAGTCTGGACCCATTAATGTGTAAAGTTGACCATGTCAAAAGATAGGATAATTCACTGAGACCGTCCAAGTTATTGTTTCCTCCTCTCTCCCTGCATGTTTGCCATCAGCAAAAGGCCTCATTGACATTCAGGGTGTCAAACGTAAATGGAAAAATGAAGGCCTTAGAGTACAATTTTAGTAAAAATCTAGCCTGGAAATCCAGACCCTGATATCTTGAACGATAGAGGGTCTGGCCACGATCAATAGTAATTTCCAACTCAAGGGGCGGCTCCTACTCGTGCATTTCAAATGCCACTGCACGCAGTTGGATAGCACTACAACTAATCAGAGCGATGCACAAGGTGACGTAAGCCCCTTTCGTTTAGCGAACAGCTGTTAAACTGTTAAATTAAACGTTTGCCGTTGTCGGTCGGCAAAACAGAACATTCCACTTACTTGCTAATGAAAGATTTGAGTGCCGTCTTCCAAATCGTTAAGGGTTGAGGCCAAAGCAGTCTCAAAACTCACACAACATATCCGCAGCCATCTTTGATGTTTACTATCACAGCTTCAACGTCGCATGCACGTCACTGTCGTCATCTGGTTACGTCCTCCCCAGAGTACCATATAAGGGGCTCTGGCGCGCCCATATTAGATAGAACCAATTGAAACCATAGCCAGATTTCTGGTTTTCTTGATAAAGCTTCAACGGAGCGTGTCCAGGCCAGCGCCTAGTGGCAGGTCTGGGAATGCCAGGCTAGTAAAAATCTGGATTTTCGGTGGAACAGGCAATATGGCTCTCCATTTACTGCTAGCCTGAGCTCTTATGTAACACCTGTCCTGTCTGTGTGAGAAGACTGATAAAAGGATCATGAGGACAAGAACTGATAACCCACAGGGGGCTGAGTAATGACAGACCCTGGGGCTAATACAGCAGGTGAGTCACCAAACTCCTCACTGCTCTACCACAAAACGAGACACTGAATTATGCCACATGTTGTGTCATTCTAAATTCAACATGGTGGAGTGTGAAGTGTTAGGCTTTATTTTATTAAGGCAGCTAATGGGAAAACATGCACTACATCATCTTGTTAAAATAGCTTTTAAGAGTGGACTGTGTCATGCTCATTTGATATCTACTGTAGTGTTATAGTACATGTATTAATGTACTACTATGGCTACTACAGTAGTGCCATGTTTTACAAAGACGCACAGATTCAGGACCTATTTAAAGGTCAATAGAAGGATCCCAGGTTGGAATACATGTGCTGAGCATTTCACCGATACAGCAGACATAGGTTTTTCCCTGGTCAAAGTGTAGCTGTGTAATGGGGAACTAGTGAATTGGTGAGATAAACCTGGCTTAGTGAGTGGCTGCTCACTTTGAGGAAATGTGCCGTATACAAACTCACAGTCTTGGTATGTGTGGTAGAGTCAGTGGTGTTCCTGCCTTACAATTTTATGTTGCCGCAATAGGGCGAAAAGCTGCATAGGTTTTGATACCTTTGTGTTAAAGAGCTGCCTGGCTTGGCGATAAAGTCTCGCCTTTTTTTCGCATCAATTCCTCTCTCCATGCATTTTGTCATCTACCCTGAGTGTGAGCACAGGGGTCACAGCACGTTATCAGCCTCTATCCCTGTCTCCCCCGTCAAACCACCAAAGAACAGTAATTACTGTAAATGTTGGCGCGACAGAGGAGAAAGCAAAAGAAAGCAACCACGAAGGATCAAGGAGACGAGAGAGATAGTGGCTGTCGCAGCTGGAGCCAAACTCTGTTCATTAAGCCAGCCCCACCCCCAACTAAACAGACATACAACAATAAAGCACACATTAAAACAAACCAACAACATACACTCGTACACTCACAAGCTCCTGCAACATATTGCTGCTCAAGTCACTTTGACAACATTTAGATTAGTATTCAAGTGTTAACCCTTCCCAGTTTTCTAGCTTTTTTTTCTGCAGCTCTCTCATTCCTGAGCTTTTTTTTCCTCTTGCCTTTTTCCTCCCCACCTCTTGGCGTCTCCCCATGTGCCAACACATTCATCCAATCTACAGTAAGTCAATTAAACAAATTGTTTTTAATTCTACTTCCCCTATTATACTGTCTATGACTGCATTCATGATGGACTTAAAGTCATTACACTAAGCTGTGTGTGCGTGTGCGTGTGTGTGTGTGTGTGTGCGTGTGCTTTTCGACTAAGCCTAAACTAATTAGGTAGCGCCCGTGGCACTGGCAGCTACAATGGCAGACATGGGAAATGTTAAAGAGATAAGTCTGAACGTACCAATACATACACAGGGATTATTGTAATGACTTCACACACACACAAATAGGCATGGAGACATAGGAACATGCATGACAGCAGACCACGCAAACAAAATCATTTTAAATATTTGTCTTAATCACAGTGATTTTTCCACATTATTATTCTTTCCTTAATTTTTCTCCTTTTTAAATCTTTCATTTATGTAAAAACTTGGTCTGTGATTTACCTCTTTCCTCGACTCCTTCTTTCCTTTCTTAATTTATTCAGAAAAAAGTGAGTTGAACTTGTGCATCTGATATACCATCTCCCATGTAACAAGTTGGAGGGTAATACCTTTTCCATTTGTTAAGGTATACGCTAGTAGTTTGACGGCGCCTGCACCCCATTTCGCTGCTCGACAGATGGCCAATAAATATAAAAGTCTTTCAGAATAAATTACTCTACACATAAACAAGGAGCAACACTCACACTCACACTCCACAACACACACCCGTACAAACAGAATCACATTTACACACAGATATATACACACATGTTATATTAGGATGAAACCAGGGCGACACCAGAAATACCAATAACCAAAAAATTAATACAGAATATTACACACACACACACACACACTTTCTGCTCGTATAATTGAAGCCAAACTGTTTTCAGCAGGGTTGTAAAATGATTGCCTCCACACTCACACATGACATTAGGTAGTTGTATGTGTGCAGCCTGTGATAAATCGCCTCTATACATATAGGTAATAAACAATACAACACACTTTTCCATTGGTAGTCGCAGTGCTTCCAACGTGGTCAGATGAGGGTGCGTGTGTGTGTTCATTCCCCCAATAGCCCCAGTTACAGCCTCATACACAGAACCATAAATACAGCCACATCACGTCTTTTATAGAGCACAGTAGGTGCTCCCTGCAGTTCCAGTCCTTGAGCCACTTTCACTCTGTTTATTGCATCTCCCATTTATCTCTTCTTGCCCCATTTTCAATCATTCGCTTTTATTCTTCCCCTAACCAACTATATCTTTGGGATTTTACCTTCTCTCCTTCTTTTTTAGCCTGGCTCCTTTTTCTGTCTCTTCTCCTGCTTTTCCTGCTAACTGTTACTTTAAATCTCCCCCTGTTCCTCCCACAACGTTGCTTGTCTAGCAATTTCTGGATACTGAATACATGGTTTATATTTTTTGAAAATTCTTCTGACACATGTCCTCTCAATCTCTTCCATCCTCCTTCCCTCTGCATCCTTGCATAGTGGTTATTGTCTCCAAGTTAGATTTTCTGCCTACAAACAATTACTGTGAGGTGGACAGTGTGTAGTAATTTGGACAGTTGTGTATAAGGAATATGAGGGAACTACAACTATTAACTATAATTAGGAAGTTTCCATTGATAATCGTTTGTACAGCACAACTTCTGGACCCAATCCAGTCTCTGAAAAACGCCTGCAAGAGACAAATAAAGCAAAAATTCTGAGATGAGACTCAACAGGACAGTTACTGTGAAAAGTCCTTGTTTTTATTCCTTTTCCTGGACTGAAAACATTTTGTTTCATCACAGACATTCTCTGAAACCATTGTTCACATGTCTTGGTGAATGTACACTTTGTATATTGCTGTTTGTTTTACAAAAATCATATTGTGTTGCATGTGCTCAAACTGTATATCTAGTACTATTTATCTTGTTGGACTGTAGAGTCGAACATGAACTGAATTATGTGTGCATACGCATAATGCATTAATGCTTAGCATAAATGGATATAGGAGCTTCCTACAGTATGGATTTCATAAAAAACACTCAGCTTCACTTAAAATGCATTGTGTATGTTATGTTAGTGCTAGATGTCCTATGTATCAAGATGTTACAAAACTAGGCCTGTGAGGTGTCTTTCAAAAGCTTTATATAATTCTAATATCAAACCTACAGTTTAAGAGACTTGGCCTCAAGAGCGAATAAGAATGATAGAGGAGTGTGAGAGTGTGTAAGGGCGCACTCACACTAGTGCCGTTTGCCTGTTCCGTGCTCAGCACGATTCAGCACGATTCCCCCCCCCCTCCCTACTCCCCCCGCAGGCCCGTGCTCACACTGCTCGTGGCCTGGGCACACTTGCACCTTGCCTACGTCACCGTGCACGTTTAGGATTTGGAGCTTAGTCTACTTGTAGGCTATACGACTGTTTGTGAATATTTTCATCCGGCCAAATTTGCATCAAATATTCCACTTCCACATTAGAGCAACGAGAATCCTTAAGCTATTGTTTTTTTTTAAATGTAGTCTTGACGTAATAGGTCGCGGTGAACAGTCTCATATTTGTGCAGCACGCTGTTTATTATTAATATAACGGCCCGTCATCAGACCATATGTATCCGGATGGTTTTGTACACATCGATCGCTCCATCAAATCCAAGTCAGAACTTTTTGTATGGGCAGAGATCGTTTTTTTAAGTGTCTTTATAAAGTTTCTTGTTAAACCTTAGTGTAGGCTACTGTTTCCTTATCACCGGGCCGCGGTGTGTTGTTTTGGGTGCGTCTCCACCGCCATGCGTAAATGCAGTTATGACAGCTGACGGGAGGAAAAAGAAAAAAAATCATCTGACGAACGTGAGTAAACACGAAAACCTTTTTGCTGTGCTTTCTGAGCCGACCTAATTAGCTCTCTCCCTCTTTTATTAGCCCACACCTAGGCTTACACACACGTTAATTCTCACACATTATAGCTACAAGTCCAAGTGGTGGGCAATTCTGGTGCCGACTAGTAAGGCAGCGGACGTTAACGGACAATGCATCCTTAATAAATTCACGTCAGGAACGCCGCCTGTGCGCTTGCTTGTGCGCATGTCATCTCATTAGCATCTGTACTTTGGCCACGGCACACCTCTCCCAGGTGTGCCGTGGCCAAGGGGCTGTTCCGTGCTGGAATACGGATGGCGTGGTCACACTAGCCAAACGTTCTAGACTTTAGTATGCTAATGAGCTTTGGCACGGGGCCGCGGCCCTAGTGTGAGTGGCCCCTAAGTGTGTGTTTTACCGACATGTCGGTCATGCAAAGGGTGTGTCTGGGAAATGGGTCTCAACGAGAGGATTTCTGATGCAGTGCGACTATACATTCCCACACACACTCGGAGGGTGGTAAGTGCACACAAACACAATGTCTAATGCACACATACAGAAATGCAGACCTCACACACCAATACACTCATACGTCTATCTTTGTGACAGAGGACCCTCATAAACATACCCTAAGCTCCGTGGTGTAGTGGTAAGAGTTTCTGTCTACCATATGGAGGTTCGGCCTTTGTCGCAGCGGACCCCGTTTCGAGTCTGGCCCGGGTCCTTCTCTGCATATCATCCCCCTCTCTACCTCATTTCATCTCTGTTTCTCCACACTGGCAAATAAATAAAGCATAACAAATACCCAAAATAAATCTTGAAAAATACATACTTGTACAGTATGCAATTGGACATTAACTAGTAGCATGAACATGTGCACACACACACCAGAGAGGGGAAGTTACTTAAGGGAAACAATAAAATGTGCTGTGGCCAGACCTCAATGGTCATTGTTTATCGCACCACAGCAGTCTGACCAAATCACACAAACGCACACAAAAAAACACACAAAGCCTGCTGCAGGCGTGCACAGCAGTCTATCTGCATCATCTAGCTGCACAGTGCTTGATGCACACACACAATGTGCAATACACACTCTAGCCTCCAACCTCTATTAAGAACAGTAATGATGCTGTGGCTTTACTTGGTTGTGTTTGTCAGTCTGAATGCATTTATATGGTTTGTGTTACACTATTAATGTGCTGTCGAGGGAGTAGCTATTAGCATAAGGAATGGTTTTATAGCACAAAACGCTCTAAAAGACTAGACCCCTGACACACACACACACACACACACACACACACACACACACACACCTAATGACCTATTTTGTTATTTTGCTAAGCACACTGGGTATTTGAAGTGCACAATAATAAACTCCTCATTTGTTATGTACTTGAGCCATTACAGAGTTGCGTAAGGGGAGGAATAGACAGGAGAAGAATAATGAGGCTGAATACATGGAAAGAAAAAGATATAAGGAGAGACAGAGGTACAAAAGTAGAAAGGTACATGGACAGTTAAAGCAGAGGACGCAGGATGCTGCCCATGCAATCACAGTGCCCCCTATTGACAGCCTCTAAAATACCAGTCTGATATCAGCAAGACCATGATGTCACACGTTGAATTTATCTCAATTTTTGGTGTACTTTTTTTCTACTGAATTGACAATTCAAGTCAATTTGAGGATAGTATTTCATCCTGTGTCAGTGTGCGTGCGTCTGAGTGTCTGCGTGTATGTGTGTGTGTGTGTGTGTGTGTGTGTGTGTGTGTGGTGTCAGATACCTTTAACCACTGGTATTTGTTTCATACACAGTACCCGTTTGCAATTAGAATAAGAGGTTGACATCTATGTATATAGGTTCTTAATAGATAAAACAGATAAAACAAAAGATTTGCCAACTTTTGTATGTGCAAAAGTCTGTGAACCCTAAGCTGCATTGCTTAAATCGAGCAGGTAAACACAATCAGGTGGGCCAAATTGAGTGATGAAATGGACCAATGTAATGAGAGATCTTTAGGGAAGAAATTGGGCAGCATTAGATAAAACAGAGATCAAACCAGGTCAGTTTAAGCTCACAAAAGTGTACCCATATAGGTCAGACATGCCAAGAGGAAAGAAAATTTCAGAGGATCTCAGGAAGAGAGTTGTGATGTTGCACATTTGTCTGGGGACAGCTATAAATTAATTTAAAAAAAGTTTCAGCTCCATCGGTTAGGGCTGGGCGATTAATTGAATTTCGATTTTGGTTACAATTTTGGCTTCCCTCGATCATGAAAACAAGATAATCGTAATAAAACGGTTATTGTGCGGCACGCGGGGTCATGTGTAGTAAATGCAGCGCACCCTTCTGTCTCCACCTGCGCTCCGCCCCGCCCCCGCCAGAACACTGTCGCTTTCAGCGATTCCAGTGCAATTGTTTATTCAGCATAATGTTAAAACGCTCGTCCAGGATGTTACACCGAAACACAAAAGCCTTGCGCGATTGAAGCAGCGTTTCACTCGGTGAAACATGATGTGAGTGAGACACTGTGATGGCGGTGGGTAACGGTGTCATTCACTGTGAGAACTTGCCGGTGTGAGCCGCCGCGCAGCAAAGCTCTGTGGCTTTACGGGTAAAATGATAGTCGGGGATTCCTGCCGTTAACGTTGTTGAGGGGAAAGGCTTCCGCTTTCTGATTGCATTTCTCAAGCCTGAATATATTGTGCCATGTCGGCAAACTATCTGCGCGACAAGAGCAAATATACAGTGAGACGCACCCCCTCCGTTAGTTTCAGTCTACAGACGAAAAGTTACAACCAGCACCTAAGCATGGACTTCGTTTAAATAAAGCGTCTAATTTTTATAATCAGCGCTCTGATGCAAATTCTGAAGTATGAACATTACGGTGTCAGCTGTGGTGTAGTTTTTTTTTACAGCAACTCAACGTGCACTGCAAAAAAAAAAGAAGGCAATAAGTCGATCTTTTTGTAGATTCATAGCCTACCTCCTCTTATAAGTCGAAGTACAAATCAATGAATGGTTCACAATCACATCCCTAGTAAAATATTAATTTTACTCTTAGATCCGAAGGTTTTACTGATTATTTATTTTGTGTGGCTTTTTAGTTGTAGGCTATGTTTGAGGAGCACAATTGGGAGTTTTGTTTATGTAATGTTGAAAGAATTGGCTGAATTTTCATTTTGGTGCATCCCTACAATGAATAATCGTCTTTAATAACCGTGATTACAATATCAATCAAAATAATCGTGATTATCATTTTTGCCAGAATCGAGCAGCCCTACCATCGGTCCACCGTGAAGCAAATCATCTACAAATGGAGAGCTTTAAGAGTGACTGAACATCTGCCTAGAAGTGGACTTCCTTCAAAAACATCTACAAGCATCACAAGAAAAGTGATTTTTTTAGTTAAAAGCCAACCCAAACATTACATATTTTGATTTGCAGACCTCTCTTGCAGCATGTGGGACTTATTTCTCTCTTCTCCCTCCTCTTTGTTACACCCCTGTTCTTCCCTTACACACTCTTGGTCCCTTTCTACTGCTTTTTAATCCGCCCGGTGTTGTTCGCCCCTCATCTCCCTCAGATTGGAGCAGAATTCCCTTTGGAATCTTAACCTGCATTTAATCAGCAGCTTTCCAAATATTTCCCAGCTTCAAAATCCAATCACCCCCCCCCCCCCCACACACACACACACACACACACACACACACACACACACACACATACACTCACTCCCACAAACCTCAGCAAAGATATAACACTCTCTTTCTCTCCTTAATAAATTATACAAGAACATGTACATGCATGTAAGTAGAATTTGTAAGCAGTGCAGGGACTCTGCAGTCACACAAAAGAAAATAAACAATAAGAGTCAAGACATCTACAGCCACACCAGCAGCTCTATGAGGCTGTAAAGCTCTTTGTAGGTCCAAGTGTTCCAAAATATATAACTTTATCCCTGGCAGAGGGAAATTAAAGATATAAATGTGTTACCAGTTAGTATAGCAGGAGTTGTTATGCCAACATGCCTTCAATGACAGTGTAACATACTATTTAGCACATAATATTAACCAGGAATGTTGCTATTTTACAGGTGATTAGACAAAGACCCTGTTTCCACCTGGCATTAATATGTGGTTTTTAGGATCCGATCGCGCTAACTACAGGTGGAAACACGCTCAATGCGCATTGAATGCGCATTGAAATTATCCACATTCGGAGGTGGTTTGAGACCACTTATCCACATACCCATTAACAGTGGAAACGCGTATGCGCATCTCATACACATTAGGCCCCGCCCACTCAACTGCGGCGAGTGACTGGGCGGAAACGCGTACTCATTCACGCGACAATTCACGTCATAAAAGCGCACCGTTGCAGGTAAACAGACAACAGAAAACAGAAAACATTGAAGATGGAGTGTATAAGCGGAAATGATGTACGAGCTGATTTCCATACAGCGCGGGGAATTCGAATCCGGATCGCAAACGCGCATAGAAGACGCATTGTTAAGGCCAGGTGTGAACAAGCATATTACATTTACATATAACGATCGGATTCCTCAGAACCACATATTAATGCCAGGTGGAAACAGGGTCAAAGTGTCATTTGGACCTTAAAATCAGATGATCAGCAAAGTTAGCACTACACTTAATCCTATGGGGAACATGAAGGCCTGTGTTAAATGTGATGGCAATCCTTCAAATACAATAGTTGGCAAGATATTTTACTAAGAATCTCAACCTTGTGGATCTATGAATCATTTGGTAAAGACATAAGGTTTTATCCTCAGGGGACGTTGAATATCTGGACCAAACTTCATGGTAATACAGCCATCATTATTATATACTGTATTAGTATAGATGTTGCCATCCCTACATTACAAAAAAACTTTACAAAATGATGCTTTGGATATTAAAAAATCATGGGATAAAATAACTAGATGGTTTTTATTATTTTGAGTGCAGAACTTTGATGTCATGTAGTTGTTATTGCTCATTTGTTACTTATGTATGTTTCTTTTTAAGGAAACTCTCTGAGGTCATTCGACCGGCTGCTCTCAATTAGGGTTTTACTCATTCAAACGTTGTGATGGGGCAAACACGATACACATGGACACACACACACGAACACACACACACACACGTTGGAATTCAAACACCTTGAGCAATGAAACCGATTTGTGGTTAAATCCTACTTAAGACAGCTGGTGGGTTTTAAGAGAAAGACCTAAGGATGTTCTGGGAATACGCACACGCACACGCACACACAAACACAAACACATGTACCCTAATCAAGGATGCTGGAAAGATCTTTGACATATGTTCAGAATGGGATCCATTCAAACGCAGCAGGGGGTGCTTGAGCAGTAAACAATTGCTTGCGTTCGTCTTTTTGTGCACACACAAGCTGTTTTGTTTTTTCACAAACATGTGCCAAGGTGTTTATGCGTCTTTGTGCTGTACGCAAGAGTTATCCTTTTTGTATACGTACACATACACACATACATATATTGTGTTAAGATGCTTTTAGCCCACCTTTGCAATGAGGCTGAGGGATTCTTGACAAGAAGGCGGCAATGCTGATGTAATTTCCTGTGCCAGCTCAGCTACTTCCTGGTGTACATACAGCTCTAACATGGACGCCAGATGAGACAGACCTTGTTTCTTCTCCTCAGTCATGGAATTCAGGTCTGAAAAGAGTACAATACAAAAAGAAAAACTGAAAAGAGAGTAATCTTTATATGATTCTTTGTGGCACTGGCTTCAGTCTCAGAACACACATTCACACTCATACACTCTTACTTGATACATGCTCCTCCAACGTGTATAATTCCTCGTTCCTGCTCTC
Organism: Ammodytes marinus; assembly: GCF_949987685.1. Taxonomy (NCBI): domain Eukaryota; kingdom Metazoa; phylum Chordata; class Actinopteri; order Uranoscopiformes; family Ammodytidae; genus Ammodytes; species Ammodytes marinus. The sequence goes on along the minus strand of NC_137230.1, from coordinate 25,050,759 downwards.
AGAAGGACTTAACTAAAAGGAGAAAGAAATGAAGAGGGGGGCTTTAATATAGTTTTAATTTAGTAATAATGATTGGTCGGCTATTGTTACATATTGTGTGTGGCAAATTCCCTAAAGCATAGTTTTGCTAGTGGATGATATATAAACTTCTCAGAAACAGAGAAAGGCCGCTCTGTTCTGTGTTCTGATAATAATAGATTTTTTAAACTATGCATTGGCTTTCAAGAGGTTTTCATAAGTGCAAGAGCAAGAATAATTTTGGCTTTAATTTTTTTTTCTCTTTCTCTAACACATAGATAAAAAATAAATAAAAGTTGAAAAGTTTTCATAACATTGCCCATCACAACCAACAAAAGGAAAGTTGCAAACTACTATTGGTATTGTATATTTATTTGTGGGCATTATTTTGAGAGAAAAAAAAAAAAGAAACTCCAGAAACTTACCAAGGCAAAGATGACTCTCGCAGCCAGACGGACTGAGTCAGTGGGAATTCTGGGTAGGACGCTCCTCAGACATTTACACTCTCTCTTATGTCCAGACCATGCTTGTTTCTGCAGGAGAAGGTAGGGCATATCAACAAACTGCTGCTCACACACACACTTCCATAAGTACACACTCGCTATATACTGTACCTGGCAAGTGGCGTTGCAGTAGCGAGCCATCTTGCATTGGGAACACCTCAACAAGGTCTCAGATCTATAGACAGCAGGAAAGAGAATACAGATTATCTTTGTGTATATATAAAAAATCCACACAAAATGTTTTTCGTTGTAGTAAACTTCTACGGTATAAAACCTATGCACTATATCCACTCAAGCATCCTTAATGTTCCAACCAATTGTCTTGACCTTTTCCGGCGAAAGAACCTTGCCTTATCGTTTTCTATTTGCCCTTTTAAGCTGACTGTTGTGCATCCATTATGTAGTTGTATCCACCTTAGCCATCTTCATTTTAAATTGTCTAAGAGCAATACATTAGCTACACTCTCCGCACTGTCACAGCCTGTTAGCGTCACACAGCACATTCATGTGCCTAAGCGCCTGTGTGTGTCTTTTGGTGTGATTGTCCACTTGTGTTGTTTATGTTTGTGTTCCTGTGTCTGGAAGTGACACTGCTGTCCTCTGCAGTTTGCCTGTCAGTGTGATAAGAAGCCCAATGCCCGGCAGTGTGTCTGCTTCATGCTGCCATTACAGCCGGCAGAGTGGGCATCACTAAAAAACACTTCCACACAAGACTAGATGCAAATTTTGCGCGATGTTTCGCAATTGTTCAGGCAATTCCTTTACATGTGGAGCCATGTTGCATGACACACAACTCATGAGGCAAAAGCTAATCAAGTTGTGCTGTTCACATGTTATTTTATAGTCTTGTTCATGCAGTTTGGCTTTTGCTGGAGATATTGGTGTAAATCACTTTTGATGCAGTGATCACAGGTAACCCAATGTTTGTTGCATTGAGTTTGAAATGTGGAGCCTGTATTTTCGATGTAGTCCAACAAATCCTAACACTTTAATACTATTAACGTAAAATTATAACATTTAGTGTCCCCCATTTTTTTTTTAAATATACAGTATATCATGAATATGATATTATATGTTGTATAAAGCTGAAATCAAACTCAATGTAGTAATTAGGGTTGCAAAGGGGATGGAAAGTTTCCGGTAAACTTCTGGAAACTTTCCACTAGAACTTTCGCTCTGTAATTTCGGGAATATTCAAAATTGGGAATGATATGAATTAACTAAATGGCAGTAATTTAAATTATTATTTTTTTCATATCCAAACATAAATCTAAACATATAAACACTATGTGTTGTCTTAGGCAGACATCCATGCAAACAAATACAATTAAAAAACATTACATTTGAACAGAGTTATTTGTAAGTAGAACTTTATCAAGTTGATTATTTTATGAACAATCAATAATTTCACTTAACAACAAAAAGATGAATGTTGAGTAAAATATTACTCATCTGTCTGACCCCACCCATTCAATAAATTAAGTAAAATGCCCCCCCAATAGATGGAGAAATGCACAGTGCATGTAGGGGGCGTGGCCTTAGTACCCATACAGTAAGCAGTGTGCTATGTGCATGAAATCTGGTTGTTTTAGTCAAGATTATGCAAAAATATATTTTCCCCAACTATATTTAAAATCACTGTTTAAGCCTCTGTAAACCTGGTCTAGTAAAACTCAATACAGTATATGATATCAAGTTGGGTGTCTCAATAAGTTTTAAAAAAAATCAGATTTGAAATTAAAAGATCATAAATATCATAAAACGTAGTTGGAAAAACTACTTTTTACTGTCCAGAACTATTGCCAGGACTGAAACTGAAATAACATAGTTAAAAGGATTAAGTGCATTTGGGTTGCTTTAAATTTAGTAAATTCCTTTTTATTCCAGTTAATTCCCCAAATTCCTGTTAATTCCCATAATTTCCCGTTAATACCCATGGAAAGTTTTACAACTTTGAAAATTCCCGGAATTTTGCAACACTAGTAGTAATCAATGTCAGATCAATGAAGGTCTGAGGAGGCCGTTGCCTGTTAACAGTAGCAGCATTAAGTGAAGTGTTGCCTATGATCGTCTATCAGTGCAGGACCAGACTGGACTGTTGCGTTAGGATTGAGGCTCCCACCAGCTTCAACAAGTTTCCAAAAACACACTCCTGCTGCTTGCTGTTATCTCCTCCTTACCCTCTTAGATTCTGTAATTTACAACTTCCCTCCCCTACCCCTTCTCTTACCCCCCCTGTCGCCATGCCGCTGTGTTTTATTTGCGATGACCTTTCCAGCCTGAAACCCGATGGTAGATTTATAGTCTGAAGCGTGGGACAGGGGTTCATGAAAACACAACTATTCTTGTCATGCTGAGACCTACCAGAAACAGGGGAAGCCACCCACAGCTAAAGAAAAACGCATGCCTGCACTATGACATAGAGCAATAACATAAAGATAGGAGCGGGGCCAGACCTAAACAGGTTCTGTGCAGCTTCAACAGATGAACTGAGAAACATTACTCAGGCACTAAAAGAGTTCAGTCACATCACAAGCTGCCAGACACAGGAAGTCCATCCATCTTCAAGGAAGCCAGAATTAAATGCTTAGGCTGACCACAACCACATTTGTTTAGTTGTTCCCTGTGGCTTAACTTTGTGGGAAATGTCGCGCCTCAGAAAGCAATCACACGCTGGAAGTGCTATATACTGCGTGTTCATATACACGTTGTTAATATCAGGTCCATTACCTTAACCTCCACGTTGGTGTCAACCCACGACAATATGTCAAGATCAGTTTAAAAATTAATTCAATCGTAAACATGGAAACCCGCAGAAACATGTGTGGGATTTATTTATATTGCTAATTGTCAAACATATCAGGGAGTGACAATCCTCAACTACTGTAATGACACTTTAATAAACAGTGCAAAAACATGTCTGTATAGGGATCCATGCTGAGGTGGTGGATGTAAGTAATGCGATAAAGAAGAAAAAAAGAGCTGGAAACAACTCTGATGATTCATAGAAAAATGCAGAGCAGAGTCATTTCTAAAGGACATTTAATGAGGAGGAAAATCAATTATTTCAAAAGGATAACGCCTGAACGGAGTACCAGTGTTCAAAACCATGCAACAACTCGACAGTCTCAAAGTAAGGGCTTTGGTTTACTTAATTATGTACATGTTCATGTTTATAAATGTTCATTAGCCCCGCCAGCAAAAATAGACAGTGACTTTTTCAGTTTCCTGATATGTCTCATCTCATATATTAAAAAAATTATGAATTCATTCCTAAAAACATTTATAAAAAATAGGTAAAGAAAAATAGAAATTGTTAAATTTGCTCAATCTAAAGGACTCTACTCCTGTCTGATCTGTGCACGGCTGGCTGTACAATTTATGCAACGAGATGTGAGAAATTTGTCAGAGATTTAGCCAAAGACCATGATGGAATCTCTTCACTTTTTTGGATTGGCCAAACACATTTATCCCATCCGTGTTTTTTTGTAATATTTGTACTGTTTCTCAAATGGTACTATCTATATCAAAGATGCTATGAAAAATGATGTGATGTAAGATAAGATTACTCCTGTCAGTTCTTATAGTAGTGAAATCTGGTTGCATCAACCGAGTCAGTGAGAGGAAAGGGACACAGAGGGAGGATGCCCGCATCCCGGGCAGAATATCAATCTAATACAATATATGTAGTTACTAAGCTACATTAATGCAAAGTTGCACCACAGCAACTGTTGTTATGGTGATCGACTCTGGGCTGATAAGCTATCAGCCTTTACAAGGTTTTCAGTAAAACACACACGCACTCATGCACGCACACACAGACACGCACACACTGAGTCAATCAATAGATATCTCTGTCACATGTTTCACGTATTCCAGCAGGACTGCAGAGGTTCCATCTTGGCTGAACATAATTGAATATTTCTTCTTGATAAGGGACTGTAGAACGCAATAACAGACAGCAACCAACAAATATTTTTTGCGCGGAAATCATATTGATGTTAACCATCTCTAACTTGATTTTAATTGAAATTAAAAATTCTATTTTATTAAGGATACCTCTTAATTATTAGCGTAGTAACCATGGTAAGATTGTTAGGACGTCTGAAACATCTAACCATAGCTCAGCAATAGCAACCACCACCACAACAACAACAACAAACTATTCATAGTAACATCTTGCAATTCAACAGTTCAGCTTCCTGGCCGTCCTTTGGGATCATTTGGTTCAGGGAGAAACGGAACACCCACACACACAAATTCTGTAAATTTCATACACAGTATTTCTTGATTCAAATACACAGAGACGACTGTGTTCTGGCCTCTGGGCGATACCCAACAGGAGCAAAGAGCACACACTGCTACATACAGTAAGTTTAGTATTATACACGCTTATTAAACAGTCCAAATATAGATGTGGACAATGACGACAGACTATTATCACAAAAAAACACGAGAAGACAGCAAGAAAAAAATAACAGGATTTAGAAACATGTTAAAGGAATATTTCACCCATACGGAACCGGCGTTCTATCATCATAAAAACGTAGGGTTAGACAGTGAGAACATAAAACAGTCTTTCTGCCTTTTCTCAGGCTAGGATGAACTGATTTCTAAAATGTTTGCACATTTATACTAGATAGGATCTCAGAGTTCAATACACCTTCATATTTCCACTGCTGAAGTATGTCTTTAACTTCCTCAGTGTTCATAACTTCATTATTGGTGTGAATGCTGAAAGCATTCACAGCATTGATATTCTGCGTATTTATTCCGTAATATTATTCCGCCATATTAATGCCGGGCCATATCTTCAACATGCTTCATTCCACAAACTTGGTTCAAACATCTCCATATTCAGCCCATTTTCCACATGCTTGCTTTCATTCAAAAAAAAAAAAAAAATCATAACTTCATAATTAATAAACAATTTAACCAAAATTATGAAATGTTTAAAATCACAAGTATCTAAATGTTCAGCATAGTTCAGACAACAATTGTTAGTGAACAGTTTTTTCATAACATTCATAACTTCAAAGAAAATGAACCATTTATGAAATTAATATTTCTTTCACAATTATGATTCCTCCTACTCGTTCATACTTCAACGTAGAAACTCCATTCAAAGTTTTTCATGTTCGTCTTGCACAGGAGCACATTTCCATAATTCACTATTTTTTCATAAAATGCATAACTTCAGAGATAATTAAAGGTTTATTACACCAAAAATCTGCATAGGGAATGAATGAGGAAATCGGCAAAACGCAAAGCTGGAGCTAAACATTTTTAGAATGTAGAGTGCAGGTAAACTTTGCACACATGTCAATCATGACTCAAAGATATGATTGTAGAGAACCAAAGATTGGCAGTTCAAATCCCAGTTAACGCAACATTTTAGACTTACACAGATTTTCTTCTAACTTTGCACAGATGTTGATTATGACTCAATTATGACCTCAGATGAGTTTAGAAAGAAAAATAATTAATTCATAATTTCAGCAAGAAAGTCCATTCAAACTTCCAAATTTTTCATACATTGTATTATTCAACCATTCTGTTCATTCAGATATATTCATCCTTCGTTCTTCATCAACATTCAGCAGTGAAGCTTATTCAACATCAGCTTCAGCTCAGCATTCACACCGCAATTTCTTCATGAATTGCATTTCTAGTTATGCAATAAAATTATACTTTCTTGTTTAATAAGAGTCCTCACTTAGATTATGATTCCCTCCATGAAGAGCATCTGACTCATCATCGGCCTTTATGTTCCCTCTCCCTCCCTCCCTCTCTCTCTTATCGCCTCTTTATTCCCTGCTTACTTTCTTTCTTTCCCCCTGCCTTTTCTCACTGCCCTTCTCACGCTGTGTCTCTGTCAGATGTTGTTTGAAGTGACGGCCTTCTGGATGGCAGGTCCATAGTTGGACTGCGGGCACAGTAGAAAAACCCATGAATATCATTATTCATTCATGGCTTTCATTAGGAACATGCAGAGAGCTAAATTAAAAAACATACTCTCTCTCTCTCTCACTCTGCAACTCCTGCTCTTCCTATCCATTTCATATCATACTCCGTTTATTTTTTTCCCCCCTTAAAGTCTTCAGGTCCTTCTCTCTTATTGTCGTTCTTATATCCTCCACACTAAGGGTGGGGTGGTTATCAATTTTTTCTAAATAGCTTAATTACATAACTTAATTGTTCACACACCTTCAACCAACCAACAATTTGGATCATCAATTCATCGTTTTAGTTGTGTACCGAGCAAGACATGTATGCTGGTTGACTATTTCAAAATATAAAAAAGGCTGCTTTTCTTCTGTTGCATAAAATTGGCAGCAGCCCTAATCAAGATCACTGCAATTATAACAATGACAGTCCAAGGCCACGCCACGGCGCTCCTTGTTTGGGTAATTAGACACTAAGTTACATCACTAATTGCCAAGAACATGTTTTTCTGCTCGTTTCTGCTGTAGAGACATCTCCTTATTTAAACTGCATCTTGTTTTATGTCTGTCCTCACAGGGATAAAATAAGAAGTATTCCGTGACATGAATTAGATAGGCAAGTCCCTGAAGGAATGAGACAGTCAGGGCAGACTGTTTTTTTATGTGGGTCCTTATATATCCTTGTATATTTATTGTGCCTACTTTTATCCTCGTTTTCCAATTCTTACTTTGAGCAAAATGTCAAACAATCAGCCCTCCTTGACCCCTTCAAAGAAGATATTCTATTAAAGAAGATTAAAGTTGTGTGCATGGACAAAGACAGATAGATGTGACAGAAATTATTGAAGAAAAAAAAGAGATAAAAAAAGATTAAAGGGCAAACAAAACTAACACAACACTGTAGAGGAAGTGACTGAAAGACTCGGGTTTTCAGCATTTATATGCATGAGCATAGGTGTGTGCACTCACATGTGTGTATATGTGGTCAATTTTGTTAAGTCTACGCTATCAGACACTTAATTAGGCCTACCTCAGCATGTCTCTGTTGGTGTGCGTGTGTGTAGCATGGTAATTAATTTCCCTTGAGTATTGGCTCTGGTGCTGTAGCCATGAGAAAGATTTTGTTCTGTGTTCATACGTGTGTGTGTGTGTGTGTGTGTGTGTGTGTGTGTGTGTGTGTGTGTTAATAATTAGCGGGGTCCTCTTTTCCGGGCTGTCTGGTTGTGCCTGAGTGAATTTTCTCATTTTCAGGGTTGCATGGCCAACACAGCACGGTACGACTCACTCCCCCACATGACAGGCAAACGATGTGCGAGTATACGTATGTAAAGTGATTTACTGAAATATATTAACAGGAATCAGCAGCGTTCCCATGGCTTCAAAATGGTTGAAAGATACTATAGAAACACTCCTGTTTCAAAGAAACTTTTGCTTGGTCTGCTTGAGCCACTTCTTGCTTCCTTTGTGCAACGACTTGACCACAAACCCTCTCTTTTGGCAGCGCTGTGAGTGTAAAAGCATGAGTTTTCAACAAATAAGCAGCCCATCTTGAAGTGACACTAGTGCCATCTAACGTTGCCTCAGTGCCACAATGACAGAGCTAAAGCACCCAGTACGCTGCAGGCATTCACAGCACAGGCACACATCAACACGTCTTTAGTGTAGATTGGTAACTGGCATGTAAAGCAATGTTGCCAATGTGTGAGTGACGGAGAGAGAGAGAGAGAGAGAGAGAGAGAGAGAGAGAGAGAGAGAGAGAGAGAAGCCAGCTGTGCTGCACTCACAGCCATCCTAGAAACCTTGCTGAGTTCTTAATGGTTGTTTAGGGGATGATTCATAGACACCTGAGGGGACTCACATGGGGTGAGTCTCCTTATGGTTTTATTATCATGATGATGGGAGTCTGTGGCCGTAAACAAACACACACACACGCACGCACGGCAAAGCCAAAGAAAAAACATGTTTAGATGAAGCTATACAAGTGGATTTTACAGACATATCATTAATTATGCCAAAATGTAGGGGCCATTGTCTTCTTTTCAACTGGTGGGACATATAAAAAGGCTTAATGTTATTGACTTTGGTGTAACTATTGGAGATGGATAGTTGTTAGAGCTGTTCCATGCAGTATTGAGTTCACGAGCTATTCATCTCAAGGTATTCCATAACATACTAGAACCTGATGTTAAGAGATAGGCCAGAAGGAATACGAGCAGATGTGGTTTGATCTCAGTTAAAAGCCTGACAGCTGGATTTTGAACAACCAGAATTTAAATTTCAATGGGTTATGCCAGTTAAAAAAAGGGATTCATTCTCAGAGTGAGGCTGTTATAAAAGGCTAGAATATCTTTAGTGGAGTACTAGAATGAAACGTTAGATCTGAACTTTGCTATATTTCTGAGATATATATATCTCAGAAATAATATATTTAGAAAAAAAGTGTGGATGTCAAATATCTCCAAGACCAGAATAACACCAATATTGAAATTATTGGTTTTATCAATATTTAAATAAAGGAAGACAACAGCAACTCAGATATTTCCCAAATGGGTATAGGAAAGAAAGAAATCATGTTAGTGATTTTACCTTAGATTGCATTCACAATAATATTCCTGTCCATGGAGGGTTTTAAATTATTTTTCATTTAGTTTTTTCTTTTGCTTATTTTTTTTTCTTGCCTTAAGAGTGAAGGAAACGTTAGCATTCACAAATTACAGATGCACTGTCTAAGATTAGTGGAATAGTGTGAATCTACAGGGAGTCTTTTCATTTATCTAATTTTCTTCTGGGAACAAACACACGCGGAGACAAACACTGGAGGCTCCGCACATGCTGGAAGAAAACACACTGACTTTCAATAAGTATGTTGCAGCCAGCCTTACCGTACCCAACATAAAATTAAACATTCATCCTCCTGAGGATCAAAATCAGTTCTCTGTAAAGACACGTGGTCCTCACAAGTAGAGTTGTAAAGGACGCACGCAGATGTTTTGCTTGATGAATACCGAGTATTACACACATGGGAAGGCGTGCTCCCAGTTTACAGCAAATCACTTGGTTTGTAAATGATACAGCTGTGCGTGTGCGAGAGCGAGAGAGAGAGTCTCCAAACACCTACTTGTTTGGAGACATCTGAGTATCTAACTGCAGGAGGCAGGGAAATCTGTAGGGACCCTGGAGAACAGAAGGAGGAGGAGAGAAGCAGATGCAAGCCAAATAATCTACATCAGGATTGAGGCAATGAAAAAGAGCAGAGCTGGGCAGAATGAAGAACTGTGGAAAGAGGCGTGAAAGAAAGGGAGTGTGTGAGAGTGTGTGTGTGTGTGCCAAAAAAAGCAAAAAGAGGGTAAATTCATAAGCAACAGATACTTAATAGTGTGAGTGAGGATGGATGTTTGACAGAGAGACACAAAGTTTGTGCCAGAAGATGAAGACGCTGAGTGAACCGAGAAACAAGGTTTTTAAAACTCAATCAGCGTGTGTGGAATAACATACATAAAAATGTGTGCGTGCATATGACAGGGATGATGAGCGTGTGTGAAAATAGGCCAGAGCTCTCAGACGAAACAGGAATCCTACATGCAAAATCTGCTGCCAAGACGCTTCCATGTAAATTGAAAGTGTTTCCAATTAAGCAAGGGTTATGAGCTGATCCCGGTGTTTTATGAATCTGCTTTAAAACATTAGGGCTTTTCTCGTCTCTCTCCACTCTTCTTATTTCTCTAACGTGGTGGCCATGATGAATGAAGACATTCAATTGTGAGCCATAAAGGTATAACATGAAACACATGTGTAAGGCAGATGGTGGTGGTAGGATAGCCTAGAGGTAAGGGGGCCAACTAGTAACCAGTTGGTTTGATCCCCGGCACCGGACGGGAGGGTGTTATTTGTAACACTAGAGCAGCTGGTAATGCATATAAGGTGCCCACTATTTCTACCATGTGTCCTTGAGCAAGACACTTAACCCCAAAGCTGCAGACCTTCGTCAAAGTCCCTGTGCGATGATCCCCTATATGTAGAACTGCATGTGTGTGTTAGAAATGTAGGAGGGGTGAGCTAAATGGAATTTCGATTTTGTGTGACTCACCTTGCATGTGTGTGTAATTAACAAAATAAAGACTTAACTTAACTTAGCAGGCATGTCGGACTGTACAGTCATAGGCAGAGGCCAAAGATTTGAAGAAAAAACATTAATAATCATTTTGAACACATGGTCAATGTTTAGCAAGCAGACACCTGTAAAGTTGGTACATTGTCCGTTTGTGATGAAGGAAGAATAAAACCAGCACAGGCTCTGTTTTCACCCTCCTGTGTCAATCTATTTCCAATTGAATTAATCGACACTTGTTTAACATAATAAATCAATAACATAATTCATGATAGTTTGTGACAAATTTGATAAAAATCCATCAAAGCGTTCTTGAGGTATTGTGTCGAAGAGGCATGAGGTCAGTGTCCTTGACCTTTGACCTCCAAAGTCTAATCAGTGAGTTAGAGTGGACCTTTGTGCAAAGTTCAAAGGAGACATTATACTTCCAGCATTCGGCTGTCACAGGCACATAGGCATAAGAAAGGTTTCATCACACCCCTGGGCACAGGTGCCATATTTTCACTAACTTCTTTTTGTCACATCCGGCTGAAATTGGAAACTAAAATTAAAACTTTTATGTCAACCGCCTGTCAGTATTTATTTATGCTTGTGGGAATAATGAAAGCCCCTTGGAAATAGTTTTGTCTAACTTTCAATCAAAAGTTTCTCGCTATAAATAAGAAAATGTTTTTGATGTTTGTTTGTTTTTTGGAAACTGTTCTGCAGTGTGTGTGTGTGTTTCTGTGTGGTCCAAAGAGACTGTGAGTGAGAGATTTGTGTCAAACATGAACACTTCATCTGACACACAGTTTTACACTCACAGTCACTCACACACAGTCACACATGCACGCACGTTCTTCTTCGCTCTATCGTAAGCAGAGAAAACCGATCAAAGCTCTGTGTGTGTGTGTAGGTGTAGGTGTGTGTGTGTTTGCGCGCGGGTGTGCGTGTATTTGATGTCCAAATCTGTCCAACGTAGACCTTCTGCCTACATCTTTTTTTGAAACTTCCTCTTCTTCCTCTCACATTCTCTCGGCTTGAATGCAAACATTACCAACTGAAACTGCGGGTTACTGTGAGTTCAGTTGTACAGACAAAATGCTTGGTCTGCAGTTTTGCATTGCGAGGCTCAGCTTTTACCGCCTGATGATGGGAAAACAAAACCGTGTCTTTCTCAGTTTTCTTCATTGCGATGCAACTCACCAATCATGAACGGTAATAGAAAATGATGGAGGCAGGCCGCAGGGCACTCGTTTGATTAACGGCTGTGACACTAGACGTGTGCTTCCAACTGCTGACCTAGGCTGTTGCTGACTAACTTCCAATGGACTTTGAACATTTGTGCCATTTAAAATAGAGGAATTCTACTTATTAAGAACAATATTTTCCCCTTTTTATTGTATTTGGTCCACCATTATATCTCTTCACCCTCCTTTTTGCTCTGTGAGTCTGAGAACCTCTAATAGCTGTTTGTATGTTGACCTCCGGCAAGTTGAATCCTGCTTTGTGTGTGTGTGTGTGTGTGTGTGTGTGTGTGTGTGTGTGTGTGTGATGAGCACCGTAGAAAAGTGCACATCCTGGAGGTAGCCTGCACCTTTGACTCAAGTTTAGAGGAGGCTTATTTAACTAAGCTGGTGAAATATTACCCTCTAGTACAGACAATTAACTCCATGGGCTACAACTGTCATTTACTTGTGTTCATTTTTGGCAGTCTAGGCCATGTGCATAGGCTTGTCACTAGTGGTCTTAGGATTGTCGGCCTTACAAAAACAAGCGCAAAACAGCTTGCCAAATACTGCTCAGTGTCCTCCATCATTGGCAGTCGCCATATTTGGAGGAGAAGGTGTTGTGTGTACCCATAATATCAGCTGTTTGACTGGCATTGGCCACGTTTCAGAGTTGTGTCGGAGAAAACTTTGCATCTATGACATTTGTGTCCTTATGTATATTATTATTAATTGTGGGCGCAAATAAAGTACTAAAAATGTGTGTGTGTGTGTGTGTGTGTGTGTGTGTGTGTGTGTGTGTGTGTGTGTGTGTGTGTGAATATGTACTCCCTCAGCGTTTATCACTCATTACTTACATATAGCCTTCAAGGCCTGTAATTAACTGTGGCTTTGATGCACCCCCACCTGCTCATTTCACACACACACACACACACACACACACACACACACACACACACACACACACACACACACACACACACACACACACACACACACACACACACACACACACACACACACACACACACACACACACACACACACACACACACACACACACACACACACACACACACACACACACACACACACACACACACACACACACACACACACACACACACACACACACACACACACACACACACACACACACACACACAGTACATCTCTGTTGGTCTTCTGAGATCTGAGATACAGGCTCAAAAATAAAATCACACTGACGCACACAGAGATTTGCACAAATTTTTCGACACTCAGTCATGCTGTGAGATTAATGGTGCTTTAGTGAAAACAGGAAAACACACTTCACATAAAGACCAATCACTACTAGGTGAGTCAATCTAGGGAAAAAAAGGGCTTAACCCCAAAAAAATTGATACAAAAGGTTTTTCAATGGATTCCAGTAGTATTTGGTGTGCTGAATAACATACTAAAAGTCTACCAAAATCTACCCCCCAGAAAGCCCTCATTTCCAAGATGGCGGCCGAAATGGCGGCGGGGAGCTTGAAATGGCTATATCTCAAATTGAAAAAATGTTGCAAAGGAATTTTCAACTGATTTTGGTACCTCTGGACATGCTTACAAACATACTAAAAATCTAGGAAAATACACCTTCCGGAAAGGCTTCATTTTCAAGATGGCGTCCAAAATGGTGGCTGGCCAAGCTTAAAATGGCTATATATCTCAATAGAAAAATATTATTCAAATGATTTTTCACTTGATTCTGGTACCTGCAAATATGCTTATGACCATACTAACAATCTAGGAAAATATACCTCCCAGAAAGGCTTCATTTTCATAATGGTGTCCAAAATGGCGGCCGGGAGCGTAGAATGGCTATATCTCAAATGGAAAATGTTACAAAAGAATGTTTCAACTGATTCTGGTACCTCTATACATTAAGAAAGTGCGACAAATCTAGGTAAATATAACTGCTAGAAAGGCGTCATTTTCAAAATGACTGCCTGATGGTATAGGGGAGGGCTGGGCGATTAATTGAAATTCAATTTCGATTACGATTTTGGCGTCCCTCGATCATGAAAACAAGATAATCGTAATAAATTGATTATTGTGTCGCACGCCGTGTCTTGTGTGGTAAATGCAGCGAACCCTTCTGTGCCCCCACCCAAACACTTTCGCTTTCAGCGATTGCAATGCAATGGTTTATTCAGCATAAAGTTAAAGTACTCGCCCAAGACTGATGTTAAATCGAAACACAAAAGCCTTGCGTGAGCGAAATAGCGAGTTGCCAGTTGAAACTCCGTGACGGTGGGTAACGGTGTCATTCACAGTGACACCTCGCCAGTGTGAGCCGCCGCACAGAAAAGCCCTGTGGCTTTACGGCTAAAATGAACCGGGGATATCCTGCCCGTTAACGTTGTTGATGTGGAAGGCTTCAGCTCAGATCTTGTCATCGAGACGACATTGATGAGGTCATTGAAGACGCATGGAAGTGGAATGACTGACAATCAGAGAGCCCTTTGGACCATGTCAAAGTGCATAACATCACAGTACAACACCGCAATGCAGGAGTTCACAAACCAGACATACACAACATCAGAACAGCACAAGGACTCAACAGAGGCAAGGATGAAAAGGGATGCTGCTGACCTGGAGAAGATCACTTCAAAACTTGCTATATGGTCACCTTTCTCTCCAGACTCTTCTTTAAGGAATGTTTTTACAGGTGTTGTTGCTGAGGACGGAGTGAACGTGCATGATTATGACTCTGTTGGACGCAATATCATGCACAAAATGATTGGACAGCCTGCATTCACGTTCTCATTTAGTAGAAAGGATAAAGCCATAACCCTTGGACAAAAATCGTCTATCAAGGTTGCTCCTGATCGAACAATTGATTTTGCACTTCTTTTTCAACGTTTCCTGATTGTCTCCCAAACTGGAGAGCTATCATTGGAGGAGGTTATGCGTTACGAACTCAGTCCTTTCCCTCGCCCTCTTTGAAGCTGGAAACATCTTCCGCAAGGCTGATAAACCACAACTTGCGCACGCAATCTGTGATCATGCAAGTGATGCAATCCTAGATTCTGTACCAGAAACAGATCATTATGTTCTTGATGGAGGTTCACTCCTTCACCGAATACCATGGAAGCACGGACAAAGCTATAGTAAAATTGTGCAGTCATATGCAGACTTCACCATCCAACATTATGGCTCAGCTACAACCATTGTGTTCGATGGCTATGGGGATGGGCCATCCATTAAAGACAACACACATCAAAGAAGAGGAAACAATATTCATCCCATTGTCAACTTCACTGCTGAGACAGAGTTCTCAGGTAAGAAGGAGGAGTTCATGTCAAGAGATCTGAATAAACAAAGGCTGATCCAAATGATAAGCGATGAACTGAAAGAAAGGGGTTGCACTGAGGTCAATTCAATTGGAGATGCTGATGTAGACATCGTAAGGGCCGCAGTGGAATCATCTCTTCTTCACACCACTACGCTGATTGGAGAAGATACAGATCTCCTTGTCTTACTACTTCACTATGCACAGAGAGATAGTAAGGGCGTATATTTCAGATCAGACAAGTCAAAAGCTGATGGCAGTTTTAAAGTGTATGCCGTAAACCATTTAAAAGAAGTACTTGGACATGATGTGTGTTCTCAGTTGATGTTCATCCATGCTCTCACTGGCTGTGACACAACTTCTCGGATCTTCGGGGTTTGCAAAAAGACTGCTTTCCAGAAGCTTGTAAAAGGGGATCCCGTCCTTCGATCTTGTGCCAATGCATTCATTGTCCCAAACCAGACCACAGAGGTGATTGATGACCTTGGGTGCCAAGTAATGACTGTCCTCTTTGGTGGAAAGTGCACAGATTCCCTTGCAGCAATGCGATATAACATTTTCAGCAAGAAGGTTGTCTCAGCTTCATCAACTGTAACGCCTGAACGTCTGCCACCAACTGAATAGTAGAGCGTACTACCAGGTCATGGTCTGGATGGGAACAGAAGATGGTATGGATGCCCTGAACTGGGGGTGGAGCCTGCAGGACAATAGATTTGTCCCACTCATGTCAACAACGAATGTTGCTCCAGACAGTCTCTTGAAGGTCATTCATTGTAACTGTACCACTGCCTGCAAGACACTCCGCTGTTCTTGCAGAAAATATGGACTACCTTGTACTACTGTCTGTGGACCATGTCAACTTAAGGAATGTGACAATCCACTTAACAAGTTTCTTCCAGAGGAGCCCGAAGATGATGATGAATAAAGACCACAATAAGTGTGGCATTTATGTTATTCAACAACAACACCACCTTTCTAGTTTGAATAGTAACCAATTTGAACCATTTAACCAATGTAAGCTTACAGGCAGTCATTTTGAAAATGATGCCTTTCTAGCAGTTATATTTACCTAGATTTGTCGCACTTTATTAATGTATAGAGGTACCAGAATCAGTTGACATTCTTTTGTAACATTTTCCATTTGAGATATAGCCATTCTACGCTCCCGGCCGCCATTTTGGACGCCATTATGAAAATGAAGCCTTTCTGGGAGGTATATTTTCCTAGATTGTTAGTATGTTCATAAGCATATTTGCAGGTACCAGAATCAAGTTAAAAATCATTCGAATAATCTTTTTCTATTGAGATATATAGCCATTTTAAGCTTGGCCGGCCACCATTTTGGACGCCATCTTGAAAATTAAGCCTTTCCGGAAGGTGTATTTTCCTAGATTTTTAGTATGTTTGTAAGCATGTCCAGAGGTACCAAAATCAGTTGAAAATTCCTTTGCAACATTTTTTCAATTTGAGATATAGCCATTTCAAGCTCCCTGCCGCCATTTCGGCCGCCATCTTGGAAATGAGGGCTTTCTGGGGGGTAGATTTTGGTAGACTTTTAGTATGTTATTCAGCACACCAAATACTACTGGAATCCATTGAAAAACCTTTTGTATCAATTTTTTTGGGGTTAAGCCCTTTTTTTTCCTAGATTGACTCACCTATACCTGGGGGGCTTGTGTGTGTGAATGTGTGTGTTGTACAACAGTTTTCATGATGACACCAGCAAAATGTACAGATATCTCACCTATAACAAATCAATAAAAGAGGTGCACAAGACATTCTGATCAGGTTGAATAGTGTCGGCCACAAGCCAAGCAGATGTAGTCATGAC